>NC_062544.1:222033559-222336589 GCF_016906955.1 Phacochoerus africanus
CATAGAATGAGTTTGGGTGATCCTTCCTCTGCAATTTTTTGGAATAGTTTCAGAAGGATAGGTGTTAGCTCTTCTCTAAATATTTGATAGATTTCGCCTGTGAAGCCATCTGGTCCTGGACTTTTGTTTGTTGGAAGTTGGCTTTTTTTTTTCCTAGTACTCATTTAAAAAAATTATATTTATTCTTTTTTTTAAATTTATTTTTTTTCCTGCTGTACAGCATGGGGATCAAGTTACTCTTACATGTATACATTTTTTTCCCACCCTTCATTCTGCTGCAATATGAGTATCTAGACATAGTTCTCAGTGCTACTTAGCAGGATCTCCTTGTAAATCTATTCAAAGTTGTTTCCGATAACCCCAAGCTCCTGATCCCTCCCATTCCCTCCCTCTCCTGTCAGGCAGCCACTAGTCTATTCTCCAAGTCCATGATTTTCTTTTCTGTGGAGATGTTCATTTGTGCTGGATATTAGATTCCAGTTATAAGTGATATCATATGGTATTTGTCTTTGTCTTTCTGACTCATTTCACTCAGCATGAGAGTCTCTCGTTCCATCCATGTTGCAGCAAATGGCATTATTTTGTTCTTTGTTATGGCTGGGTAATATTCCATTGTGTATATATACACATCTTCCTAATCCAGTCATCTCTCAATGGACATTGGGGTTGTTTCCATGTCCTGGGTATTGTGAATAGTGGTGCAATGAACATGCGGGTGCAATGAACATGCGGGTGCATGTGTCTTTTTAAAGGAAAGTTTTGTCCAGATATATGCCCAAGAGTGGGATTGCAGGGTCATATGGAAGTTCTATGTATAGGTTTCTAAGGTATCTCCAAACTATTCTCCATA
Organism: Phacochoerus africanus; assembly: GCF_016906955.1. Lineage (NCBI taxonomy): Eukaryota > Metazoa > Chordata > Mammalia > Artiodactyla > Suidae > Phacochoerus > Phacochoerus africanus. Next base: position 222,034,410 of record NC_062544.1, read on the forward strand.
GTGGCTGTACTAGTTTACATTCCCACCAGCAGTGCAGGAGGGTTCCCTTTTCTCCACACCCTCTCCAGCGCTTGTTATTTGTGGACTTATTAATGATGACCATTCTGACTGGTGTGAGGTGATATCTCATGGTAGTTTTGATTTGCATTTCTCTTATAATCAGAGATGTTGAGCATTTGTTCATATGCTTGTTGGCCATCTGTATATCTTCCTTGGAGAACAGTCTCTTCAGGTCTTTTGCCCATTTTTCACTTGGGTGATTGGCTTTTTTGCTGTTGAGTTGTATAAGTTGCTTATATATTCTGGAGATTAAGCCCTTGTCTGTTCCATTGTTTGAAACTATTTTCTCCCATTCTGTAAGCTGTCTTTTTGTTTTCTTTTGAGTTTCCTTTGGTGTGCAAAAGCTTTTCAGTTTGATGAGGTCCCATGGGTTTATTTTTGCTCTAATTTCTATTGCTTTGGGAGACTGACCTGAGAAAATATTCATGATGTTGATGTCAGAGAGTGTTTTGCCTATGTTCTCTTCTAGGAGTTTGATGGTGTCTTGTCTTATATTTAAGTCTTTCAGCCATTTTGAGTTTATTTTCATGCATGGTGTGAGGGTGTGTTCTAATTTCATTGCTTTGCATGCAGCTGTCCAGGTTTCCCAGCAATGCTTGCTGAATAGACTTTCTTTTTCCCATTTGATGTTCTTGCCTCCCTTGTCAAAGATTAATTGACCATAGGAGTCAGGGTTTATTTCCGGATACTGTATTCTGTACCATTGGTCTGTCTGTCTGTTTTGATACCAGTACCACACTGTTTTGATGACTGTGGCTTTGTAGTATTTCTTGAAGTCTGAGAGAGTTATGCCCCCTGCTTGGTTTTTGTTCCTCAGGATTGCTTTGGTGATTCTGGGTCTTTTGTGGTTCCATATAAATGTTTGGATTGTTTGTTCTAGTTCTGTGAAAAATGTCCTGGGTAATTTGATAGGGATTGCATTGAATCTGTAGATTGCTTTGGGTAGTATGGCCATTTTTACAATATTGATTTTCCCAATCCAGGAACATGGAATATCTTTCCATTTCTTTACATCTTCTTTAATTTCTTTGATTAAAGTTTTATAGTTCTCGGCATATAGGTCCTTTACCTCCTTGGTCAGGTGGATTCCGAGGTATTTGATTTTTTGAGGTGTAATTTTAAAAGGTATTGTATTTTTGTATTCCTTTTATAACATTTCATTGTTGGCATACAGAAATGCAATTGACTTCTGAATGTTAATCTTATATCCTGCTACTTTGCTGAATTTATGAATCAGTTCAAGTAGTTTTGGGGTTGAGTCCTTAGGGTTTTCTATGTATAGTATCATGTCATCTGCATACAGTGACAGTTTTACATCTTCTCTTTCTATATGGATGCCTTTGATTTCTTTTGTTTGTCTAATTGCTGTGGCTAGGACTTCCCAAACTATGTTGAAGAGCAGTGGTGAGAGTGGTCATCCCTGTCTTGTTCCAGATTGGAGTGAGAAGGCTTTCAGTTTTTCCCCATTGAGGATTATATTTGCTGTGGGTTTGTCATAAATGGCTTTGATTATATTCAGGAATGTTCCCTCTATACCCACTTTGGCGAGGGTCTTGATCATGAATGGATGTTGGACTTTGTCAAATGCTTTTTCTGTGTCTATTGAGATGATCATATGATTTTTGACTTTTCTTTTGTTAATGTGGTGTATAATGTTGATTGATTTGTATATGTTGAACCATCCTTGTGAACCTGGGATGAACCCTACCTGGTCATGATGTATAATTTTTTTGGTATGTTGTTGGATTCGGTTGGCTAAGATTTTGTTCAGAATTTTTGCATCTGTCTTCATCAAATATATTGACTGATAGTATTCTTTTTTGGTGTTATCTTTGTCTGGTTTTGGAATGAGGGTGATGGTGGCATCATAGAATGTCTTTGGGAGTGTTCCTTCTTCTTCAATCTTTTGAAAAAGTTTAAGGAGGATGGTCACCAGATCCTCTTTATATGTTTGGTAGAATTCGTCTGTGAAGCCATCTGGTCCTGGGTTTTTATTTGTAGGGAGTGTTTTTATGACTTCAATTTGGTTGGATGGTCTCCGTTTTTTTTCTGCTTGAATGTTTTGTTTTTTTCATTTTTTGCAAATGCAATGTTTGGTTTTGATTTGTGGTTGACGTGCTTTTAAGTATGCTAACCCCTTCCTGTAATTGTGTGTTTTAGCCTGATGGTCCTGTAGGTTCGAACACTTCATTACTATACTAAAATTAAGAAGAGAAACAAACAAACAAACAAAAGGATCTCTTTATTTCCTTACTTCCCTTGCCCACATTTTATGATTTTGATGCTCTTTTTTTTCTTTTTAATTTTATTTTTTTTGAAACATGTTCATGATTAAATCTGTAAGCTGGCTTATTTGAGTGACTGCTCTCTGATTGTGGGTTCCTCAATCCTAGTTCTTCCTCGTTTTTTTTTTTTTTCTTTTTCCTCCCTTTCTTTCCTTCCTTTCTTTTTGGTTTAGAGAAACTCTTTCAATATTTCTTTTAGCCTGGGTTTTGTATTGCTGTATTCTTTTAGCTTTTGTTTGTTGGAAAAAATTTTTATTTCCCCTTCTATTTTAAATGATATTCTTGCTGGATAGAGTATTCTAGTTTGCATATTTTTTACTTTTAGCACTTTAAATATCTCTTGCCATTCCCTCTTGCCCTGTAGTGTTTCTGTAGAGAAATCAGCTGATAATCTTATGGGGGTTCCCTTGTAGGTAACATTCTGCTTTTCTCTTGCTGCATTTAGGATCCTCTCTTTATCATTAACTTTTGATGTTTTATTATAATGTGTCTTGGTGTGGGTCTATTTGGGTTCAACTTGTTTGGGGCCTCTGTGCTTCCTGTATCTTGAACTCAGTATCCTTTAGATTTGGGAAGTTTCTAGTGATAATTTCTTCAAATAAATTTCCCTTCCCTTATCTTTTTCTACTCCTTCTGGAATTCCTATTATGTGAAGATTGGCCTGCTTTATATTATCCCATAGGTCTCTTATATTGCTTTCATGTTTTTTCATTTGGTTTTCTGTCTGCTGACCCGATTGGGTGATTTCCATTATTCTATCTTCCACATCACTAATTCGTTCTTCTGTATTATTCATTCTGGTTTTTACTGCCCTTAGTTCAGTTTGTATCTCTGCAAATGAATTTTATAGTTTTTCTTGGCTCCTCCTTATATTTTCTAGTTCCTTTCTGAGGGCATCTGCATTACTGTTCATATCTTCTCTTAATTCCTTCAGTATTTTCACTGTTTCTCTTTTGAACTCCAGGTCTGTCAGACTGCAGAGATATGTTTCATTGTTGACTGCTTTAGGCGAGTTCTCCTGTTGGTTTAACTGGGGGTGGATTCTCTGCTTCTTCATCTAGCTTGTTGTTTTCTTTTTCCTGGTGGAGTTGTACTCTCCGTGGCCAGGCAGTGTTTGCCTTGGCACTTCTGTGGAATGTGTCCTGAGGACTGGCATTGTTGGTCAGTCTTCTTTGAGGCAGCATGGCTTTTCCAGAGGGTGGGCGGGGCTGACAGGGTCTCTCTGAAGCAAAGGCAGGGCTTCCTGAGGGCAGACAGGACTGGGAGGTCCACACCGTGATGGAAGCAGATTTCACTCAGCCAGGCAGAGTTTGCTCTGGTGCTTTTGGGCTGTGGGGCTCTTGGAGGGGGCTGGGGTGCTAGGCAGCTGTTCCACGTGAGTGCAGCACCCCCAAGGGCTGGAATGGCTACCTGGGCTGCTGAGAACCCAAGAGGCTCTTCCCCAGGGCAGTTAGAATTGGAAGGACTGCCTGAGAATGGAGGCAGATTTTTCATGGCCCGGCCGAGCTTGTTCTAGCTTTTCTGGGCTGTGGGGGCTCTTGCCGGGGGCTGGTGGTGCTGGGCAGCTGTTCCACAGTTGTACAGCAGCCCCCTCCCCCCTCCCCCCAAGGGCTGGAGCGGCTAGCTGGGCTGCTGAGAACCCAAGAGGCTCTTCCCTAGGGCAGCCCGACTTGGAGGGACTGCCTGGGAATGGAGGCTGATTTTTCATGGCCCGGCTGAGCTTGTTCTAGCTTTTCGGGGCTGCAGGCCTTTTCCCGAGGGCTGGCGATGTTGGGTGCTGCTCTGCAGGTGTGTAGCCCCTCCAGAGGGCAAGCAGGCCAGGGCAGGGAAAGCCCCTGCCATGGTAGGCTTCTGGCAAATGTTGAGGCGAGCCCTCCGGGATGGCAGGCAACGCCAGGTGTGGCATGTGCGTGAGGGGTAGGGGAAGGGGGGATGCACTGGGAAGCACAGCTTTCTGATAGCTGGTGGGCCAGTGAGCTCGCTGTGGCATGGGGAGTATTCTATGGTGGCCCACCCCTTCTTCTCTCCCCTCCCCAACACTGGCGCCTTGTCTCTCCTGCAGATCCACCTCTTCTCCCAGGTTCCCTCTGATGTGGCTTTCCACTTCCCAGCCTTTAGCGTATTGCTCCCTTCCCCCTGCGATACTCTGCTTTCTAGTCTCCCAGGCAATCTCTGCCCTGTCAAACCTGACAGACTGGTTCCTAGACCCCCCAAAGCAGTCTCTGCACTGCCCACCCCAGCCCATTCCCAGGGAGTAATTTCTGGAGCCGAGGTCTCGGTGCCCAGCCCCCACCCAAGCATCTCAATTTTTGGCGACTGTGCCAGTAGTTCAGATGATCTGTTTGGTTCTCACTCTGCTTTTCAGAACTCTGACTTACTGCTGCACTTTTCTCTGCATCTGGAGATTCCTCCAATTTGGTTGATCTTTCCATCGAGTACGTGACTTTCCAGGGTGTGGGATCCCTTTCTCCTCCACAGTTCCCTTTCAGGAGCACCCGTCCAGCTCAGATTTCCCTTCTCTCACACTCCTCTTTTCTCTTGTTTTACCCAGTTATGTCACGAGATTCTTGCTGTTATTGGAGTTTAGGTTCTTCTGCCAGCGATTGATTGCTGTTCTATGTGAGTCGTTTAACCCGTAGATGTGTTTTTTGTTGTTGTGTTTGTGGGAGAGGGCGAGCATGTCCCCCTACTCTTCCTCCATCTTGCGTCCTTTCCCTGTTGGAAGTTTTTTAATCCCAGTTTCAATTTCAGTTCTTGTGATTGGTCCATTCATCTTTTTTATTTCATCTTGGTTTAGTCTTGGAAGATTGTACCTTTCTAAGAATTTGTCTGTTTCTTCTAGGTTTTCCATTTTATTGGTGTATAGTTTCCTATAGTAGTCTCTTATGATCCTTTGTATTTCTGTGATGTCCGTTGTTACTTCTCCTTTTTCATTTCTAATTTTATTGATTTGAGTCCTCTCTCTTTTTTGCCTGATTAGTCTGGCTAAGAGTTTATCAATTTTGTTGATCTTTTCAAAGAACCAGCTTTTCGTTTCCTTGATCTTTTCTACGGTTTTCTTTGTTTCTATTTCATTGATTTCTGCTCTGATCTTTATGATTTCTTTCCTTCTACTAGTTCTTAGGTCTTGTCTGTTCTTCTCTCTTGAGCTGCTTTAGATGTAATGTTAGGTTGTTTATTTGAGCTTTTTCTTGTTTCCTGAGGTGGGCTTGTATTGCTATACACTTTGCTCTTAGAACTGCTTTTGCTGCATCCCATAGGTTTTGGAGTGTCATATCTTTGTTGTCATTTGTATCTAGGTATTTTTAAATTTCCTCTTTGATTTCTTCAGTGATCCATTGGTTGTTTAGTAGCATGTTGTTTAGTCTCCACGTGTTTGTGTTTTTTGCAGTTTTCTTCTTGTTGTTGATTTCTAGTCTTATAGCATTGTGGTCAGAAAAGATGCTTGATATGATTTCAATTTTCTTAAAGTTACTGAGGCTTGATTGTTGGCCTAGAATGTGATCAGTCCTAGAGAATGTTCCATGTGCACTTGAGAAGAATGTGTATTCTGTTGCTTTTGGATGGAATGTCCTATTAATATCTATTAAGTCCATCTGGTCTAATGCATCATTCAGGGGCTGTGTTTCCTTATTGATTTTCTGTCTGGATGATCTGTCCATTGCTGTAAGTGGGGTGTTATAATTGTGTTATTGTCGATTTGTCCTTTTAAGGTTGTTAGCAGTTGCCTTATATATTGTGGTGAACCTGTGTTGGGTGCATAGATATTTAAAATTGTTATATCTTCTTGGACTAATCCTTTGATCATTAGGTACTGACTTTCCTTGTCCCTGAAAATATTCTTCATTTTAAAGTCAATTTTGTCTGATATGAGTATTGCTACTCCAGCTTTCTTTTGATCCCCGTTTGCATGGAATGTTTTCTTCCATCCTCTCACTTTCAATTTGTATGTGTCCCTAGAAGTGAAGTGGGTCACTTGAAGACAGCATATATATGGATCTTGTTTTCGTATCCATTCAGCCAGTCTATGTCTTTTGGTTGGGGCGTTTAATCCATTCACATTTAAGGTAATTATTGATATGTATGTTCTTATTGCCGTTTTATTAATTGCTTTGGATTTGTTTTTGTTTCTCCTTTTTCTTCCCTTCTCTTGTTTTCTTCTCTTCTGGTTTGATGACTATATTTAGTGTTGTATTTGCCTTGATTTTTCTTATTTGTTTGTATATCAACTGTAGATTTTTGGTTTGCAGTTATTGTGAAGTTTTGATATGAGTTGATATATATATGAGATTGTTTAAAGTTGTTGGTCTCTTAATTGCAAGTGCATCTCCAGGGTCCTGCATTTGTACCCTCCTCTTCTCATCATTTTTGATTTTGGTGGCATAATTGTGCGTGGATGATTTTGTATCTTTACTTTATATATACCTTTACTGGTGAGCCTTGTCATTTGTGGTATTTTTGTTTCCTGTTGTGGCCTTTTCTATCTAGAGAAGTTCCTTTAGTATTTGTTTTAAAGCTGGTTTAGTGTTGCTGAATTCTCTTAGCTTTTGCTTATCTGTGAAACTTTTGATTTCTCCTTCAAATCTGAATGATAGCCTTGCTGGGTAAAGTAATCTTGGTTGGAGGTTTTTTTCTTTCATTACGTTAAGTATATCATGCCACTCCCTTCTGGCCTGCAGAGTTTCTGCTGAAAAATCTGCCAATAACCTTATCAGGGTTCCCTGGTATGTTATTTGTTTCTTTTCCCTAGCTGCTTTCAACATTTTCTCTGTCTTTAAGTTTGGTCGGTTTGATTAATATGTGTCTTGGGGTGTTCCTCCTTGGGATTATTTTATATGTACTCATTGTGCTTCCTGGATTTGAGTGAGTGGTTTCTCTCCCTTGTTAGTGAAGTTTTCGGCTATTATCTCTTGGAATATTTTTTTCTGTCCCCTTCTCTCTCTCTTCTCCTTCTGGCACCCCTATAATACGGATGTTGGTGCATTTAACATTGTCCCAGAGTTCTCTGAGACTCTCTTCATTTGTTTTCAATCTTTTTTCTCTTTTTTGTTCCGCATTGTAAGTTCCTCTAATCTGTCCTCCACCTCGCTTATTCATTCTTCTGCCTCCTGTATTATGCTGTTAGCTGCTTCTAGTGAATTTTTTATTTCAGTTATTGTATTTTACATCTCTTCTTGTTTAAGTTTTATATCTTGTATCTCTTTGGTCAGTGTTTCCTGTAAGTTATCCATCTTTGCCTCCAGTTTATTTCCAATGTCTTGCATCATCTTCAGCATCAACAGTCTAAAGTCTTTCCCTGGAGGCTCTTGATCTGGCCTCCTCTTTGTCTTTTGGAGTTGGATATCTTTCTGAAGGTTTTTAGTCCATTTGGTTGAAGATTACTCAGCATTTACTTGTAAATTTTATTTTTTTAGGAGAGAAGTTGAGCTCCATTCCTTCTATTCCACCATGTTAATCCCATCTCAAACATGCCAGTTTTCAAGGAGCCAGTAACCAAGTCATCAATCTTGAGCCTAGAGTCATCTTGTTGGCCAATAAGACAGTAGTAGGGAAGGAAGTTTGAGCTGTTGCCAGGAAGATGGAGTGGCACACCTGGAAGGATGATCTAGGAGAATTAAGGAAGACAAGTAGTAGAGGGGCATAATGGATAAAGTGAGCATGGAGAGCCCAGAAAGAGAGACATAAGATCAAGGACTTGTTTTCCTGTGGAATCCTAGGCTTATGGACTCTAAGTTCTTTTTATTTCCAGAGCACATATGCTGTTTTCTAAAGCTTGGCTCACATCATGTAAAATGCATCTTGGTTCCTGACCCTGGTTGACTAGCATGAAGCAGGTAAATTTCACCATTCTCTTCACATAGTTGAGATCTGATAGGATAGCTTCAAATAGCTCACATTTTCTGTATATATGTACTTTGCAGCAAACTGACTTGGTATCTTATGTTTGTGGTAATGGTGGGTTATAAACTTAAAGCCTCCCTTTCCTATGTTTAATGACAAGATTTTGTGTTTTAATCTCCAGGGTAGTTCAACACTGAATTCTACCAGATACATGAATTTCTCTAAAAATGTCAGGAATCCTACCTGGTTAGGTTGCAGGGGTTTCCTCAGGGTCCTCAGGGAGGACTTCCTGTAAGACATTATCACTGTCATTGATTAGACCCTGGTGGATTCTCTTTGACCTTGTCAGTACTCTTGTTTCAACTCCTCAAAGTATGAAGAAATCATAGTGCTTCCATCTTCTCTAGTGGTCTTAGTCTGTTTAGCTGTTGTAACAAAATACAGCACACTGGGTGGCTTATAAACAACAAACATTTACTTCTTACAGTTCTGGAGTTTTGGAAGTCCAGGGTCATAGCATAGGCAGATGTGTCTAGTGAGAGTCTGTTGTCTCCCTTTCATTATGGGAGTGACAAGGAATCTATCTAGGATCACTCTTATTAGTGTACTTATCCCAATTGTGAGGGTCCTGCTCTCATGACTTACTCACCTTCCTAAGGTCCCAATTCCTTACACCATTTCCTTGGGGGTTAGGATTTCAATGTATGGATTTTCAGGGGCCACAAATGTTCAGACCATAGCGATGGTCATTAGCTTAATAATGCTGACCTTTGTATCAGTTTCAGGATTTGAGGGTACTGCATGTCATTCTAGAATTTAGTGCTCTGTGATAGGCACTTAGCTGTAATTACATAAGGTTCCTTTAAAAAAATTTCTTTAAAGTGTAGTTGATTTACATTTTGCCAATTTCTGCTGTATGTCAAAGTGACTCAGTCCTGCATATATATACATTCTTTTTAATATAATTTTCCACCCTTGTCTAGCCTAGGAGATTTGATATAGTTCCCGGTGCTATACAGTTGGACCTTGTTGTTTATCCATTCTAAATGTAATGGATAAACTATCCCCCAAATAGAAGTTTCTAAACAAAATTTTGAAAAGAAGTAGTAAATGATTGTAAGAAAATTAGTGATCCATATGTAAAAATATAGGAGCCATTTGTGTCTGACCTCATATACCTTGTACTAAAATAAGTATAAGATGGATTACTAATTTGTAAATATAATAAACAAAAATGAACTTGAAACAGAGGAAATGTTTATTGGATTTCTGGATGGGAAAGCATTTTTTAACCTTGTAATTGTTGAAAATAATCATACAGGAAAATATCAATAGATTTAACTAGATAAACATTTAAAATGTATGTACATTAAAAATATAGACAGTTAAAAGTTCACTATAAACTTCAGTAAATACAATGAAAAGAGTTAAATTTAAATATATAAAGAGCTGAAAAACTAACAGTATTAGAACTCAGAAAATTAAAGAGTGAAAAAGTGTATGTGAAGAAACAACTCAAGAGGGGGACCTTTAAGTGGCTACCAAAAATTTATAAAAAAATGTTCACCATTATTAATTATCAAAATACTATACCTTAAAACAATTATGAAATACTAAATTTTGTCTATCAAATTGGGAAAGACTTAGAAAATAGTAATAGGGAAAACATGATATAACAGAAACCATTCTATGTTACATATACATTTAATAATCGAAAAACACTTCCAAAAAGTAATTTAGAAATACATACCAAGGGAGTTCCCGTCGTGGCACAGTGGTTAACGAATCCGACTGGGAACCATGAGGTTGCGGGTTCAGTCCCTGCCCTTGCTCAGTGGGTTAATGATCCGGCGTTGCCGTGAGCTGTGGTGTAGGTTGCAGATGCAGCTCGGATCCTGTGTTGCTGTGGCTCTGACGTAGGCTGGTGGCCTCAGCTCCGATTGGACCCCTAGCCTGGGAACCTCCATATGCCACGGGAGCGGCCCAAAGAAATAGCAAAAAAGACAAAAAAAAAAAAAAAGAAATACATACCAAGAATCTTTAAAAGATTCTTACCCCTTGCTCCAGTAAATTGTATTTTATGGGCCTTGTTATATAGAAATAGTAAATTTAAAAGCAAATGTTAGGTTTCTGGAAAGACTGGATAGATGCACTTTTTCCTTTTCCTCCCATTATGTACAATATAGAGGGCAGTAACGTGGCACTCCTACCCCTCCCACCCAGGGTCATATCAGCAGAGGAAGTCCCAGTCCTACCTGGGTATAATGAGGAGCCCATATACCAGGGTGTCAGTGAAGGCTGAGTGAGGTACCTGGATTTCTAACCCCATCTGGAAGTAAAAAGGTAGGACCTACCTACCCTTTCCTCTGTCAGAGCAGTGGCAGAGAAAGCTATCTATGAGAAGTTTTAAATAAGTTCCAGAGTCTTATTATGCAAAATTCAAAATGTACAGCTTTTAATAGAAGCATCACTTATCATACCAAGAACTAGGAAAATCTGAACTTGAATGAAAAGACAATCAACAGACACCACTGCCAAGATGACAGAGATGGTAGAATCATCTCACAAAGATTTTAAAGTGTCCATCAGAAAAAAGCTTTAAGAAGCAGTTATGAGCAGACTTGAAACAAATGAAACAATAGAAAGTCTCAAAAAATAAATAGAATATAGTAAAAGGAATTAAATGGAAAATTAGAACCAAAATATAATAACTGAATTAAAAATCTCAGTGAATGAGCTCAGCATGAGAATACTGAGGGGACACAGGAGAGAATCAGAGAGCTTGATGATAGAACAGTAGAAATTACTTAATCTAAACTAGTCTTATACATGACAGCATCTCAGGAACCTGCAAGACTTTAACAAAGGGTATAATATTTGTGTCACTGGAGTCCTGGAAAGAGAGGAGAGAGAGAATGGCTGAAAAAGTACTTGAAGAAATAATGGCTGAATTTTTGCAAATTTGGTAAAAGACATAATTTATAGATTCAAGAAACAAAGTGAACCCCAAATAGGAAAGCCTAAAGAAACTCATACCAAGACACATCATAATCAGGTTTCTGAAAGCTAAAACAAAGGAAAAATCTTGAAAGCAGTGAGAGAAAAATGACAACTTTTCTGTGGGGGAAAAACCAAAAAAGAAGGCATATTCCTTATTAGAAGACATGAAGGCCAGGAAGAAGTGGCACAAGATTTTTCTAGTATTAGAGGAAAAGACTTGTCAACCCAGAATTCTATAACCAATAAATATATCCTTTAGGAATGAAAGAGAAATCAAGACATTCTTAAATGAAGAAAATGTAAGAGAATTCATCACCAGAAAACCTACCTTAAAAGTGTGACTAAGGAAAGTTCTCTGAACAGAAAGAAAATTTTAAAAGAATACATTTTGGAATATCAGCACTGAGAAAAGAACAATGGAAAGAGCAAAAAATAATGATTAAATATAGTAGAATTTCCTTTTCTTGAGTTTTCTAATTTATGTTTGACAAGTGAAGCTAAAGTTATAATACTGTCTGATGTGACTTTAAAGGTACATAGAAAAAATATTTACATCAATTCTATTATACATAGAAGAGAAAAACAGACATCAAAGGAGGTGGGGTTTCTAAACTTCATTTAAGCTGGTAAAATGTCAGCACCAGTAGATTATCATAATTTACGTATATATAATGTAATAACTAGAGCATCTGCTCACAGAACTGTATAGATAGATGCATTCAGAAACACTGTATAAATCAAAACATAAATCTTAAACACGTTTAGTTAACCCACAGAAAGACAGGAAAAAAAATAGAGAAATAAGAACTAGGATAAACACATGGTGCAGTAATAAAATGGAACATTTAAGCCCTGACATATCAGTAATTTCATTAAATATAAATGACATAAGTACATGCATTGGCTGAATGGATTAAAAAAAACCCTGACCTAATTGTGTGCTGTCTGTATAATCTCACTTCAAATATATGGTACAGGCAGGTTGAGAGTAAAAATATGGGGAAAAATATACATGCAAACATTAAAAAGTGGGAGTGGCTATATTAATATCAGATAATGTAGATGTACAGCAAGAAGGTTATTAGACACAGAAACTAAACATTATAGAATGATAGGAGTCCATCTATCAAAAAGACATAACAATCCTAAATGTGTATGCAACAAACAATAGAGCTGAAAAGCATGTGACGCACAAACAGAACTGAAAGGCTAAATAGATAAATCTGCAATTATAGCTGGAGACTTCTACACCCTTCTTTCAACAGTTAATTGAACAATAAGACAGACAATCAGCAAAGATATAAACAAGAACACCATTAGCCAACAGGATCTAATTTATAGAACACTCCATCCTACAAGAGTAGAAGACACATTCCTTTCAAATGCTTATGGAGCATATTGGAACAGACCATATTCTGGGCCATAAAACAATATTCAATATATTTAAAATAATTAAAATCACACAGAGAATGTTCTGTGATCACAATGGAATCAAAATAGAAATTAGTAGCAAAAAAATAACTAGGAATCAAAGTATAGGTCAATAACAAAAGTAACTGAAAAATATCCATACCTTTGGAACTAAACAGAATACTTCAAAATAACCCATATGTCAAAGAGCAAGTCTTATGGACATTAAAAATAATACATTCAAGTGCATGCACATGAAAATATACCATATCAGAAGTTACGGGAGGCAGTTAAAGCAGTCTTGAGAGAGAAATTTATACCACTAAATATTTAGATTAGAAAAGAAGAAAGAAACATTTTCAAAACAACAACCTAAGCCCCAGCTCAAGAACCAAGAAAAAGAGCAAAATAAACCAAAATTAAGCAGAAGGGAAGAAATAAATATAAAAGTGAAAATCTATGATATTGAAAACAGAAAAGCAGCAGAGAAAGTCAGTGGAAAAAAGTTAGGCCTTTCTTTAAAAAAAGATCAATAATATTGACAAACTTCTGGAAGGATCAAAAATAAAAAAGAGAAAATATACAAATTAATCGATATCAGGAATGAAACAGAGACTATCAATGCATATCCTGCAGATATCAAAAGGCCAGAAAGGAAAAGTATGAACAACTTTGCACACAACAACTTGACATCTTAGATGAAATGAGCCAATTCCTTGAAAAGCATGAACTGGCACAACTCACCCAATATGAAATAGATAATTTGAATGGCTCTGTGACTATTAAGGAAATTGAATTTGTAATTTACAAACTCTCTAAAAAGAAATCTATAGGCCGGATGGTTTCCTTTTAGGAAGGGAAAATCAATTGTGAAATAACACCAATTCTATACTGTCTACACTGTCTCTTCCAGGAAATAGAATAGGAAGAAACAGTTTCAACTCATTTTATGAAGCTAGTATTTCCCTGACACAAAAGCTAGATTGTACAAAAAAAAAAAAAACCAAAACAAAACAAATCAAAAACAAAAATAAACCCAACAACTCTAGACCAATATCCCCATGAATCTAGATTCAAAAATCTTTAATAAAATACTAGCAAGTGTATTCGGCACTATATAACGAGAATTATCACAGTAGGTTTATTACCAGAATGCAAGCCTGATTCAATATTCAAAAATAGTATAATTGAGTATATTAAAGGCCAAAGAAGAAAACTGTATGATCATATCAATTGTTGCATAAAAACAAATTTGACAAAAAGTCTCAAAAAATGGAATCAGAGAAGTCATTGTTCAGAGGATAACAAGATGCAGAATTGACAAGGTACAGACTTAGAGAATATATTTGGAAATTGCATACTCACCAAAGAACTATTATCTAGAATATATAAAGAACTCTTAAGCTAAATATTAAAAAAAATCAAATGATCCAAAAAGAAAATAGGCAAAAAACACGAGCAGATATTCCACTGAAGAGGATGTACAGCTGGCAAATGGATACTTGAAAAGATATTCAACATCATTGGTCATTAGGGAAATTCAAATGAAAACTGTAATTAAAACCACTGTATATGCAACAGAAAGGCTAAAATAATAATTTTAAAAAGTCCCCAACACTAAATGCTGGTGAATAGATGTGAAGAAACTAGATCACTCACACATTGTTGGTGGGAATGGAAAATGGCCCAGCCACTGTGGAAAGATAGTTTGACAATTTCTTATAAAACGTGAAGCTGCTATGCAACTTTGGGCAATTAAACTGTTGGCATTTGTCTAAGATAAATAAGAGCTTATGTTCACAAAAATTGTCAAAAAATGTTCATAGCAAGTTTATTTGTAATAACTTCAAACTGCAACGGTCTAGATGTACTTCAGTGATGACTGGTTAAATAAACTGAGGGACATCGTACCGTGGGATACCACTCAGCAATAAAAGGAACTGACTATTATTGCGTCATACTTAGGTGAATGTCCAGGAAATTATGTTGCATTCAAAAAGCCTATCTCAAATGTTACATATATGTGACTCCTTTGTTTTCAAAGTGGCACAGTTATAGATTTGGTGAATAGAGTAGTGATTGCCAGGGGTTAAGGAGTGTGTGTCAGGGAGGGAGGTGGAAGGGAGGTGGTGTAGCCATAAAAGGAACACATGAGGGATCCGTGTGAGCTTGGAAATGTGCATACCTTGACTGTAGCAATGTCAGTATCCTGGCTGGGATATTATCCTTTAGTTCTGTAAGAAATTATAATTGGGAAAACTGGGCAAAAACACATGGGACTTCTCTGCATTGTTGTGCAAACTGCATGTTGTAAAAAGCTACAATTATAAGAAAATAAAAAGTTTAATACAGAAGCAAATATTATCTCTTCATTACAATACCATTTATAATGGCAGAAAATTTGAAGCAATCTAAATGTCCAGAAACAAGGGATATAGGGGTTCTCACTGCAGTGCAGCGGGTTAGGGAATCTGGTATTGGCTCTGTGGCAGTACAGGTTTGATCCCTGACCTGGCACTGCGCTTGGGTTAAGGATATGGTATTGCCTCAGCGGTGGCCCAGATGTGATCCCTGGCCTGGGAACTTTCACAGGCCATGGGAGTGGTAAAAAAAAAAAAAGAAGAAATTAAATTTAAAATTTTATTCTTAACATAAAACATAGAATATTACGTTTTAATGAAACTTCTGGGTGAAATAATTTTAAGTGTTTTAAATGAGGTTACAGACTATAATTATCATAATATGAAGTGAAAGAACAGTATACAAAATTGTTTATACCTTATGATCTCAGTCATGTTTAATTGCATTAACAAAACTAGAAAATATAGGACTAGTGTATAAATAGATTAGTGTACAGAAATAGACCCACAGTACATACAGATGTTTAGAATATGATAAAGATGTCACTTCATGTCACCGAGGCAAAGATGGACTGTTTTGAAAAGAATAAAGGTAGGGCTGTATCTCACACTGTACATAAAAATAAACACCAAATGGCTTAGAAATCTAAATGTAAAAATTGAGACCATACAAATACTAGGAGAAAATATGGGCAATTATTTTTAATCTTTGTATAACAAAAGGCTTCCTACCTATCCTTTTAAATCCAGAGGTTAGAAAGTAAAATTTTGATAAATTGGACTACATAAAACTTTTAAAATTGCATGGGCAAAACCACCATAAACAAAGTCAAAAGACAACTGACAAACTGGGAGAAAATATTCACAACATAAACAGACAAAAGCTACTATTCCTAATCTATAAAGGTCTTTATTATACTGGGAACTATATCTAGTCACTTGTGATGGAACATGATGGAAGATAATGTGAGAAAAAGAATGTATATATGTATGTGTGACTGGGTCACTTTGCTGTACAGTAGAATTGACAGAACACTGTAAACCAAATATAATGGAAAAAATAAAAATCATTAAAAAAAAGATCTTTTAAAACTTGAAGGACAAAGGAACAAAAACCTAATAGAAAAATGGGAAACTGACATGAGTAGACAATTCAAAAAATGTATATTTATCTCTAAATCATATGAAAATGTTCAAAGTCACTGACCTAAACAGAAATTAAAACAACTGTGATATATCTTTCCTTACCTATCTGACTAGCAAAAATTTTAAAAGTATAACAAAACATTCTTTTGGTGAAATCATGGAGAAACAAGCAATTTCAAATATTTTCTGATGGGAATGCTTGCAGCTCAGTATCAAATATTATGTTCTCTTAAGTTCAAGTTTCCTCAGATGTAGCACATTACACATCACCTCTATGGGCCTTGGGGGGACAGACAAATGGAACCAGTGCAGACATGAAGCTCATTACATTTGCTATGCCTTGAGAAATAAAATCCTTTGTGATCTAAGGGTTTTGTGTCCTCTGCCAGCACTTATGAAATTGTGGTATTTAAATGCTCATATATAGGAGAGTGGTTAGGTAAATTGTGACACATCTGTCAAGAACTGTGAGCATGAGATTTTATCCTATGTGCAAGTTAACAATCTGCCATGCAAGAGTTTTATGGAATCTCAGGTCGGAGAAGCAGGCAGTTGATTACTTAGAGAAAATATAGTAGCCAAAGTATACCTTTCTTTGCATCAGTTTTTTGAGTCCCAATTCCCACAGAGCAAAACAAAGAGTGCCAGATAACACCTGCATGAGTGTTGACTGCACAGAAGAGGAATACTGAGATTAATTTAAAAGTATAACAAGGAGGTATAACAGAGATTAGGGAACCCAGGTCTTTTATAATAGACAGTACATGTGCCTGCCCTGAAAAGATAGTCTGCAATGAAGGGCGCTTAATGCATTGCTCAAAAGATGTGAAGAAATGGAAAGAGTCTGTACTATATCCACACAGTGGAGTACTATACAGCTATATAAGAAAGAGAAAGAAAAGAAAAAGAGAGGAGAGGAAGGAGGACGTTATGTATGAACTAATTTGGGATAGTTTCTGGAGCACACTGTTAATAGCAAAATGTAAAAACAAAACGAAACAAAGAACAAAAACAATTTTTCTCCCTTTCATATAAGGAAGGTGATGATATAAGGAAAGGTGCAGATATCTGCACATTTGTACAAAAAATATAGGAAGGATGAACCAGAAATTGGTTACCTACATGGACCAGTTAGGAAATGGGTCAGGAAGAAAATGGTAATAGGAATGAAAGAGTGAGGATGAGGAGGGAGCAACTCTTTTATAAGTACACATTTTTCTATAACTTTGACATACCATGGTAAAGGTTTCATATTTCCTCCTCCTCCCCAAATAAATCAAGCAGGATACAAGGGGAATTCTAAATAAATGCAGTGACTAATGAACCTAGCTGTATGACATATAAATAACAACCACAGTGAGCAGAATAAGGAAGAAAATATCTACCCTGTGTAACTTTGGAAAATGGTAATTCGACTGCTGTTAAGACTAAAGATAAAAAAAAATATGTATACAGATTCTGTATTCTAGTTAGTAAATCTATTTCTCATAGAGGTACATTTCAACAATTCTGTAACTACTAGTGTGTCCTAGAACTGAACAAATAAGTGACTGCATTGCAGATAATGAAAGCCAGATATCTTACTGGTGGAGAAAGAAATTATAAATAGGGAAATGGAGAGGCTAGGATAAACATTGTGGTATTACATTAGAATTAGAGGTATCAGTATGAATTCATATGCATTTATATATCTATATACATAAACATGTCTATATGTCAGCATGTGTACATATATATAAACATCTAAAAATTAATATACATATGCATGTATGCATAGGTCATTATTCACATATGTATATTTCTATGCTTTGCCTATTGCAAGGGTCTAGGAGTAATGTTCTCCACCACCCAAACCTTGGACAACATGCTAACATCCAGAAATGTGATCCTGGTTTTCTAAATGCATTTTTCAATAAAAAGGAACCAGGGTTCAGCAAATGAGTGCTTGATTCCAGGGCAGGGGTAGGGCAAATACAAGATGAGCATTATGGTACCAGAAGAGTCTGAAAAATGATGGGGGTGTATCAGAAGGACATAAGAGCCAACCTGAAAGAACTCCCAATGGCTGAATCTGGAACAATTTTACCAACAGAATTTGTGCAGAATACAATTTGGTAGAATTGTATTATAATCCATAGAAAAAGTAAGTATCATTGAGTCGTATTCATCCAAAATTTAGAATTGAATATGTAAATAAATGCAATAGAAGTGATAACTCTTTCTCACAAAAGAATTCCAATTAATAAATAGAGAATGAATGAGGTGAAAAAAATGACCATGAGGCGAATACCACAGCAATAATTGTTGCAGGCAAAATCTACTGCTGGATGCTATTATCAGTGGGTGAAAGTTTCAGAGGAAGTAGGCTATTAGCAGATTCTCAAAGATTCTCACCCACTATATCAATTACAAAGGAGAAAACAACAATTTTACAATGAAGAAATCCAACAGACACCACCCTAACTAAATGCTCAAGGTTAACTTCCCCAGTCATAAGACCTGCCAACATTGTGTACCTATTGAAATGATGTACTGAGAAGGATGTAGCATCACTTCTATGGTATTATTACCAAAAATGCATAACCTCATTCTCTTCATTAGAAAACAATAAGCAAACCCAAATTGAGAGACAACATTATCAAAAGTTCTAAGGCCATGGAAGACAAATAGAGATTGAGGAGCTGTCATAGATTGGAGGAGACTAAGGAGATACACTAAATGCAAAGTAGTATCCTGGGATAGGAAAAGGACAACAGAATCAACTGACAAAATTCAAATAAGGTCTATAGTTTTACTGATGGTATTGTACTTATGTTAATTTCCTGATTTGATAATTACATTAAGATTCTATAAATTGGTAGCAATAGGGGAGGCTGGGTGAAGGGTGTACATGAATAGTTTCTACTACTTTTTTTTTTGTAGCTCTTCTTTGAGTCTAAAATTGTTTCAAAATAAAATGTAAAAATATTCAGGTGAAAATAAAATTTTGACAGTGTTTTTCTTAGGATAATGATATTATAGATTTATCTATATACTGACTAAACATTTTTGTAGTTTCCAAATTTATGCATTATTTGAAAAAATGAAATATTTCAAATGTCCTAAAAAGTAGAAAGAAATTATTAGACAACTACATACCATCCAAATTCAATGATGTTAACATTTTGCCATATTTAGTATTTTTTTAAGGATATAAAATGTTACAGACATTCAAAGGCCTTTCTCATTGTCTACTTATTCAACTTCCTTCTTTCCAGAGATAAATATTGCTCTAAAGTCACCTGTATCTTTCCACCCACATTTTTACACTTTGATATATACACACATATACATATATATATATATGCTGTACAACACCATGCAACATTACTTGGTGTATTTTAAATATATATAAATAATAATATAATGTACAAATATGCAAATGCTATAAATATAAATATTATAAATAATATAATGTACACATATATTTATATATTTGCACATAAAATAACATAATATCATAACATACAAATCCTTCTACAATTTTTTTTTTGTCTTTTTGCTTTTTCTAGGGCTGCTCCCGTGGCATATGGAGGTTCCCAGGCTAGGGGTCCAATTGGAGCTGTAGCCTCCGGCCTACACCACAGCCACAGCAATGAGGGATCCAAGCCGCGTCTGCAACCTACACCACAGCTCGCGGCAACGCCGGATCCTTAACTTACTGAGCAAGGCCAGGGATCGAACCCACAACCTCATGGTTCCTAGTCAGATTCATTAACCACTGCACCACGATGGGAACTCCTACAATGTTTTTTTAATCAACATTATATTTTTTAAGATTTGTCCATGTCTGTGCATCTTAAATGCCATATAGTGTTCTACTACATATAATCACATTTAACCACTCTTCTATTGAAAGAACTTGTTTTCTTTCTTTTTTCTCCCTTTTAAAAATATTATAAATAATGTTAATAATTACAATATGGACAAAACTTCTTGTGA
The DNA here is from genome assembly GCF_016906955.1 of Phacochoerus africanus. Taxonomy (NCBI): domain Eukaryota; kingdom Metazoa; phylum Chordata; class Mammalia; order Artiodactyla; family Suidae; genus Phacochoerus; species Phacochoerus africanus. The sequence continues at coordinate 222,054,493 of NC_062544.1, forward strand.
GCCTGTTTGCAATTTCTGTAATAAACCTCATTAGAAGTAGAAATTCTGGGTTGTAGGGTGTGTGTATCTTGAATGTTACTAAATATTGCCAAGTTTCTCTCCTAAGTGGTTAAACCCACTTGTACTCCCACTAGCAGCGTATGAGAGTTCCCATTTCCTCACATCCTTGCCAACACTTCTATCATCAGACTTCTAAAATTTGCCAATCCAAACAGTGTGAAATGATATTTCGTTTTTGTTTTAATTTGCATTTTCCTGCTTAGTAATGAGGTTGAACATCTTTTTGTATGATTCTTGGTCATTCGCGTTTCCTGTTTTGGAAATCACTTTTTCATAGCTAACTCACTTTTATGATAACTTTATATGTACTGCTAATGAAGACTGGAACAAAGCGTAGAAAATCAACGGCCTCCCCAGTGATGCAATACGTGATTGCATTGCCTGAAGTAGAATACGGTCTTGGAGTCCTGTGTTTTGTTCCCGGTAGCAGTCCAGAGCATGGCTTTTGGGATTGTTAAGGGTCTGGAAACCATGAAATATGAGAAATGATTGCAGCAATAGAGAATGTTTCTCCTGAAGAAATATCTTAGGAGGGGTGGGACAGCTGTTTAAAAAAACTGACAAGCTCTCAGAAGGTAGAGGATATGTATGTGTTAATGTGTTTCAAGGGACCTAAGGCCAGTGGTAGAAATTTTAAGGAAGCATATTAGAACTTAGGACCAGGGGGACTTTTTTTTTAACAGTTAGATTTATTCTGGGTTGGAATTGGTTGCCTGATCCCTGAACATGTTTAAGCTGTTTGAGGCCCCTGTGAATGTAGTTAGATTCCTCTGCAGGGGACGATGCTGAAGGAATAATCTCTTGTTCACTTCAAAAGTCTGTGCTTCTATGTAGTAAACACTTCATAGAATGAAGTTCCAGGAAACCTACAAATGACTCATTTTAACAGTTTATAACTATGGTTGCTCAATTAAAATGTCGCTTGAGGTAATGGTGAGTCAGTCTTTAATTTTTCTAAAATTCATCAGCTAAACAAATAAGCCTAAATTGGCCAATGCAAAGTGAAGTATCAGCTCAAATTCAGGCTTGATTTTCAGGACATTTGAAGGTCACCCCATTCACCTTCCACTCCAGGTGACACTCTACCATTCGAGGCCTGTGATTCCTGTAGCTAGCTAATGAATATAGCCAGTGGTACCATTTTATCTTTTGTGCTAATGGATGTGGAAACATAAATGGTAAGTGGTGAAAGGAAGACCCTTTAGGGAGAGAAGAAAGTTATAGCATTAGTCAAAAAATAAAGAACTGTTTTGGGGCAATTAAGGGCCCTTTATAAATGGACTTGGGGGTGCAACAAGAAGAATTTAAGTTAGAGGGAGAATTTTCTGATGAATTTTCTGAACACTCTAATAATGCATGTTTAGTAGAAGTTGAGGAGTCCATTCTGATGTCACTTAGAGAGAAAGAGTTAGGGTTTAGATGTTATCTTCCTGTAAACTCACTCTACTGGGATGGCTGTTGACAGGCCTAAGTGGCCTCTAACACTAGAAGGTGTTGTATGTTCTGAGGGTCTCAGCTGTTTCCCCTCTGGGCCACTCCAGTTGGGATTTTAACTAAAATGTCCCAGTCCAGTCACTCTATACTGATTGTATTCCTCCAGTGTTGCTTCTGCAGTTGCCATGGAGTCATATGGGCTCCCAGATGCCTGGATGCACCAGTGGATCATGTCTTCATTACTTTCTTTTCTGGGCCAGGTGGAGACTGGTCCAGATTGTTGTTTAGTCATCTGCATGTTTCACTTACACATGGGGAATCAACAATGATGCCTGGTCCCTTTGTTTCAGACAGACGTTTTACAGCCACTGCTTATTTATTTTTATCCTCTAGCAACAAGCTTTTGGAAGAAAAGCAAGTCCAGGAGATAGTGTAGGCAGATCGCTACCCCTCCCCAGTGACTCTTGCTCTCTCTTCTATTGGAAAAATCTTTCCCACGGAGTTCCCGTTGTGGCTCAGCAGTTTAAGAACCTGACCTAGTGTCTGTGAAGACATGGGTTCGATCCCTGGCCTTCCTCATTGGGTTAAGGTTCTGGTGTTGCCACAGCTGTGGTGTAGGTAGCAGATGTGGCTTGCATCTGGGGTTGCTGTGGCCGTGGTGTAGGCCAGCAGCTGCAGCTCCGATTTGACCCCTAGCCTAGGAATGTCCATGTGCTGCAGGTGCGGCTGTTAAAGGGAAAAAAAAAAAAAGAAAAAAAAAATCTTTCTCACGTTCCCCCCTCCCCCGGAAGTTTTAGCTCCCCAGCCTTCCAGATAGGTCCAGATAAATCAGGATGCTGTATGAATGCAGTTCAGGCTCCTGAGGTGCCTACTCCCTGGGGGTTCCTAAAAGTGGGTAGATGTTAAGAGTTTTGCAGAAATATTGTTCTAGGTTGTGGACATATAATAGTTGAAAGGAAATACCCAGACAGGGAAAAATAAGTCAGAACCAGCTGGGAAGAAATGTGTAAGAGTGGTAATGTCAAAACCAAGAGGATTGGGAAATGAAAGGGACTGAGTGAAGGAGGGAAAAAAAAAGTTGAAAATTTATGTAAATACAGAGAATCAAAAGAAGGCTTTGAGAAAGAGATTAACATAATTATGATTCTGAGAGTGTAAGATTTTGGCTAGATCATTAATTTGGATTCACTGGCGGCAGTAAGTGAAGAAGCTAGGAGGAAGTTTGCTGAATAAATGTGCCTGAAGTTGACTGGAATATGCTCGGCCATTTGTAGCACACCGGCTCCACTTTCTTCCTGAAGGGTGCACTTGGTGTGGCAGGAACCCTGAGCTCAGACAGACCTTAAGTGTGCAGGGAAATATGGGGGGCATCAACATTTGAGCATCTGCCCTGTTTTCTCCCAAAAAATCCCAAAGACCTTTTTGCCATTTATAATGATTCCAAATGTTTGAAGAAAGCAGTTTATAAACACTAAAGGATGCGTGGAAAAGAGACCAGGAAACTGGGAATCAGAGAGGTAATTGTAGAGAAAAGTGCTAATCCCTTGTAAGCAGCAGTAGTGGTTTGGAAAAGGATTGATTGCCTTCTGGATTTCTGATCTGATGGTGTCCTGTGTGTCCTTTGGAACAGTATCCAATATAAAATGTTCTATCTTGATGTTTAGACTATATCAGACAGTGAAAAGCCTTGCTTTTTGGATGGCACATAATAAGATTTGAGAGGAATCTGGCAAGGCGGCATGGTCCTTTCCTCAGTGGATCAATAGAATGTCAGAACAGAGAAGGACCTTACAGAGGATCCAGACCTCTGGGGGCCTGGGTACTCGAGGCAGGATGGATGCCCCCTAGTTGTTGTGACAACCCAAGATGCCCTCCATTCACATTATCTGCCCCTGGGAGAGCAGTGTTTGTAGTTAAAAAAACGCTTGGTTCTAGTTTCACTTCTTTATTTTATGGCTGAGGAAATGGAAGTGAAAGAGGTCAAGTGATGTGCTCCGGGCCACTCACTGCTATAGCAGCAGATCCAAGGTTGGAACTTTCATCCATTGCACAGCTTGGAGCTGCACCCCCACCAGACTCTTCATTTCACTCACAGAGCTTCATCCCCTTGCACCCTTGCAGGTGTTGCATTATTAGCAGTCCCCACCAATGTCAAATGGTGCTAGGAAGTATGATGGATTATATAACCCTTGAGTTACTTTGGAAACTTAAAAATATCAAGACAGAGAGATGTTGAAAGGAAAGTAAGAAATGGGAAAAAAGGATGAATACAAGGGGTACTGCTCAGGAAGGACAGCAGAGAAGGATGGCCCAGCACTGGCCCTGGAGCGGCAGGTGGTCACGTGCAGAAACAAGCAGTATTCACCAGTGATGTGACCGTGGCAAGAGGGACATGTGGCTGGAAAGCACAGAGGCTGGCTGTCAAGTGGGGTTTGTGGAGCCAGTCTTTTGACTTCAGTTTACAGTCACCCCTCACAGAATTTATATCATGAATTCACCTTTAGGAAGATCTTTTTAGTACTCTTGTTCAGTGTGAATTTATTTATTTCTGGCTTTTCAAGCTCAGCCCACTTTAGGGCCAGGATTCCAGCCTGGCTCTTCAATAAATCTCTCTTGACCTGAGTTTGAAGCAAGCACTGGGAGGGGTGCAGGCTTGGCATTCAGCCAGATGGGGGCTCCTCTCCACCCTTACACTGTCCCAGGTTCTGGGATTTGGGGCATACCCTAACCTCTCCTGGGCTTCTGTTTCCTTCTCTGAAAAATGGGGTGGCCAGATGGCTTACAAGGAGGAGTGTGTATAGCAGAGTCAGCACCCAGTCGGTACCAAATGTTGGTATCCACCTGCCCTGCCTAATCATTAATGATCTTCTGGGTAGAATTTGTCTTCCGTTTCAAATTTCCTGTGGCATTTCCAGCCTTCTCCTTGGCTGGTTTTCCTATTGTTCCTTAAGGGTGTGTGAAGAGGTATTTTGTCTCATATTACAGAATCTTTAGCAGCTTATATACATATTTAAGTTTATTCAAAGGAGCTCGGTTTGTCACTGAGTGTCTTGGGTTCCACATTGCCCCTAATTCTACAAGATGCACTTGCACTGGCTGCTCAGAGACTACTATAGCTTCTATAAACCCCAGAATCACATGTAATAACCATTCAATTTTACTCTCCCAAATTTACGGGAAGCCGCAGCCAAATTCATCGGCTTGTTGAGGATGAATTCCTTATGAGGCTCTGCTCTGCATAAAACAAAGCCCATGTCCCTGCTTTATGACTCTTCATCCTCACAGAAGTCCATCCGTCACAGTCCGTTCCAGGGCAGCCTGTTGTGATCAATTACTTGTAGTGAAAGGGAGCTCTTGCAGAGTTTTCCGTAACGGCACAGGGCTTTAGATATGCCCCTGTGCTCCTGAGACAGGCCCCTGATTTGCATCTGTGTTGTGACAGGGTGATTATGCATGTTGTGAATAAACATGCTTGTGTACGCATGTGTGCTGTCACAGCAATGAGTAGCATCAGATAAATACCGGGTTAAGAGCATGCCAACATCTTCCCAACAGCTGGCACAGCTGAAAACTCGCCTGCCTTATTAACACTCCACTTATCTGGAATCTGCTCACTGAGCAGAAACAACTTCATAAATGTCTGCAATTTGCATTCTGCCTTTGCTGTTGCTCATTACCGTTGACCTTACTCCCTCCTGAGCTAGAGTGGATTGGCCCTCCGCAGACCCTGCCTGCTAGATGTCCCCACCTCTGCCCATCAACATCAGAGGCAGAGTCGAGGTGAAAGCTTGTGGCTTTGGCCAGGGCTAAGAAGGAAGCATGACAGTTTTTTCCCCCTTCATTCTGGAGAAGCTGACATTTCTAGATTCTTTTCTTCCTTCTGTCAATGTGTAACCTCTTCCTTCCTTCCGAGGCAGATTTGAAATGGAGAGGGCCAAACCGTCTTCCAAATGGGAGAGAAAGAAAGAGGCAGGCAGTAATTTGGTTGTCCAAGAAAATATCCCCTCTCGGTGTCTTTCGGAGATTAGTCAATTGTGTTCTCGATGTGTGCCAGTTTCTCTTAATCATTCTAATCTAGTTGTGCAGCCTTTTAACCTTTCTCTCCTTTGCCCTGGCTCTTTTACTCCATGTTGTGTTGTCTGCTCTTTCACTAGCCCCTGTTCACCACCCATAGCATCCAGTGAAATATTTTCAGGCCAGGTACCTTTTCTTATTGGTGTGTGTTGCAGCGGAAGCCGATTCCTTCTCTCTCCTCTGACACCCTCCCCCACCTTCCAGCACATTACTCTTGTCCTCTAGGATCCCTCCTGAACTGGCCCCCTCACCCCACCACCCCACCCCCTGCCATGGTCCCTGAATCCCCATGGAGTGGAGAGGCAGCTCCTGAAGGCAGCAGATCCTCAGAGCAGCAGCCTCATTGAAAATCACATCACGGATTTGGGTTTATTTTTTTTTCCCCCTCTCTGACTTGATGAAAACAAAACAAGAAGAGGAGGGGAGGGAAGAAGGAGGAGAGGAAGAAGTGAATTGCTTAATGGAGACACTCGGTCTGAATATTTAATATGCTGATTTTATTGAATAAAAGGTGAAAAAGTGGTTCTTGTTTGTTGCTTGCCTGTCAAACCATGGCAAACAAGCATTCTTTTCCCTGACTGGAGCTTTTTATTACTGTATGGATTCTAGAGTGTAATTATGCCCTATATCTGAGCTGCATTATACACACAATTATAATTCCCTGGCTGAACTATTTATTTATTACCAGGGGATATATTTGTTCAGTTTCCTTGGAGGATTTTTTTTTTTCCAGTGGTGTGTCTCATTGCCTTGCCCTTCATCAGGATGGAGTATCCAGGAGGATCCCCTTGTTCTGAGCCCCTGGCTTGTCTGTTGACAGTTTGGACAAACTTCCCACCTACATATATTCATGCCGTTGGTGAAAGACGCCGGGCTGGAGAGATTTCAGAGCTATAAATGTTTGAGAATGTTTGTACTGTTTTCAGAGCTTTCATGGGAAGGACTTTTTATTTCAGCTATTATCATCTTATGAAGTCTGATATGGAATCATTTTAGAAAATGGTTTTCTCTAGGTGCAGCCTGCCTGCCTAGAAGTTCATAATGAAAGCGCCCATGGCTAAATAGGATTCAGATCAATAATAAACATTTGTTGAGGACCTTGCTGTGAGCTGGGCACTGTGCTGGGCACTAGGCCATAGAGAGGAGGAAGACTCACAGTTCATCACAAGGAACAGATCCATCATTAATTAAATGGGAAATTCGTAGGTGCTGCAATGTTGGTTCATGTTGGTTCATGGTTATGTCATACTTTGTCTAAACACTAAGATACGGATGTAATCAGAGAGAAAAGATAGTCTTTACCCTCAGGTGTGGTCTCTACCCTCATTGTAGAAAAGGTGAAGGGGGAACCAGACAGACAACAATAAAGGTAGCAAATAAATAAACAATTTTAGATACTGATGGTGGCCATAGAAAGGAAATGGGAGAATTCGATTGAGAATGTCTGGAGGTGGAAAGGAAGAGATGGATAGTTAGAGAGGATCTCTTTGAGAAGGTGTCATTGGTGCTGAGGCTTAAGTATTAATGGGGAGCTGGGCATGGGACAAACTGGGGGAGCTCTTTTTGGGGGGAGAAGCTTTCTGGGCAGAGGGAACAGTAAGTTGAAGGGTCCTGAGGCAGGGACCCCAAGAAGGCCGTTTGGTTGGAGCACAGGGAGAGAGGGAGAAGGAGAGGAGAGAACTGAGGATGAGGAGGTGGCCAGGACTGTGTCCTTTAGACCCTTGCAGGCTGTGGAAAGGAGTTTTGAGGTTTTATTTTGTTGGCAGTGGGAAATCATTGGACACCAGCTGATGGGATTGTAGTCACAGGTCTATTCTTTCTTAGCACAACTTCCAAACCAGGCCAACCATATGTTCCCTTTCTGGAACAGAAGGAGGAGAAAGTGAGTGAAAATACCTAGGAGGCACTACTTCTTCTAGGAGGCTTATGGTGGCTTTGGCTTATCAGCAGATATCTTATTTATCATCTGACAATATTTCAAGCTGGTGTCCAATCTCCCATTGATTCTGTGAACCTCAAACTTACTTCTAACAAATTTCTTTTAGATTATGGTAACAAGCTTTTTGTTGGGACCAAGGAACTCAAACTGAGATAATGAGATACTTAGAGGCTTCCTTCTTACGGGGGCTCCAGAAGCAAGAGGCATAGATCTTTCCTTGACTTGCTCTGTTAGCCTTGAATGTAGTGAGAAACAATTCCAGATTCTGCCTAAAGTATCTCCAATACAATGGTTTTTACTGGTATTCAATGTTTTAGTCTTTTTTTTCTGTGTCTTTATTGATATTTTGGTGGAAAATTGGGAAAAGCTAGAACAAGAATTCATTTTCAACTTTAAGTTTTAATTTTAGCTGCTTTTAAGAATCAGATTAGCCAGAAAAAAAAAAAAAGAATCAGATTAGCCAGGAAATTTTTAATTTTTATTTCTATGTGAGGTTGGTCTAAGTTGTTTTGTGTGAAGTTTTAATTTACCTCCTAAAGCTTGCCTTCTTCAAAATAGTTAGACTACTCTCTTGGATATTTGAGGAATTTGAGAGGCATCCTGACTGAAGGCAGATTGAAGTGACTAGAGAAGACACATATTTAGAAGTCTGATTTCCTTTTTCTAATTTGTCTTTAAACAATTTACTTCTAGGTATTATTCCTTTTCTGGGTCTCAGAAATCAAACACGGATTGCTGTTTGCTAATGATTTTCTAATTCTTTTACATCTTTTTAATTTTTATAAAAATGTGTCCAGATGGCACCCGAATAATTTTCTTATTGCTGTGGCTGAAAAGTTCAATACTTAGTTCAGAAGAATTTATTTTACTATTTCTGCTTCTAGATGTCTGTTCTGTTCTTTCTTTGAGTCTTTCAAATATTTTCTTTCTTCCTCATTTTCCTCTCTCACACTTATAATGATCTTTTCAAAATATGATTACTTTAAAAAGAAGTCAACCCTTTTAATTAGGATTTCAATTCATTTTCCCATTTGAATATTTTTCTCTAGCATTTTGCCTTAATTGAAGTGACACACATTTGCAAATAGATTCTTATCATTTCTCTGGTTCATTTCCATTTCTAGTTTGGTTTGTAAACAAACACAGGCCATGAAGTCCAAAGACAAATGATCTATGAATCCTTGGTGTTCCAAATTTTTTTTTTTTTTTAGAGATTATGTGTTTTCATCAAATTTTCACATTAAAAGTGTAGGAGAAAGGAAGAGGTAGATACAATTAGTCGTAAGAGTGTGCCTACTCTGAAGGTCATGACAAGATGAGGATTTTTTGAAGTATTGTGGGAACAAGCAAGGTTCTTTGCTGCCATTTTGTACTCTTAGCACCTTTATTTTGAGGGCTGAATTTGTATTTATTTTTTAATCAAAGGGAATTAACTTGTTCAAAAATCCTAAATCACAAAAGAATCGTCTAAAGCTTTACAGAAGATATCTAGACTAGAATAAAGTACACTACATCAGTGGGTAGCGGTTGCTAACAAGATAGGAGTTAGACCACAGGTTGATAAGTGATGTTATTATTATTATTATTATTTGTCTTTTTAGGGCCTCACCTATAGCATTTGGAGGTTCCTGAGGCTAGGGGTCACATCAGACCTGTAGCTGCCGGCCTGCACTACAGTCACAGCAACACCAGATCTGAGCCGATCTTTGACCTACACCACAGCTCATGACAGTGCCAGATCCTTAACCCACCGAACAAGGCCAGGGATCAAACCTACGTCCTCATGGATACTAGTCATATTTGTTTCCACAGAGCCATGATGGGTACTCCCAATGAGTGATGTTATAATGAGTTAAGTACAAGACACTTTTGTACATGAGAGACCTCTACTCCAGTCTTGTGTTGGGGTATAGTTCCCAAAGGAAAGGAGACCTGAAGGAGAAGGAAGAGTTAGCCAAGTAGAAACGGCAGAGTTCTAGAAGGAACCATGTTTACCTACAAATGGTCACAGTTGTATGCATGATACATCTTTCCACTTTCATTATGGCTGGAGGGTGCCCAGTGAGGGATGATGATGGAGAGGCAACTGGAAAGTGCTGCCGTAGACATGAGACTGCTGTCATGTGCAGTGGAGATTTTGCCTTTGTACTGTCTCTTCCCCAGTGGTCACTCTGGGTAAAGGTCCTGGTTTTCTCATTGTTCTAAAGTAAATACTAATATCTCCTGACAAGGTTGTGGTCAGACTGAATGATAAAATGTATGCTGGTGCAGAGGAGAGTATGGATATGGTAGGGAGAATTCCAAGGTACCCCCTAAAGATATTCTGCCCTGTTCTCCAGGACTGTAGATAAGCTGAGATATGTCACATCCAGAATTATGTTAAATTAAACAATGAAAAGATTTTGCATATGTAATTAAGTTCACTAATCAGTTAACCTTGAGTCTTTTAAAAGCAGAGGGTTTTTCCCAGCTAGTAGCAGAAGTCAAAGAAGATCCAATGTGACAAGAATTCCGTATACCCTTGGTGGCTTAAAGGTGGAGATCCCATGTTTCAGGGAATGAGGGAAGCTTCTAGAAACTGAGAACAGACCCTTGCTGACAATATGGATCTTGGTCTTATAACCTCAAGGAACCGAATTCTGTCAACAACCTGAATTAGCTTGGAAGTGGACTCTTCCTTAGAGTTTCCAGATAAGATCTCAGTCTGACTGATACTTTGAAATCGGCCTGTGAGAATCTAAGCAGATAACCCAGCTGAGCCCACTCAGATCTGACCTACAGAATTTGGGATGATGAAGAGGTAGAGTTTTGTGGTAATTTGTTATGCAGTGATAGCAAACTAATACCGTGAATATTAAATTATGGTGCTTTGAAATTAGATCTGAATTCAAGTCCAGAGTCTTCTATTCACCATTTTTATGATTATGGGCAAGTTACTTGGGAACCTCTCTGAGCCCCAGATTCCTCAAGGAATAGAAATAGAAATACTATTTACCTTATAGAATTAGTAGGAAGCCCAACTGAAGAAACATGGAAAGTACTTACCTCAGAGTAAATGTGCAGTAAATGTTAGCTGTTTTTGCTGTGGCTTTCGTTTACTACCATTTCTGTTTTGTGCAGTACCTAGCAGAGTGCCCAGCACATAGTAGGTGCTTGATCATTGCTAGTACCTTTCAGCTTTCCTCCATCTTGCTTCAATTTCTTGAAAGCCCCCTGTTCTACTAACTGCCGCATTCCTGCCTATCTCCTCCACTTTGTGAATATTGATTTTGAGACTGGAAGGGAAACATTTATCATTCTTAATTGCAATAAAATCATTACAATGGTGTTAAACATTCAAATAGAAATTAAGTTCCACTGCATAATGTAAAGACAACTATTAATCTGTGCCAGTAGCCAAATGCAGGAAAAGTGATATGGATAAAATGGATGTGATGTATTAATTACATCATGATGCTAGGGAAGGAACTTCGATCTGAGCAAAATAGTTATACTTTACAGGCAAGACTTTCTTTTTCAAAATGGAGAATCAGCAGATAAATCCCTGCAGCAAAATCACACAGTAGAAGGAAAACTTTTAAAAAATATAGAAGGCATTTAATTTCCAAGTAATTATCAACACTGTCAATGGAAGATGAAGTTACAAACACTGATACATAAAGATTTGTGTTTATTCTTACACTATTGGCATGAAAACTGATTAGCTGACATACTCTCTACTCCTCTGTTCCTGACCAAATACCACACAGCTGCAGGAAGGCAAGACTTTCAATTGGGGTCACATGCAGTCTTTGGGGATCTAGAAGCTTAGATAATTTTTTGATACCTCTTTAAGAAAAATATGAAATAAAAAATTAAAAGGTAGAAAAGTGTACACTTATTCTAAATGAAAAAAGAAATCACACCCACTATACATTTTTAAAAAAGATAAATACCACAATCACCACAAAATCCACAAAAATGGCTTTATTATTATTATTATCAATGTCCTGCCTACTCCACCTTTATAATATTCTCTCCCTATATATTTGGTTGTCTGCTCTTCGATCATCTTTTCATATGACAACAATTTTTTTGACTTTTTTTGTCTCTTTAGGGCTGCACACACGGCATATGGAGTTTCCCAGGCTAGGGGTCCGACTGGAGTTGTAGCCACCAGTCTACGCCAGAGCCACAGCAACGCGGGATCCAGGCTGCATCTGCGACCTACACCACAGCTCACGGCAACTCCAGATCCTTAACCCATTGAGCAAAGCCAGGAATTGAACCCACGTCCTCATGGATGCTAGTCAGGTTTATTAACCACTGAGCCATGGCAGGAACTCCTCACATGACAACAATTTTATAATTTAATTTTCTATAGAGAAAATTTACTTTTCCTCTAGCATGGCTGATAGAAATTTGGTAATTGTTCAAAAATGGGTTTTATGTCTTAGAATGCTGCATCTAACTTCCTCTGAAGGATCTCATCCAGAAGGTGCTTCTCAGCCCAGGGCAGGCCTTGAAGAAGCCTGTTCTTTTGATCTTTCTGGTTCCATCTTCCAGAGCTGCTGCAGCTGATCTCTGTTCTCTGCACCTCAATGCCCATCCTTTTGCCATCACCTTCCTTCTGGATTTCAAAGAGCAGCATCTCTTCTTCTTAGGATCAGAGATGGTGTCTAGATGTTCATTAAGGTCCACCGTAGGCGATTTTTGCTGGAGGACAGGTGGATGTGGAAGTGTTGCTGGAAGTGTAGTCCCAGGACATCATGTGAAGACTGCCATGGGCTGCTAAGAGTGCTGCTTCCTCCTTGTTCCCTGGTGCAGAACCTCAGCAGCCTTAGACGGGGTGAGGTGTGGGAGGGGTCTGGAGCTTAACCGTCTTTAGCGTCAGGTTAAATCTTCCCCTCCTCTTAATCTCTTTTCAATCTCTAGCAGTAACCTGAGCCACAGCATTGACAATGTGGGATCCTTAACTCCTCAATCTACCTTTCTAACTTGCAAACTTGGTGAACAGTTTTTCCACACAGATGCTTTTATTCCAGTATTTCTACCTGGAATGCCTTCCCCCCAAATTTGCCTACTGAAGTCCCTCAAAACCTAGATCCAACCCTTTTCTGATTTGCTTTCCCAGATGAGGTCTTGCCTATATCTGAACCCTGTTAGTGCCTATTGTCCTCAGTGTTCACAGGGACTGTTTCAGAATATCTTTGCATGTTGTTAGTATATATATTCATGTATTCACAGAAAAGGAGCAGAAGCTTTCTCCAGATAAATAGAAGCCAAAAAGAAACATTAAAGCATTTAATTTTAAAGTTTTGAAGTATTCATTCATTCAGCATATTTCCCCCTTCCCCCATGCAAAAACTGAAACTACACTACTGAGCAGTCAAAGTTCTACCCTTACTGACTTTACAGCTTATGAGAGGCCAGCATTTAATTTTAGGTACAGTGAGGGTGAGAGTTTTACAGGAAAAGAGCTGTGTCATGATAAGGTAGTGACAGGGCTCTTGTGTGTGTCCTTATGGAAGTGACAGATATGAGATCAAAGGATGAAGAGCAGTTAGCCAGATAAAGGAGAGGAAGCATTCCTGGCAAAAAGAACAGCATTAAAAGGCCCTAAACTAGGAAGGATCCTGTTGCATTTCAAATCCCTAACGGATGCTTATGATTATGTGCATCTCTTTTGCAATTATTTGTTTCTATGGCTGTCTCCTCTCACCCTATGCATTTCCAGAAGACAGGATTTCCTAAGCATTTCTGCATCCCTCCTGCCTATCCTGGTGCCTATCATATACTCATTAAATGTTTTCCTAACTGACTCAAACTTCATTTGTTAAATGAAGGAAAACAGAGAGCCTATGTAAGAGCATAAATTATCAAAGTCATTTTTCATATCTCATCAATTCTCAAATGCACATCTCTTCATTTAACATCTTTGAAATTAGGATCCTTTTTACAGTTGAGAGCATCTTACAACTACATTTAGCATATTTTTTCTCAGTAGTACATAAAACAATGGTGTGTTTCAAAATCAATGGTATGTTATATTCAAAGAAATTTGGTGGATGTCTTCATATGGCTGAATTTCTTTTTGTTAATTTAAAGAGATGAGTGATTTTTATAATTTTTAATTTTGTAGACTAATTTTTAAAACTAATGATTAATTTGAATCCATTGGTAGATAAAGTCTTACTCTTCACTGACAGAATGGTAGGGTTAAAGAAAAGTTAAAGGAACTTGGTTCCACTTTTCATCCATTCTAAAGTATAGTGAATACCTGTTGTCTTGTTTGACTAGAAGTATCCCATGGCCTTCTTCACACTTCTAGGAACTTCTGCCTTCTTCTCTGGGACATCATCTCTCCTCCTTTCAGGGTCTTCAGTGGTTACTATGGGGAAGACACTGTCAATACAGTGGGATCCTGATTGCTGGTCACATTTGTCTGGTCCAGGTCGCAGCTGAGTGGAGCATAGTTCCTTCCAGAGGAATTTGTATTTGTGACAATCAGACAGCTATGGATCAGCTATCATTTGGTGTACCTGACCTGTAAGGTATAAAATTTGTGAAGTTTTAGCGTTCACATTCAGTCATAGAAACTGAGAAGCAGAGGAAGCTTCTCTGTGCCAGAGGAGAGAGACAAGAGACATACAGAGATGGAATAAACACGCACACATGGCATTGGGGTCCTATTTGCATTCCTGTTCACGGCTTGCATAAGACAGCCAGTAACCATATGATATAGTCTCTCTTGGCTTAACTTCCTTGTAATTGCAACCAAATTGCAACCAATTAAAACCAAGAGAAGCTCAATTTATATATACATAAATGTATATATACATATGTGTATATATATTTATATATAGGTATACACTATATATACTCTACATATACACACACACACACACACACACACACACACACACACACACAGAGAGAATACAGGCATTTCTTGTAGATACTTCAGATTTAATTCCAGGCTACCTCAGTAAAGCAAATATTGCAATATTGTGAGTCACACTAATTTTTTGGTTTCCCAGTGTTTGTAAAAGTTATGTTCACACTACACTGTAGTCTTTTAAGTGTTCAATAGCATTATGTCTAAAAAACAGTGTATATACCTTAAAGATACTTTGTTGCTAAAAAATGCTAAACATCATCTGAGCCTTCAGCAAATCATAATTTTTTTTTGCTAGTGGACAGTCTTGCCTTGATATTTATGCCTGCTGACTGATTGCCGTGGTGGTTTGGGTGGTTGTACCTTTTCTTAAAGTAAGATAGTAGTGAAATTTGTTGCATTGTTTGACTCTGCCTTTCATGAATGATTTCTCTGAAGCATATGATGCTAATGCTGTTTTGATAGCATTTTACCCACAGTAGAAAGTCTTAGAAAATTTGAGACAATCCTCTTAAACTCTGCCATTGGTTTATCCACTAAGTTTATGTAATATTCTAAATCCTTTGTTACTTCAGCCATCTTCATATCATCTTCACCAGGGGTGAATTCTATTTTAAAAAACCTTTCTTTGCTTATCCATAAGAGGCAGCTCCCATCTGTTTAAATTTTATCCTGAGTTTGTGGCAATTCAGTCACATCTTTAGGCTCCACCTCCAATACTAGTTCTCTTCCTATTTCTATCATATCTTCAGTAACTTCCTCCAAAGAAGTCTTGAACCCCTTGAAGTCATCAATGGGGCTTGGAGCCAACTTCTTCCAAACTCCTGTTTTTTTTTTTTATCTTTTATATATATCTATATATATTTTTTTCTACTGTACAGCATGGGCCAAACTCCTGTTAATATTGATATTTTAACCTCTTCCTGTGAATCACAGATCTCTTAATGGCATCTAGAATGGTGAATCCTTTCCGGAAGGTTTTCAGTTTACTTTGCCCAGATCCATCAGAGGAATCATTATCTATGGCAGCTTTAATATTATGAAATGTATTTCTTAAATAATATGACTTGAAAATTAAAATTACTCCCTGATTCATGGGCTGCAGAATGCATGTTGTATTAGGCATAAAAACAACATGAATCTCATACATCTTCATCAGCGCCCTTGGATGACCAGGTACATTGTCAATGGGCAGTAATATTTTGAAAGAAATCTTTTTTCCTGAGCAGTAGTTCTCAACAGTAGGCTTAAAATATTAAGTACACCATGTTGTAAACAGATGTGCTACCATCCAGGCTTTGTTGTTCCATATATAGAGCATATGCAGAGTAGACTTAACATGATTCTGAAAGGCCCAAAGGTCTTCCAAATGGTAAATGAGCATTGGCTTCAACTTTAAATCACCAGCTGCATTAGCCTCTAACAAGAGTCAGCTTGTCCTTTGATGTTTGACTTCTCCTCTCTAACTATGAAACCCCTAGATGGCGTCTTCTTCCAATATAAGGCTGTTTTATCTACGTCAAAAGCCTCTTGTTTAGTGTAGCTACCTTCATTAATGATCTTAGTTAAGTCTTCTGGATAACTCAATGAAGCTTTTACATCATCAGCACTTGCTGCTTCACCTTGCATGTAGAGATATTTTCTTTCCTGAAACCTCATTAACCAAGCTCTGCTAGCTTCAAACTTTGCAGCTTTCTCACCGCCCTCAGCCTTCATTAAATTGAAGAGAGTTAGGGCCTTGCTCTGGATTAGACTTAACAGAATATTGTGGCTGCTTTGCTCTTCTATCCAGACCATGGAGACCTTCTCCATATCAGTAGTTAGGGTGCTTTGCTTTCTTACTATTCATGTGTTCACTGGTGTAGCACTCCTTCAGGAAATTTTTTTTTTTTTGCTTTTCAGGTTGGCATCTGCAGCATATGAAAGTTCCCAGGCTAGGGGTCGAATCAGAGCTGCAGCTTCCAGTCTATGCCACAGACATAGCAACGTGGGATTCGAGCCACATCTGCAAACTGCACCACAGTTTATGGCAACGCTGTATCCTTAAGCCATTGAGTGAGGCCAAGGATTGAACCTGCATCCTCATGGATATTAGTCGAGTTCGTTACCACTGAGCCATGATGGGAGCTCCCACTCCTTCAAGAACTTTTCCTTTTAATTCTAAACTTTGGTGTAAGATACCAAGATGCCTAGCTTTCATCCTCTCTTGGCTTTTTTTTTTTTTTTTTGGTCTTTTTTAGGGCCACACCCACAGCATGTGGAAGTTTCCAGGCTAGGCATTGAATCAGAGCTGTAGCTGCTGGCCTATGCCACATCCACAGCAATGTGGGATCTGAGCCATGTCTGCGACCTACACCACAGCTCACAGCAACACTGGATCCTTAACCCACTGAGTGAGGTCAGGGATCAAACCCACGTCCTCCTGGATACTAGTGTGGCTCATTTCCACTGAGCCACAATGGGAACTCCATCACCTCTTGGCTTTTGACATCCCTTTTTCACTAAACTTTTTTTTTTCATTTATTTATTTTTTTACTTTCTAGCTTCTGATTTAAAATGAGAGACATGGAACTCTTCCTTTCACTTGAACACTAAGAGTCATTTTAGGGTTATTAACTGGCCTAATTTTAATACTGTTATGTCTCAGGGAATAGGGAGGCCCAATGGAAAGCAAAGAGACAGTAATAGCAGGTCAGTAGAGGAGTCAGAACTCCCACATTTATCAGTTCACTTTGCCTTCTTAGATGGGTATTGTTCATGGTGCCTCCAAACAGTTGCAATGTGAACATCAAAGATGACTGATCACAGATCACCTTAACAAAGATAATAATAGTGAAAAAGTGAAACATAGTGAAAATTGTCAAAATGTGACAGAGCCATGAATTGAGCAAATGCTGTTGGAGAATGTCATTGATAGACTTGTTCAATGCAGAGTTACCTCAAACCTTCAATTTGTAAAAAATGGAACATCTGCAAAGTGCAATAAAGCAGAGCCCAATAAAATGAGGTATACCTGTATTCCCAGACAATGGTCATTTAGGACCTGCTTGAATGTCCCTAGTGAGGTAGAGCACACCATCCTCCTTTCTGGTGTGAAGAAATGATGATTGTTTTGTTATTCTGGTCATATTGAGATGAAAAAGGTTCATGTGATTTGGTTACTAGGTCTATATGCCTTCAAACAGAGCGAGTCTATTCTCTTTCCTGCTTGTAACCCCTCAGCCTTAGTCATTATTATTCCATCCTCTGAACCTTCTTTATTCAGGAGAGATACCCCCGGCCTTATCAAATTAAGTTTATTTTCCTTGTTCATTTTAGAAGAGTAGGGAAAAGAAGGTGTTAAAACAGCAAGAGAAACAATAATACCAACAAGAAATATCTGATTTTGGAGTGCATTTCTTTTGGGCCAGGCACTCAGCTCGTGTTTTACGTACATCAGTTCACTGGATCCTCACAACAACCTTATGAGATAAAGACTGTTACTTTTCCTGGAGTTCCTGTTGTGGTGCAGTGGAAATGAATCTGATTAGGAACCATGAGGTTGCAAGTTTGATCCCTGGCCTTGCCCAGTGGGTTAAGGATCCAGAGTTGCTGTGAGCTGTGGTATAGGTCTCAGACGTGGCTTGGATTTGGCATTGCTGTGGCTGTGGTTTAGGCTGGCAGCTACAGCTCTGATTTGACCCCTAGCCTGGGAACCTCCATATGCCGCAGTTTCAGCCCCAAAAAGCAAAAAAAAAAAAAAAAGACTCTTACTTTTCCAAATTTGCTGATAAGGAAACTAAGGCTTGGGAAAATTAATTTACCCAAAGTTACTCAGCTTGTAAGTAGCACAGGCTGCATTTGAACTTGAGAGATATCATTTCAAAGTTAAGGGCTGGCATTGCCCAGGCCTGTCTTGGTGAAAGAAACACATCTTCAGAGAGCTCAGTAGTAGTTCTTTGAAATTCTGGGACATGTGACTGAAAAATGGTGTCAGCAAAATAGCACATTTGAAATGAATTAATCCCTCAGAAACACCCATTTGCCTGGGGAAAATACCCTCATGAGGTGAAAGCATCTGCTAGTCCAAGAATAGCTCACCTGTTATCTCAGATCTCTTGGGTAAGATTTTCACTGAAGGCATCTTTCCCATCTCTATGAGATACTGCTTGATATATGTATACATATACGAGCCATGCTGAGCCATGATGGGAATTCATACATATATAGTCTTTTTAGAGCCACACCCATGGTATTTTGAAGTTCCCAGATGAGGGGTTAAATCCGAGCCATAGTTGCTGGTCTATACCACAGCCACAGCAACACCAGATCCAAGCTACAACTGTGAACTATGCTACAGATTGTGGCAATGCCGGATCCTTAACTCCCTGAGCAAGGCCAGGGACTGAACCTACATCTTCATGGATACTAGTCAGGTTCTTAACACATTGAGCCACAATGGGAACGCCAACAGAATTTTGTTTTATTTTTCACATTTGTTAATCACCCTCAAGATGCTGAGTGTTGAGCTCACCAGCTCTAAAGAAGCAGCTACCTACTTAAGAATGCAAACACATGTTATATCAAAAGAAAAAAATAGGAATTCCCACTGTGGTGCATTGTGTTAAGAATCCAACTGCAGTGGCTTGGGTTGCTATGGAGGTGTGATCCCTTGCCTGGTGAGTGGGTTGAAGGATCCAGCATTGCCTCAGCTATGGTTTGGACCCAATCCCTGGCCCAGGAACTTCCATATGCTGCCATTAAAAAAAAAGAAGAAGAAAGAAAAAGAAAAAAAAAAGTTCTATTGGTTCTCCTTTTCCCTAAGATGAACATGTTGAAGAGGTAGAATGTAGTAGGACAAGATAGGAAGAGTAGGTGGAAGGTGACAACAGGGAGATGTGTATAGGATGGCAATTTTTTTCATATTTGTTTTTAAGCCATTCTGAGTTATAATAATAATTTCTGTTTTGGGAGCACTCATATCTTAGGTCAGGTTCCCAGAAGCACACCCTGAGAGAAGGATTCACATAAAGTAATTTATTTTTATTTATTTATTTTTATTTTTATTTATTCTGTCTTTTTAGGGCTGCACCTGTGGCACATGGAAGTTCCCAGGCTAGGGGTCAAATCAGAGCTGCAGCTGCCGACCTATGCCAGAGCCACAGCAATGCCAGATCCAAGCTGCATCTTTGACCTACAGCACAGCTCATGGCAATGCCGAATCCTTAACCCACTGAATGAGGCCAGGGATTGAACCCACAACCTCATGGTTCCTAGTCGGAATCGTTTCTGCTGTGCCACGATGGGAACTCCTAAAGTAATTTATTAAATCAGTGATTATAAGAGAAGACAGAAGGAGAGTAGGGAAGTGTGACAAGAAGTAGGAAGAAACAAAGCCAGAGTATGGTTAGAGGTGATGCTCTTGCCTTAGCCTGGGCCCATGGGGAGCTTGGGAGCACAAGTTAAACTTCAGCGTTTATCTTGGTCACAGCCCAAGGACTTGGGCTCTTTTACTCCAACACCAGCCAGTCATTGGCCACAGCCACCAACATGAGAGCTTAAATCTGCAAGTTCTCTGTGTTTAGGCCAAAGCCCAGTAACCCAATGGTGTTCCTCTGAGATAAATTTAGGGTGTCAGCCATTAGGACTAAAGTGCAGAGAAGCTGGAGGACGGGCACACAGTGAGAGAATCCAAGGGCATCTGTTCATTGTAACTACTAGAGTCATTGCAACTCATCATGTATGAAGTACTATGCATGCCTTTTAATTCATTTTCATATAATCTAGCAAGGTGGAAATTATTATCTCCATTTTACAGATGCAGAAATAGTATTTTAGAGGTTAAATAATGTTGTCTAAGGTTGTATCGTAGCTAGTAGGTGGCTGAGATGGGATTTAACCTTGGGTTTCTCTAAAGCTAAATATCATGTTCTTCCTATTGTGTTCCATATTACCTCTGTAAGCAGCTTCTGCTACTCACACCACCAACCCTCAACTAAACTTCAGTTCAGTGAGCAATATCTCTTGCACTTACCATGTGTCCAATGTTCTGCTTGGCATCATAGATTAAAGATAAGTAAGATTTAATTTTGCCTTTGGGAGATTGCTCTCTTGCAAAGATGATCTATAGATGCACAGAGCTAAATAATGTAACCTGTGAAAATGCCACAATAGGCTTATGAATTAAGTATTAAAGATCATGGAGGAAGGAACAGTTAATATTGCCCAGTTGCAGATACAGGGGAAAAGGGAGGCTTCAAGATGGGACTGTTGTCTGAATTAAGCTGTTATATGTGAGAAGGATTTAAGCAAGTCAAATTGCAGCAATCAGTACCTATCAGAAAGCAATTTAAACAGGGGGATGGAGGGGCAGTTGTTCAACATGGGGTGATTATGTCACTTCTGTACTTCCTCCAAACTATCTAAAATATAACTTTGGCCCCCCCCTCAAGCCTGTGTCTTAACTCATCTTCATCAGACATTTAGTAAGTAGGTTTCTTCAACTCCATTCATAAGCTTATTTGTTTATTCCCACTCAAAATGATGACCTCTCTGATGGGGGTTTTTGGGAATACAGAAGACAAGGCCTGAGACAAATGAACAGATGATTAAACTGATTAGGGCCAAGATCAGGGCCAAAGGCCAAGAGCAATTGGTGGTTCTGGAAGCCAAGAATAAGTGGAGTTGGGACTGACCAAATGATAAGTGAAGGAAGTGGTCAAGATGGAGGGGGAGGTAAAGAACCATTCCACACCTTTTTCTTCTACTTCATGACCTGGGTTTGACATTGCCACATTGCCATAGGAGGTCAGGTCACCCACATCAGCTTATCTTTTCCTCTGATCAGTTGGTCAATTACTCTCTCCTTAGGCAACACCTATGGGAGGAAAATATGATCTCTTTTTGCAGCTTAGAATTGACCAAAATTGTATAGTGTTCAAGACTGATTCCTGAGATTCTGGGACTAAGAGGCAAGTCTCAGTTCTGGAATTCCTAGGTGTCCTTATTGTCATAAAGACCACTTATTGTAAAAAATAAATAAGTGGCTGAGGAGAAGGGGCTTCAATGAGTAGTAGAAAACGTGAAGAATTTATATATATAAAAAAAAAAGAACCACAGAAATGAAGGGGACATTAGAAAAGCTTTTTATTTTTTCTCTTGCCTCCAGGAAGTATCATGCTGAAATGACATGACAAATGTTGTTTTTGAGAACTCTTAAGTCATGACTAAAAACCCTTTTCTGAGGGCTGTTGCCTCTTCTCAGTGGTAGGTAAACAGCACCACAACACACCTTATTCTTTGAACTAGGAGGATGAGATACATACACATGGGCATCTTAAATGAGCTTAATAACCACTTAAGTGATATATACTTCATCTTTACCAACAATTAAAGCTCACATCATGGAAAAATAATTAGCAAATCCCTGCCTGATGTTTCTGCCATCAAATCTATGCTTTCTATTCTAATATTAAATATTGGGGTTAAGGAGACCTTTGTCCTTCTTAAATATTTTGTTGCAGACTAGTGTTTGAAGATGTGGCTTCTTGGCATAAAATGAAAAATATGTAAAATTCATACATACAGATTCATACTTGAAGATTTATAGTGCAGTCTCATTCAAACTCTTACTTAAATATGAGGTTAGTTTTTGAAATACAAGTGCAGGAAAAAGCCCAATTAACTTATTGTTCCTCCCCATTAAGGACTTTAGCAGACAACTGGAAGACTTAAAAATCATGACTATATCAAGAGTTAAAATTTAAGACATCCTTATACAAGGGAAACTGCTGACTGTAAACATATTAATACTGGAGTTCCTGTTGTGGCTCAGTGCTTAGCGAACCTGACTAATATCCATGAGGACGCAGGTTCTATACCTGGCCTTGCTTACGGGCATTGCTGTGAGCAGTGGTGTAGGTTGCAGATGTAGCTCGGATCCCACGTTGTTGTTGCTCTGGCGTAGGCCAGCGGCTATGGCTCTGATTGAACCTTAGCCTGGGAACCTCCATGTGCTGCAGGTGTGGCCCTAAAAAGACCAAAATAAAAAAAAAAATTCTAATACTGACCATAACTACCAATAGGATGCATGTGATCCAAATAGCTGTTTATAATAATGCCTGGAGCTCTTTGATTTGAGATTTTGGAAAGATAATTTTATTGCAGAAGAACTTTGGCACTTTAGAGTCAGATTTACACCATTTGCTTTATACAGTTATCTTGAACATACTGTGATGGATTGTGTAGCTGATAATCAGGGACCCTGCCTAGAGAGGGTTATATATTCTTACTCTCTTGAACTTAGGCAGCACCATTTGACTTTGCTGGGCCATCACAATGGGCGATGCATGTCACTTCTGGGCAGAAGCTTTACGAGGTGGAAGGAGGCTTACCACATTCTTTTCCTGACTGACATGACTACAAGCAGTGTTTCAGATGGAGGTTACCCTGATTAGCCTGAGACTGGGAGAAGTACTCTAGCCACTCACTCTATGATGAATCATGTGAAAAAGAAATCAACCCTTGTTGAGAGATTTCGAGATAATATGTTACCATAGCATAACAGCCTATCTTAGCTAATATAATCATGAGACAAAGTACAATTACATAGACAGGTTATAGGACAATATGAATTTTTCCAAAGCTTCCACACCAAGGAGATGGGGATCCCTTACTCCATGTGCTAAGAATCATTTCCTTCGTGGGCTTAATATATTTTTGGTTTATTTCTGATTTACTAAACTTACTCTACATCCTCTGCTATTTTTTGTCCAATAGTAGTCTGACCACTTGAGTGGTCATTCAAAAAACTTAAATGACAGTTGGATGGAACACTAATATTTTCATTGCTGTTAGTGCCAAGTTCCTACTTAGTCTTTTCCAATTCATCCTCTAGCCTTAGATAGCTCTGTTTTGCATAGAATTTCTCTGCACCAGTTTTTTTCATGTCTCCAAAGACTGCAAAAAATGACTATACAAAAGACTGTAGAAAGCAGAATTGTACTTATTTCTCCAGAAATGTTTTTCTTCTTTATCTATGTGGTGTTGCGATTTTCTTCTTTATCTGAAGACTTTCTGTGTTTTGCCACATAAGGCCCTAGTGGTGATGAAGGGAAACATTCCTCTTTCTTTTTTGACTAAAAGATTTCTAAGTTGAATTTAACCTTTGGGAAAATTTCATCAATGATCAGAATCATGTAACTATATTGTTTCTTGTATGAAATTTCTCCTAGCTTTAGCTTCTTGGTATTCTTACCATTTAATCTTTTTATGATCATATTGATGAGTTCCATTTAGAGCACTAAATAATGTCTAATAGAAATACTTCTAAAATGAATTTGAAGCTCAAAGGAAACATGGTCACTTAGAAAATATTAGGACAGCTGTTACTTCTCAGATCTTTCTATTCTCAATTCCACCCCTTACAGCTTTACTGAAGTATCAATAACAAAAAAATATATAACACACATGTTCTGTGTGTATGCATAAATGTATGTATCTATATGAAGAATATGTGATATATATTATGTACATTTCATTTTCTTTATCCATTCATCCATTGATGGGCAGTTAGCTTGCTTCCACATTTTGGCCTTTGTGAATAATCCTTCAGTGAACATGGGAATGCAGATATTTCTTCAACAGAGTGGTTTTTTCCCTTCAGATATATGCCCAGAAGTGGAACTTCTGGAACATGTGGTAATTCGATTTTTAATTTTTTGAGGAGCCTCCATATTGTTTTCTATATGCCTACATCAGTTTACATTCCCACCAACAGTGCAGATGTGTTCCTTTTTTTCCCCACATCTTTGCGCACCCTTAAAATCTTTTTAATTTTTTTTTGTCTTTTTGCCTTTTCTAGGGCCACTCCCGTGGCATATGGAGGTTCCCAGGTCTAATCGGAGCTGCAGCCACTGGCCTACACCACAGCCACAGCAACGCCAGACCCAAGCCGCATCTGCAACCTACACCACAGCTCACGGCAACGCTGGATCACCAACCCACTAAGCAAGGCCAGGGATCAACCCCGCAACCTAATGGTTCCTAGCCGGATTTGTTAACCACTGCACCACGACGGGAACTCCCTTTTTCATTTTTGATAATAGCTATCTTAACAGGTATGAGATGATATCTTGTTAAGATTTTTATTTGTGGAGTTCCTGTCATGGTTCAGCCACTTAAGAATCTGACTGGAATCCATGAAGATGTGGGTTTGATCCCTGGTCCTGCTTGGTGGGTTAAGGATCTGGCATTGCTGTGAATGAGCTGTGGTATAGATCTCAGACACTGCTCAGATCCTGTGTTGCAATGGCTGAGGTGTAGGCTGGCAGCTGCAGTCCCAATTCGACCCTCAGCCTGGGAACTTTCATAGACTGCACCTGCAGCCATTAAAAAAAGAAAAAAGATTTTGAATTGCATTTCCTTAGTGATCAGTGATGTCAAACATCTTTTCATGTGCCTCTTGGCCATTTATTTTTGTCTTTGAAAAAGTATCTATTCAGGTCCTGTAGCCATTTTTTAATTATATTATTTGTTTTTTACTCTTGGATTGCATGAGTTTCTCATATATTTTAGATATTGGTCCCTTATGTGACATGTGGTTTGCAAATATTTTCTTCTATTCTGTAGGTTGCCTTTTCATTCTGCTGATTTTTTCCTTTGCCATGCAGAAACTTTTTAACTTGATTGATTTTGCTTTTGTTGTCATTGGTGTCAAGTCCGAAAAAATCATTGCCAAGACCAATGTCAGGGAGCTTTTTCCCTGAATTTTCTTATGTTTTAGGCCTTACATTTGTCTTTAATCCATTTTTAGTTGATTTTTATATATGGTGTAGCATAAGGTCCAATTTCTCTCATATGGGTGTACAGTTTTCCCAATACCATTTATTAAAGAGACTGTCTTTTCCACATTGTGTGTTCTTGGTGCCTTTTGTTGAAGAGCAGTTGACTCTGTATGTGCGTGTTTATTTATGACCTCTGTTCTGTTCCATTGGTCTGTGTCTGTTGTTGTAATAGTTTTTTGATTACTATAGCTTTGTAATACAATTTGGAATCAGGAAGTGTGATGCCTCTATCTTTTCTCTTCTTGCTTAAGATTTCTTTAGGTATTCAATGTTTTTGTGCTTCAATCTGAATTTTAGGATTTTTAAAGAAAATCTGTGAAAAATGCCATTTTTTTGGAATTTTGATACAGATTGCAGTGAATCTGTAGGTTGCTTTAGGTAGTATGGACATGTTAACAGTATTAATTCTTCTAATCCACAAACATGGAATATCTTTCTTTCTCTACATCTTCTTCAGTTTCTCTTATCACTCTCTTTAGGTTTTCAGTATACAGCTTTTTCACCTCTTTGGTTAAACTGTTTTTAAGTATTGTATTCTTTTTGATGCTGTTATAAATGGGGTTATTTTCTTTATTTTTTGGATAGTTCTTTGTTAGGGTGTAAGAATGCAACTGATTTTTTAATGCTGATTTTGTATCTTGCAACTATACTGAAATTATTTATTAGTTCTAACAGTTTTATTTATTTTTGACAGTGTCTTTAGGGTTTTCTATATATAAGATCATGTCATTGGCAAACATAATTTTACTTCTTTTCCAATTTGAATTCACTTTATTTATTTTTCTTATCTAATTGCTCTGGCTAGGATTTCCATTACTATGTTGAATAGAGGTGACCAGAGTAGGTATCTTTGTTCCTGATCTTAGATGAAAAGCTTTCAGCTTTTCATTATTGCATTTGCTAGTTATGGACTTGTTCTATATGGCCTTTATTGTGTTGAAGAACATTCATTCTATGCCTATTTTGTTAATAATTTTTATCTTGAGTTTTGTCAAATGCTCTTTCTGCATCTGTTGAGATGCTCATGTAATTTTTATTCTTATTCTCTTAATGTATATAACAATGATTGATTTGTGGATGTTGAACCATCCCAGGTATAAACTGCATTGGATCATGGCATATGAACCTTTAATGTTCTATTGAATGTGGTTTGCTGGTATTTTTTTGAGAATTTTTGCATCAGTGTTCATCAAGGATGTTGCCCTGTAGTTTTCTTTTCTTGTTGTGTCCTTATCTGGCTCTGATATCAGAGTAATACTGACCTTGTAAAATGAGTTTGGGAATGTTTTATTCTTTCCAATTTTTTGGAGGAGTTTGAGAAAAATTGGTGTTAATTTTTTAATGTTGATTCTTTAGGTAGAATTCATAACTGAACCCATTGGGCCTTAGGTTCTTCTTTGTGAAAGGTTTTTGATTACTGATTCCATCTCCTTAATCATTACTGGTTGGTTTGGATTTTTTATTTCTTTATGACTTAGTCTCAGTAGATTGTATGTTTCCAGGAATTTGTTTGATCATATCTATTTAAATTTTGAGGGAACGAACTCTTACATTTGTTGGTCTTTTCTATTGTCTTCCTACTCTCTATTTTATTTATTTCTTCTCTGATCTTCATTATTTTCTTCACTGAAGTAACTCTAGGCTTAGTTTGTTCTTTTTTCAGTTCCTTGAGGTGAAAAGTTAGATTGTTTATTTGAGAACTTTCTTCTTTCTTAATGTAGGCATTTATCTCCACAAAATTACCTCTTAGAACTGCTTTTGCATTTTGTTTTTCATTGTTTGAAGGTTTCTTTTTTCTTCTTTGATTCATTGGTTGTTCAGTGACATGCTAATATCCACATCTTTTCCAGTTTTCTTCCTTTTATTGATGTCTAGTTTCATATAATTGTGGTCAAAGATGCTAGAAGTGGAGTTCCCGTCGTGGCGCAGTGGTTAACGAATCTGACTAGGAACCATGAGATTGCGGGTTCAGTCCCTGCCCTTGCTCAGTGGGTTAATGATCCAGCATTGCCGTGAACTGTGGTGTAGGTTGCAGACTCGGCTCGGATCCCGCGTTGCTGTGGCTGTGGTATAGGCTGGCAGCTGCAGCTCTGATTAGACCCCTAGCCTGGGAACCTCCATATGCCGTGGGAGCGGCCCAAGAAATGGCAAAAAGACAAAAAAAAAAAAAGATGCTAGAAGTAACTTCAGTCTTCTTAAATTTTTTAGGACTTATTTTGTGGCCTACATATGACTTATCCTAGAGGATATTCTATATGGAGGTGAGAGGGATGTATATTTTTCTACTGTTTTATGGAATGTTCTACATATATCAGTTTCGTCCATGTACCTACAGTTTAGTTCAAAGCCAATGTTTGCTTGATTTCCTGTCTGGATAATCTATTCATTGTTGAAAGTGCAGGGTTGAGGTCCCCTAGTATTATTGTATTACTGTCTATTTTTTCTTTCAGATCTGTTGATTTTTGCCTTATATATTTAGGTGCTCCTATGTTGGGTGCATACAAATTTACAATTATTATATCCTCTTGATGAATTGACCACTTTATCATTATACAGTGACCTTTCTGACTCTTCTTACAGTCTTTGGCTTAAAGTCTATTTTGTCTTGATAAAAGTGTCAAGCTACCCCTGCTCTCTTTTGTTTTCCACTTGAATGGTGTCTTTTTTCCATACCTTCAGTTTCGGCCTATGTATTTCCTTGAAGCTGAAGCAAGTCTCTTGTAGGCAACATACATATCATTGAATTTTTTTTTTTAATGCACTCAGCCACTCTGATTGGAGAATTTAAGCTATTTACATTTGAAGAAATTATTGATAAATAAGGACCTAAAAATTTTATTTCGTTAATGTCTGGTTATTTCATAGTCCCTTTGTTATTGTCTTCCTCTCTTGCTATTTTACTTTGTGATTTGATAATTACCTATAGTACTATACTTTGATTACTTTCTCTTTATCTTTTGTATATCTACTGTCAGTTTTTTCTTTGTGGTTGCCATGAAGCTTATATCAAAATCTCATATTTATAAGTTTATTTTAAACTGATAGCAATTTAACTTCATACAGAGTTAAGTTGTATAAGTTCATAATCCCATACAAAACCTATACCCTTTTACTTTCCTTCCCTACAGTTTATGATTTAATGCTACAATTTATATCTTTTTATGTTTTATTTTCACTGAAAGTTATTTTATATAATTATTTCTAATACTTTTGTCTTTTAACCATTATATTAGAGTTATATATAATTTATGTGCAACCCTTACAGTAGCACATTATTCTGAAATTGACTATATATTAACCTTTACTAATGAGTTTTATATGTTCGTAAGTTTTCATGTTATTAATATTTTTAAATTTCAGCTTGAGTAATTCCCTTTAACATTTTTTGTAAGAAAAATATATTGTTGATAAATTCTCAGCTTTTGTTTATCTGGGAATGTCTTTCCCTTTCCTTCATTTGTTAAGAATAGCTTTGCAAGGTAAATTATTTTTGGTTGGCAGTTATTTTTCTTGCAGTACGTTGAATATATTATCCCACTCTCTTGACTTACAAGTTTTCTGCTAAGAAATCTGCTTGAAGCCTTATGGAGAGTCCCTTGTATGTGATGATTTTCTTTTATCTTGCTGCTTTCAAAATTTATTCTTTGTCTTTGATTTATGACAGTTTGATTATAATGTGTCTCAGTGAAGTCTTTTTTGGGTTAAATCTGTTTGAAGACTTTTGAGCTTTATGTACCTGAATATTCATATCTCTCCCCAGATTTAGGAAGTTTTCAGCCATTTTCACTTAAAATAAACTTTCTACTCCCTTTCTCTTCTTCTCTGGGATTCCCATAATGTGTATAGTTGATGTTTTCATGATGTCTCATAAATCCTTAGGCTTTCTTTAATATTTTTATTTTGGCTACTCCTGTGGCATGCATAAGTTCCTGGGCCAGGGGTTGATCCCACATCACAGCAGCAACCTGAGCCACAGCAGAGACAGCTATAGAACCTTTACCAACTGAGTCACCAGGGAACCCTTCTTCACTCTTTTTCATTCTTTTTTCTTTTTTTCTCCTGTGGGTAATTTCAGATGACCTGTAATTGAGTTAAGAGATTCTTCTTCTGCTTGTTCAAGTTTCATATTGATGCTCTATGGCATTTTCATGTGATTCCTTCTATTAATCAGCTACAGAACTTCTGTTTAATTTCTAATTTTGTTCATATATTCTTTTCCTGATTTCATTGAATTGTCTGTGTTCTCTTATAGCTCTCTGAGCTTCCTTAAAATAATTATTTTAAATTCTTCGTTAGGCACTTTGTAGATTTCCATTTTTTTGGGTGTGGTTACTAGAAAATTATTTTGTTAATTTGTTATTGTCATATTTCCTTGATTTGTCATGTTTCTTTAAGTCTTATGTTGCTATATTTGCATTTGAAGAAGCAACATTTCCTCCAGTATTTACTAACTGACTTTGGGAGAGAAATGCTTTTACCAGTAAGTCTGGATAGGAATTTTGAAGCTTTCTCAAACCTTTTCTGTGGAAGCAGCCATTCCAAACCTTGTTTTCCTTCTTGGGAAAGGATTTATTAAGATTGTATGCCTTCTTTTGATCTTGAAAGCCAGGCTAAATGCTCAGATCCTCCTATTTATTTTTCTTAGCACAGTGCCCTGAATTGTTCAAGTTTGTGTGCATTCTCTCAGTCCCACAGTTGGACTGGATTTTTGCTGTGTTTATGAACTTCCTGTAAATCCTTACATTTCCAGTCCATAGGGGTACACAGGGAGAACCAGCCATGGGGAGAAGGGTGGTTGGGTGGAGTGTGCTGAGTGTTCCATGTGGCTGGGGGCAAGTTTGGGGTGTCTACAAGCAAGACATCTCAAGTATTCCATAGGCGGGTTTCCTGATGGAGTCTACAAAGCCCTTAGAAAGACCTGAAGTCTTTGATGAGTTCTGAGCCCTGGTTGCTATGTTTTCAGCCTCTTCCAACCCTTCAGCTGTGCTGATTCACCTCCATATTCTTGGTGGAGTAAGAAAGAAGTGAACCTGTTGGGCAGCATCTTTCATAACATGGGAAGTTGGCAGTACTCACTAGGCTCTCACTTTCCGCTGTGAGAGAAATCAGACTTGGTGGGATGGATGGGGAGGTCTTTTTTAATGTATCTATTCTCATAATTTTCTCCAATGATGTGCTGAAATTTCTTTGCTGACTCTTGGACTCCCACAAAGTTACTCTTATCTGTGGGTCATTGTCAAGATCTATGTTCTATGGGGAGACGATGGTAGAAAACTCTTATTATCACCTTACTATCATACCCCTCTATCCTCAACTCTGATTCCAATTAAAACTTTTAACATTTTATTCAGATTTCATAAAATTGGGGTCCCCATCTTGTTATAACATCAGCTCAGGGAAGGGTGGTTTGTGAAAGAGAGACTAATTTCAGAATCCAGCTCTTCTACTTCGCTTAACAAGCAGGCTTAGGCCCAGGGTATGATTTTTGGTGACTGCAGGAATATCTCTGCTCTACTGACTTTTGATTATGTGTTGAATGGTTTTGAATTGAGAATATTATTTTTCACCAAAATTCATCCTAGAAAACATCAAAGGCAGGCATAAACTTCAAGTTTAATACTAATTAGAGGCATCTTTTTCCCAGGTGTGAAGTGTTTATCTTTGAAAATAGGGAGATAGTAAAGTACAGAAGAGGCACACTAAAGCACTGAGAAGCAGTAAATGATTGAGTGGATTCAGGAAAGGAGGAAAAAAGAAGGGAGATAAAATAAGATGTTGTGGTGAATATGAAGAGCTAGGAGAGCTGCTCTCATGTGCTTCTGTGCATGGGGCTGAAAATAATATGAATGTGTGTGCTGCATTGCCTGATTTTTAATTCAAATTCTTCAATTTTTTTTCTTTTTTTTTGTTTTTTTGTCAGGCCCATATAACAGTATTGAGTTTGAAAAGTATACTTTTCTCTGCAACTTTTGAGCCCTAGGAGAGCTGATGCATCTATGCACTTATCTATACATTGCTGAATCCATCTCTTCATTATTCATATGCAGCACTTACTTACAAGGAACCTTGAAAACAGGAACCACAAATCTCATGCTTTCCTCTTCCTAAAGTTGAAGCAAATAGAAGTAGCTTCATTTGGGATATAGCGAAATAGCATTTGATTTGGGGATAATCTCAAATATCTGCATATATCCCCAGGTTTTCCTGAGATGTCTTGCCCTAGTGTCAATGAACGTAACATGTTGGCAGCAGTGGGCTATTGGAATTTTTTTAAAACATTTTTTGCTTTTTAGGGCTGCATCCACAGAATATGGAAATTCCCAAGCTAAGGGTCAAATCAGAACTACAGCTGCTGGTCTACACCACAGCCACAGCAACACGGGATCCAAGCCTGTCTGTGACCTACACCACAGCTCATGGCAATGCCGGATCCCCGATGCACTGAGCGAGGCCAGGTATCATACCCACACCCCCATGGATACTAGCCAGGTTCATCTCTACAGAGCCACAAAGGGAACTCCAAGGGTGGGTGATTTGGAATCTAGAGACCCGGGTCCTTGTTCTCCTGCCTGTTCCCAGATGTGTGACTGTAGGACATTCACTTTGTCTCTCCAATTCTTCGTTTTTTTATTTGCAAAATAAAAATGCATGAGGGTTACCTTAAAGGTTTCTACCATGATGGTTGTTTCATTATAAAACTCATGTCGAATCAATTCTCTAAAGCTTTTATTGGGTATTAACTGTACTTGGTACTTGAGTTAAGACAAATATAAGATATGATTTCAAAGAGGTAATTGTGGACTGTCTGCATCAGAAGAGTAATGTCTCAGATACCCTGTTACTCTGAAAGAGGTGGGGCTGATAAATCCAATCCTGGGGGATTAGGGAGGGTCTCTCTATAAAGGTGACATTGGGGCAGGATCTGAAGGATATATGAGTCACCATGCAGACCAGAAAGATTATTATGTAGCTCAGAGATCTTCAGCCTGGATATTTCCAAGTCTTCCAGGCTCTGGTATCCTCTTTACCTCAATATTGAGCTCCTAACTCAATCCTCTGCAGAGGTCCATCAAGGTGTGTGTGTGTATTTATTAGGTAGGGGGCATTTACTCTCATCCAACTTGTTCTACACTGAGAGATGCTTTGAAATTTTTGCTGGCAGTTATTGTTATTATTATTATTATTTTTTGCTAAAACCTTGCTCCCAGAACCTGAAACTGCTACCGTCACCTGCTCAGCCCCACCTTCCCTCTTATTTTATCCATCCAAACATTGTGAATACAAGGTTACTCAGCACAGACAGCTTTTACTGAAGGTTTAGGGAAGGGGAGGGCAATTATTAAGAGCAGAGGAGGAAAACTTTATAGTAAATGTTGCTATAGAAATACTTATCTCAGAGACCTTTTCAGGGCCCTTGCTTTCAATTTCAGGAGCTTCTCTCATCTTCTTCACGTCTCCACCACTTTCCTTGAGGATGTTCCTATCAACCCCCAAATTCCTAACACTTGATTAGGCAGAGCAGTTCAACTTTTCACCTTCATTCTTCTGGCCATGCCCAAGTAGCCAGACTTTCTTTCCTAAAAGAACCCACCAAGACTTGATATGTATTTTAACTAATCAGTAGAACAAAACGTGGGGGCACATTTACTTCTGTGACATATTAAAGTTAAAAATCTAAAATAAGATTCACTTAAACTAGATAGTTATTTTCCCTCTCATGTTAGTGTTACAGAGGGACAGTTCATTCTATAGTGGCATTATTCCACAAGGTCTGCAGAGACCCAGGCTGTTTCTATTTTATTACTTCATTGACCGTGACCTATATTCTCAGGGCCATCCCACTGATACAACATGGCACCCGAACTCCAGCAGTTATATCTGCGTTCTAAGATGAAAAAATGAATAATGATGAGGCAATGGGAAGACACTCCTTCCCCTTAAGGAATGTTTTTGGAAGCTGCCATACCATTAGCTGAAATTAACTGTTTATATCCCACTAGCCAGAATTTAACCTGATCACGCATCACACATGGCTACAAGGGAGGCTGGGGAATGGAGCCTTTATTCTGGTCACATCCCCTGCTAAAATTTGAAGGTTTTACAGCTATAGACAAAAGAAGGAAGAGACATTCAGACTTTTTAGTCATACTTTCTTTTTATGATGTGGAAGGTGGAAAGAGAAGGCTGTAAGTATCTTGTGGCTTGTCTTTATAGTGCGTCTTTAATCTATTGACATGATTCTTTGTAGATCATTCAGAGTTTCTCCATATTCCTCTTAAAAGATGGATAACAAAACTAGGCACAGAGTTGGAATAATAAGGGCCTCACCAAATTCTTAATTTCTGTTTAATCACTTGCCAAGTATGAGCCTTTTCTGCTCCTATCATTTGGATTAGAGCCCATTTTTTTTTTTTTATAGAGCATGGATGCTTCATCTGTTTTGACAATCTTGTTTTTTATTCTATTGTTATTTTTGTGTTGTGTGAATCTCATACTCTTTTCTTTGAAGGTTCTCATATATTCTTTTTTTTTAAATTTAATTTTGTACTGTTTCCCTTCAAGCTCTTTTTAATGAGAGCATTAAATCTGAACAAGAGCTAAATTGTAAGGGGTTTAACAGAGTAAGTATCATAACAGCATTAATAAGGCCATTCTGTGAAAGCCTGCTGGTCATATCTGGTGTTTGCCTAGATATAATCCTTTTTTTCATTCTTTCATTCATTCAAGAGATGTGTATGATGTGCCTTCATTTTGCGTTTGTACTGAGCGTAGTGCCTGCCACAGCTGGGACATTAAAACATGTCAAGAGTTGTGGATCCTGACCCCACGGAACTTACCTTCTGGTGGAAGAGAGTTAATAACAAAGGCAGATAAATTAATTATTTACCTTTTGTAATAGAAGCTCTAAAGAAATGGGGAAAAATGGATTCTGCAATAAAGAGTGATGAGAGTAGAGGTCTACATTAGGGACGATAATGCCAGGATAGGGCTTTCTGAAGAGGTTTCACTGAAACTGAGACTTGAAGGTTGAGATGAAGTGCATCATGTGAATATGTGGGGAAGAGCAATTCAGGGAGATGGAACAGCAAATGCAAAGGGGAGCAACTTGGCCTAATGGAGATGCTAAACACAGGATAGCGTGGATGGTATGTGAGGATATGCCCATAGGATTAGTAGACTCTGCTGTAGCGTTTGCTTTCAAAATGCAAATCACTTTCAACAAAATTGATAGGGAACAATTTTATCTTTACATGGATTCGCATTTGCTTATGTGTGCTTTTGCCTGAGAGGAACACTGGGTGAATGCAGAAAACTGCACTCAGCTGCACCGAGCAGTGTAAGAATATACTAAGTGCACATACCTCAGACACTTACCAGCTGCCTCAGTTCACCATGTATGTATGAGTCACAGCCCTCCACCCATCTGATGTTATACCCTTACTCTCTGATTATAGGTAACCCTCCTAATACCACTTACTTCACAAGCTACTACTCTTCTGGCATCCTCTTCCACAAGTAAACTTCAAGTCTTTGCAAGGTAAAGTGCCATGTTTATTGCAGTATATGTCTATTTCTTAACCATTTAAAACATGTAATTAAACCCATGTCACCATTTTTATTAGCTTCCTACCATCTTTTCATGTACCACTGATGATGTTTTTGAGTGTTGTTACCCTACCCTCAGGTTTTCCATAAACTCTGTGGTTTTTATTGCTTTCTTTTCCCTGTGTGGCACTTTTTAGGAATGCATGTGCTGCATTCTAGCAGAACCCACTGTATCAAAGGAAGTTGGAGTGGACATGGAACAGATCCCTATATATAGCCTTACACACTATGTTAAGAAATTAAAATTTTTGTTCTGGCTTCAGTGAGAAGCCTTCAAAAGATTTTAAGCAGGAAAGGACCATGATATGATTTGTGTGGTGGTTTGCTTTATGGTAAAGACTTAGAGTCGAAGCCGAGAGATGAGTTGGGAGAATATTACAATGCTTCCGGTGAAAGGTGATCATGATTTGAACTAACATGGGAGCACTGAAGTTGGAGGGGGGTATTTGGAATTCACCTAGGGTTTGCCTTGCAGGGATGTCTGTCAGCTCTTACGTAAGGGCCAACACCAACTTAACAACCTCTTGAATCTTTGGCTCAAACCTCTACAATCTGGTTAATGTGGCCCCATCTATGGATAGTAAAAAAAGACACCGTCCATTTCTGAGTGAATATAGGCCATTTTGTTGTTTTTGTGTTCCAGTACTAATTACTATACAATGCAAAATCACTTTCAAGAAATGAGAATGCCCTTGAAGGTATCTTTTGTAATCAAAAATGCTAATTTATTTTCATTAATTTCTATCCTTTTCTTTTAAGAGACACTTAGGATTAATAAAATAAATTACAATGCACAGTGACTTGAATCCTGTGATGCTTAAGGAATTAACTGAAACAAAACCTTCTGAAAACTCTGAGAAGCTTGCTGAGGGGCCCATGATACGAGATGCCATAAACCAGGCAGCATAACAGTCATATCTAGAAATACAAGAATAATAGGAGGATTAATTTTCAAAGTCTGAGAGGGATTACAGAGTAGTGGGGGAAAAAATCAAAATGACTCTTAAAAGAACTAATCTTGTCAAACTAATCTAACTTTTTTTCTACAACAGCGTGAATGTTATAATGTGGCTTGGTGCTTATTGTGCTTTTGATTAGGCATTTGAATGGCATTTTCCTCAACAGTCTGGGCAAAGTGATTTTGTACATTTTCTCCCTCAGGGGTACCTGGAGCAGAAGGATGCCCAGCCTCACGGGGTTACTGATGAGCCCAGTCATCAGGGAGCAGTGGGTTTGGTCCTGAATAGATGGAGAGTAAAATGTCTATATTGAGGATCCATTTTATGAATAAAAGCAGGGCAGGCCAGTCTGAACTATGGACATCTACAAGTATTAAATTAAATATCATTAAGGTAGGAAGGAGTGGAGATGAAGGTCACAGCTGGGTCCTGTAACACACCTGTCACTCTACTTAGTTTATGGAGTTTTGAAGGTTCAGGGTGTGGGGAGCTGGGGACAGAATGTCAAAGCCTGAAGACCCAGTACTTCTTGGGAGCAGGGAACACTGGCCTGGAGAATCTGATGTACAGAAAGTGGGTTAGAACTGAGGATGATCTCGACATGCTTACAAGGTGAATTTTTGTTTTCCCCCAATGTATTGAAATAAATTAATCACCAACAAAGTCAAGCAGGATAACAAACTACCTTAATGAAGAAGGAAAAATCATCTGATTAAATTAACATTATCTGGTTACATACAAATACTTAAAGTACCAAAGTTGTTTTTTTTTTTAACTGTTTATACCCTACAACAGGGTGAAAGAAGGATAAATATTGCTTTCTTCATTTCTTTATCTCATCTTTTTCATGGTTTGTGGTTCAGTTTATAATTGTGATTATATAACCTGGATTAAGTCATCCTTGGTAACAATATTTTATAATCTGTGAAGTGGGTATATTTTTCATCAAACAAAAGCCTTTGGGGGAATAAGATAATTAATGATTACAATTTCATTAAATACATACTATGTGTTAGACCCTGTGTTAAGCATGTTTTATTCATGTATTAATTTAATTTTTCTTCCCTACTATAGGGATTTGGAAACTGAGGGTCAGAGAGGTTCTATAAACATACTCAAGGTCCCAAAGTTAGGAAATGGCTAATGCTAAATATAGTCTGAAGTTAATTCACTCCACCACTAAAAGAAAAAAGAAGAAAAGAAAAGAGGCCTTTTCTCTGAATACTGTGAACAATTTTGGGAATGTTACCAACTATTCATCTCTTCCATTCTTCTGAGGACAGAATACTTTTAGTATCTGGGGATTTTTTTTCTTAAAGACAGAGGTAGCTTGTGGCAGATGTGATATTTTTGGCTATTTTTGCACTATGGTTTGGCTCTTCTGCTTCCATATTTCTTGGGAGAATCAGAGGCTTATTGTTTGGTCTCAGGAGTTACTTGAACTATGGAGAAGTGTAAGGGTGATCCTTGCAGCCTGTGTCTGTGATCAGGTTCAGACCAGTCATAGTGGTTGGCATACTGCATACCCGATCCTGTCAGCTCCTGTCCATCACTCCAGAGCAGGTCCTGACTGGTTCATCTCCTGCAAGGTAGTTACAAGAAAACAAGAGCTGCTTGCTGTCCTAGTTATTTCCTGCCAAGATGCAGTAGAAGTAATAGAGGTAACAATTATTTATTCAACTGTTTTATCTTTTTGCTACAGACAGGATTTTGCTTACTAAGGGTTTGTTAGCCCTTAAGGATAACAATATTCTTTTAGGTAGGTCTCATTGAATAAAAACAGAGGTATCTTTATTAATGATATTAAAATATATCAGATCTAAATATAGTCTATCTGAATTTACCTCTGGCAATATCTGCATACCAGCTCCCTGACTTCAAACTTGGAGAGCTTATCTGAACACAAGAGGCCATCTTACTTTTCATCATTGTATACTTATTAAGAGATTACATTACAAAGAGAGCTTTAAGAATTCTCTTTCAAGTAGTGGAGTTGGGGTTTGAACTAGGCATAGATAATGTTGAAGTCCATGTTTTTAATCATTCTCCACTTTTACCTCCCAGTGAGATGACTGTTCTTCTTAGATTTTAGAACTAGGAGCTGAAGCTTTTATTCAGTGAAGATTAGTAAAAACAAAACTGTACAACATTCTGTGACTATGTATGTATGCAAAACTCTTCATGTAAGTTTATGATCATAGTGACACATATATAAATATATACATAGGTCAATTGCAGGGATTTTCTCCTTCTGCTTCCTGCTAAGATAGAATCGTGCATGTGTGTGTGTGTGAATTAGGTGACACTTTACCTGGTGAATGTTTCAAAAAACACTAATATTTTACTTGCAAAAGTGCAATTAGAAGGATTTGTTTAATGAATTAGAGACTGGCTTAAAGCTGAACATCTTCTTAGCATTTTTATAAGTTCATTTGATATAAAAACAAGAGAGCTTCTTTTTGTTGGCACTTCAAGATGTAGATTCTTATTTGGCTAAGCCTCTAACTGGCTGGATGACTTCAAGTGAATCATTTTACCTTTATTCAGGATAGTGAATTTTGAAAGTTAGATTAGAATGCTTCTAAAGTGACTTTGAGCTCTGAACATTCAAACATTTGTGACAATAATTATCTTCATCCTGAAACATATAAAGTTCTCTCTTTAATTGAAGAAACTTATTATGATATAAGCAAAACTGGGGTTTATTGACTTAATGCAATAAAGGAGAACACCACACAGGCAACTTTGAAATGGAAGCATATTAGGGAAGTATTTTTTGCTTATGAGTTGGGTTCTTAAGTCCTTAGGATAGACTATCAGAAGTGAGTGAAACTTTGAACTGATTGATTTCTGAAAACAGGTGTTGATGTCAGTGAGGTGAGTTTGTGGATGAATAAGGGAGTGCTGTGTGACTTACAAGATGATGTTGGTTGTAATTGTGTAACTAATGGACTCAGTTGTTCTAGTTCTCACTATTATACTGTATTAGTCTGGGTTCTCCAGAGGAAATATATGTAGTTATCTATTAGAATTATAAGGAATTGGCTATGTGATTATGGATGCTGAGAAATCCTAAGATCTGTAGTAGGTAAGATGGAGATCCAGGAGAGCCAGTGGAATAAGTTCCAGGCCTAGTCTGAGTCTGAAGGCAAAAAAGACAGATATCCTCAAAGACAGTCAGACAGACAGAGAATTAATTCTTTTTGCCCTTTTATTGTTCTATTCAGCTCTCCAATTGGATGAGGCCCATCCATGTTGGGGAGGGCAATTTGCTTTACTCAGACTACCAATTCAAGTGTTAATCTAGTAGAAAAAAACTATCATTAAACATATCCAGAATGTTTAATCAAATATCTGGGCACCCTGTGGCCATATTAAGTTGACCCATAAAACTAAGTATCACATAGACTGTTTTTTAGAGTTGAACTGCCCATTTCTCTGTGACTTTTTGGAGGCATGAACTGTGACTTGCTAATAACTAACATAGGATAGGACCCGGCCTCTGCATTTGGCCTTCCATATCTTCAGATGCTTACATTTTATGTAAGGTGTCCTGGTTTGTGAGCACAGATTGGAAAAAGAATTTTCCAGACTCATAGTGGGGTGGAAAGAAAGGTAAGTTTATTGAGATAAGAAATACTAGCACAGTGGGATGACTTCCTGATGATCAGGGAGCATTGACCCCAAGTGTGTGGTGGTTTCTGTTTTTATAGCCCAGGGAGAGAGGAGCTGTCTAATGATATACCTGCTGACCTGATGACTGGTTGGGGAAGGAGGGGTTTTGCAATACAGTTGCTGGTAGGTCGGGGGCATATAATGGCCCTAAAGGTGTGGGGTGAGGAGTGGGCCACATTCCTTTCCTAGTACGGAGTAGGAAGGAGTAGCCCAGGTTGCTCAAGGTAGGAGAAGGGGCATTACCATGAGATGGGTAGGGTGATAAGGGCCTGATAATTCTTGTCTTGGTCAGAGATTTTAAGATTTATCTCCTTGGAGAGGCTTTGAAGTCCCACATGAGGGACTTGAGCATCTGCAGATTTTGGTGTTTTCAGGGAGTGGATGGAGCAGGTGTCCCGGAACCAAGCCTCTACAGATATGTAGGGATGACTGACTGTATGTAGTAGTTTCTTAATATAAGTTTATTAAAGAGTGAATGAATGGATGAATGGAAAGAAATTGAAAGGAGTCTGGTTCATGTTAGATTGGGGCTGGGTAAGTGTGGAGCTTGGTGGAGGTTGAGGTTTTGCCTTAGAGCAATTTTATTTCATTACCTTTTAAAAAAGAAAGAGAAAACCTTTCAAAACTGCTTGATTTACTGTTGCTTATTTGAATAGATGTCACATTCCAAAGTTGATATTCCTTAATAGCTGTGATTTGCATATATAAATACTTCCCCAAAGACTTGTGAGGCATTTTCTTTTGTTTGAAGTTTCATTACAATTTAGATTGGTGGTTTCGAGGAACCAAGCTACAAGTTTTCTTGTATACTTCTTGCTAATTGAAACATCATTGTGTAAATGGATATTCCAGGAATGGGATTTTTTTCTTCCAAGGACAAGAATCAGTTCAACAGTCCCATAACTGAGAAAACACAATTCGAGATACAGTTTATGATTTCAAAGAATTCTGGTAGGCTTCATAAGGAAACACCCTCTACTGAAGGTCTACCCTTGAGCATAAATTGAGTTTAATTTGCATGGCCAAGCTTTTCTTCATGCATACCGCAGAAGGAAACTTCAGATCAGCCCAGACCTTGTCCCAGTGCTCAATTAAAAATCTGAATTAATAAAGCTGTCTTAATTGGTCTAACGGAACTAGCAGTCTGACCTCATCACCAAGCTACACCCCTTTGATCCCAGATATAAATTTCCATAAAGGGCAGAGGGGAACTAGCAAATTCTTGTTTTCTTAATAACATGCCACATTCACTGTTATAACATTCGATGCCCCAGCTCACAACTTTATCTACCAATCTAGAGTATGTTCTGGAGCTAGTTAAATTAACTTAGCTATCAAAATGCTAAGCTTGATAGCTCATTTATCTTTCTGTCTCATACCTCGACATTACAATACAGTGGTGATTGATCTTGCATCTTCCAGGTAACATATAGTATAAAAACTAAGAGAAGATTAATTAAAAGCTGTCTTACCCAGACAGGTTTTTAAATAAGTTTTAGATTTACACTATATATCAGCTGAAGCAGAAAGAGATTCTAAGACCAGGAGCTCTGTAACACCAATTGGATTTTTCTTCTGTGTAGAATATGTATGCAGTGGTTCTGATGACCATTATTATTCTTTCACACATGTTGAATACCAAAATGAGGCAGAAAGACTGCCACAAATGTCTTCTACCTGTCTCCGGTCCAATGCAGTGTAACATATAACCACACACCGAAAATGTGCCATTGTTCAAGTATTTCACGTGCCCAGTCCTCACTAATTAAAAATTCATTCTATATATTTTTTTATGAATTTGGAAGGTTGAAAAGTTGTTAGTTAATATGGAGGAAAATGATATCTAAACCCAGCACCAGGAAAGAGGAAAAACTCCATTTTTATCTCACATTTCAGGGAAAGTCTTTTAGGAATTGGTGAAAGGTATCTAAAATAATCATAATTGGAGTTCCTGTTGTGGCACAGTGGACACAAATCTGACTAGTATCCATGAGGATGCGGGTTCCATCCCTGGCCCTGCTTAGTGGGTTAAGGATCTGGCGTTGCTGTGGCTGTGGTGTAGGTGGGCAGCTATAGCTCTGATTTGACCCCTAGCCCGGCAACTTCCATATTCTGTGGGTGGAGCCCTAAAAAGCAAAAAAAAAAAAAAAAAAGGAAAAAAAAAGAACAATCATAATTGTAGCTACCACTGAGAGAATTACTGTGTCAAGTAGCTTATTTACCTTACTTCCAGTCTTTACAGTAATTTTAAAAGGCTAAGTATCACTGTCTACTTTAAAGATGAGGGAACCAATGGCCTGATGTGTTAAAGTCCATCACCAAAAGCCTAGTGG
The DNA here is from genome assembly GCF_016906955.1 of Phacochoerus africanus. Taxonomy (NCBI): domain Eukaryota; kingdom Metazoa; phylum Chordata; class Mammalia; order Artiodactyla; family Suidae; genus Phacochoerus; species Phacochoerus africanus. Next base: position 222,096,273 of record NC_062544.1, read on the forward strand.
TTAGTAATCAATAAAGTTGGGATTTACATTACAGATGGTTTACTTGGCTCCAAAGGCCAGTGCACCATGCTGCCTTCCACCTCCCTGCAGAACAGAAAATACACCCACATACATTTTGTATCTTATACTGTTCAGGCTGCTGTAACAATATACTACAGAATGGGTAGCTTATAAACAACAGAAATTTATTTCTCACAGTTGTAGGGGCTAGAATTCCACAGTCATAATGCCAACAGAACTGGGGGAGGGTTCTCTCCTGGGCTGCACTCACATGCTGGAAGAGGCTAGGGATCTCTCTGGAACTTCTTTTATAAAGGCACTAATCCCATTCATGAGGGCTCCACTCTCATAACCTCAGCACTTCCCAAAGGCCCCACCTCATCTTTGGGGGTTAGGATTTCAACATATGAATTTAGGGCGTGATACATTAGACTATAGCAACACCCATATTGAATTTTTGTGAGCCGATAAAATCCTTGATTCATTGTAGACTACTCAATCTTCAGTTCCCTGTTTATAAGAACTTACCGATTCCATGGGATGACACATCTTCCAATCAATATTCCTCTCTAGTCAACCAGAGGGTTCTTTGTGGATTTTAGACCCCAAATTATTTAATAGCCTTAATGGGTGAAATTCTCTGGTTTTCATATTTAAATATTTTAAATTCCTGACAAGAAAATAACCAAGATCTATTTTTTTTGACATTAAAACTGAATAGTTGAACTGTCCTTACAAAGCTTTAAATGTACAGTTCCAAAGATTCTTATATATGAACTGTAAAGGAAACACTATTAACAGTATTAGTCATCTCTCTCCCTTGCAATCTTAAGCACTCACTATCAACTTGAATGATTACACCGACAATAGCTATAGGTCTTAATTTCTTAAGAGGTGCCTTCTTCTCTAATTTTTATTTAGAGGGAAGAAAAGGAAAATAAAATTTAATGAATACCTAGTGAGCAGTAAATAATGTTCCCTATGACCTAATTAATGCCATGTAACTTAAATGAAGTCATCGAACATCTATTGAGTATCTTTTGAACATCAGCCTCTGTGCTAGGCACTTTTGTGAACACAAACATTTTTAAGATGTGATTCTTTTCCTGGAGGATCTAGTAGGAGAATATGATTATGTCTGCATACAAAACAGATAGGAAAAATAATAACTCAAGGATATGATTGATGAAGAAATAATTTTCTTCAGTAACTTGGATATTTGTCTCACTGGCTGATTCTCAAATTAGAATTTGCATGAGTTTCTATGGGAGAAAGTCAATCCTGGACCCTCCCCAGAGTAAGATTTCTCCTTAAGGACAGTGCTGGTCAGTGGCCATGGGGAGCAGGACTAATCCCAGGGGTTTTCTCTGGAGGTAGGAAAACAGTCCCTAAGTTCCCTGTATAGACAGAGGGATGGGATAACATATACAGTTTGGGAACTTTTCACCTTTGGGAGACAAGTATAATTCTAGCCCTCTGTGGAAGGCAGAATTCTAAAGATATCCCTAACCCCCCCACCGCAACTCCCACCCTGGAAGACTTTTATACCCTGGTTATTCAGTTGAACACTAATCTAGATAGTATCATAAAGGGACTTTGCACATGTAATTAAATTCCCAAGTTAGCTGACCTTAAAATGCAGAGATTATCTGGGTGAGCCTTTATCACAGGAAACCTTTGAAAGCAGAACATTTTCTCTGACTAGCAGCAGCAGAAGAAGTCAGAGGGATGTAAGTACAAGAGGAATTTGATGCACTGTTGCTAGCTTGAAGATGGAAGAGGTCGCATGACAAGGAATAGAGGTTATCTTTTAGAAGCTGTAAAAGGCCTCCAGCTGACAACCAGCAAGAAAGCGGGGACCTCAGTACCACAATCACAAGGAATTGGATCCTATTAACAACAATAATGAGATTGCAAGTTGATTCTTTCTAGATGTGTCCTTTTAAAAGCCCATCCTAGCTGATACCTTGATTTCAGCCTTGCGATGCTCTGGGCAGAGAACCCAGTGGAACTTGCCTGCATTTTCAAGGTACAGAGTTGTGAGCTAGTAAATGGGTTTTGCTTTAAACTGCTAAGTTTGGGGTCATTGGATACACAGCAAAAGAAAACTGATATACCGTTAAAACCCATGGGGGCAATCTGTCAAATACGTCCAAGCAAAGGAGACTTCAGAGCCTCCACACTCATTTATTCCCTGATTAATGAGAGAGTCAAAGCCTTGTTTTATGTGACAGTCAACATGGAGTAGAAGAAAGATCTAAACTTTGGGGTCTCACAACCCGGATTGAAGTCCTAGCTCTGCCATTTATCAACTGTGCCACTCAGGACTGTCGGCTACATCTGCAAAATAGGTGCTTTATTGAGTGGAAGCATCTTGCGGAGGAAATGAAATAATAATATGTGGAATATAGTAAGTGCTATAAATAAAAGCTATAAAAGCTATCCTTGATGCTGTTATTTGGTTTAATGACTGACTTTCAGCATCTCTTTTTGAATTATGTGGCTTTGTGGAGAAGCTCCTTATCAAGTTGTGGATAGCCAAAGAAGAATCCTTAGTATCTTAACTTTCTCAGTCTTATCGGAAATAGGTGGCCAAGGGTAACTTCTTTAAAATACACCTCCTTCCCCAAAGCAGGCAAGTAGTCCATTTCCCTGTTATTGAGGAAACTTCTTGCATCTAGTTTAATCTGGGTATTTACTAGGACCTTGATGGTCAAGATTGACAGTTGCTTCATTTCCTGAATTGGGTCTTCTGGTGGGTGGTCATAAGGGTTTATTAAATGTGTATTTGAGGAAAGAATAATTTTCAGAATTCTCATAGGGAGTATCAGAGTGGAATATATCTCAGCGCAGTTTGAAAACTGAAGAAGAATTTTACAGGAGAATTTTTGTTCATCTCTACCCTGGAAATTCCCTAAGCAGACAATGGGCCTCAAATGCACTCCGTAGAAAGTGTTCAACATTTCAAACTTGGGCCCAACTCCAGATGTGCTGAGTTAGAATTCTTGAAGGAAGGACCCAGCACTTTGTTTTTACTAGGCCTGTTTGTGATACATCTCAGATTTGAGGACCCCTGCCTTAAGAAATTAAGGTGATTCCTAGCATGTCCTGGAAATTTTACATGAAATTTTCGTGTTTGCAAAATGATGAACACAACCACAGAGAATTATAATGAGAAAGATAATGAACGATCCAATTCTATAAGAGACTGAACACAATCTCAGCGGATATGCCTCCAAAATTTTGCATGTATATTAAAATTTTATAAAATGAACCACTGTATAAATGTACCAGGAAACTAGTTTTTTAAAGAAAAAAAATTAGGTGGCAAATTCTTTCGTAAAGTTAAAACTCTGATTTATCTGTTTTGTAAGCAGATTTTTATGTATTGAATTTTCTTAGGAGAAGGCAGATTGTATCTGGTAGTTTTATGCATTGGAAATGCTTCTGAAGAAATATTTGATTAGTTGATATGGGAGTCAAAATATGCTAGGTTGTAGAAAACTGAGAAAATTGCCATTTTTACTGTAAATGCTTTTAAAATGGAATCTGATAACTTTCTTCTATAGTTTAATTTCCCAAGCTCTTTTTTTTCTCCCTTGAAAAAAGTGGTATGAGGAAGAGTGAAGCAGAATGGTTTACTGGTAAGAATGTGAGCTGGTGCACTTGGCTTTCCCACTTATTGGCTGTGACCTTGGGCAAGTTCCTTGCTTCTAGAGATGGTTAGATTGTGGTGAAGCTTCTCTAGGCTAGTGTTTCTTAAACTTGAGAGTGCATCAGAATCTCACGGAAAGCTGGTTGGCACACAGATTGTCTTGGGACAGGGTCTGTAGCCCATTGCTGGTGACACTACTATAGCTAATAGTCCAATTTTAGGTTATTGTTTTCCATGATCCACCTCTGGGTATATGGCAGGAGGATGAGTCACCAGCTGCTTTAAGGAGCCACTTAATAAGGAAATTGTGATTGTCAAGGAAGAGACCGTTCCTTCCTTCTGAATGAAAATAGGTGATATTAGGAGATATCTCTAATTTTTTGTCCTTCAGGATTCCATGGACCAAATTCATGCATAGTAATCTTTCCAGCACTGTTGGAGTGCAAAAGATTTGTGTCTTTAAAATAAATATGAAATTGTTTCAATAATCAATTGACAATACTGTATAATACAACAGTTTCTAAAACGATTTATATATTATAATTTTACATTTAAAGTATTATTTTGAATTGGAAGATTCTAATTTATTGAAATTAAATTACCAAGGTAAAAGCAGAGAAATTGAGTAATGGTGTCTGCTCCAAGGTTGAAAGCAGGTCGTGTCATTTGGCTCGTAGTATAAAAACATAAAGTCCTGTGACTGGGGTTGTAGCTGTGATCCCTTTCCTGACTCTCAGAGTATAGTACCAAGTGCACTAATAAGCAATTATAATAGCTAACATTGATTGAGTGCTTACTGTATAACAGGCACTGTTCTAAGCACTTTCCATTGACCAGTTCATTTGCTCTTTACAACTCTTTGATGTAGATACTAGTCTTATTGCTTATAGGAGGAGGGTTGAGTTATTTGCCCAAGGTCAGAGAGCCCATAAATGACAGAGCCAGGGTTCAAATGCAGGGCGTCTTTTTTTCTTTTCTCTTTCATTTTAGAAGTTTTATCTAAGTATAGTAGATTTAAAATGTTGTGATGTTGTGATAATTTCTTCAGTACAAAAAGTGATTCAGATATACATGTATACATATCCATTCAATTTTACATTCTTTTCTCCCATAGATTATCACAGAACATTAGATAGAGTTCTCTATGCTACACAGCCAGTCCCTGTTGGCCAATCATTCCATATACTTCAGTGTGTACATGCCATTTTGAAACCCCAAGTCCATCCCTCTCCCTGCCTTGTTCCCTTTGGTAACCATAAGTTTTTCAGTCTGTGAGTCTGTTTCTATGTTGTAAATAAGTTCATTTATATCATTGTTTATATTCCACATATAAGTGACATCCAATGGTATTTGTCTTTCTCTTTCTGATGAACTTCACTTAGTGTGAGAATCTCTATTTGCATCCCTGTTGCTGCAAATGGCATTATTTCGTACTTTTTTACGGTTGAGTAATGTTTCATTGTATATATGTACCACGTCTTCTTTATTCATTGCAGGGTGTCTTTCTTGAGAGCCCATGTTCTAAACCTTGTGCTGTATCGGCTCTTATAGCAGAATGATCTCTGCTCTGGTTTTCAGTGATAAGACTCTCAGTGACTTGACCAGATTTATCCTCTGAGTCCAGGAGACCAGGGCTTCTCACACAGAGCCCCTTCTACCAGCTCGTGCCACACAACAAACCTTCCCATTGCACTCCCATTGGCCACCTAACCGTACCCAGCCTAACTGTTTTGCCCCTGCCACCTTATGTTATTTAATCGACTTCTCCTTTTGCCTTGGAACTTTCTTCCAACTATTCTTGGGAAACTAATTCCAGTCTCTGTGTAAACCAGGCCACCTGCTCCTTGGAGTCCAGGGCAAACAAAATGAAGCCTTTATCTCCTTCTCATCTCTGGGACTCCTGAAGCCTTCTCACTTTACTCTCACCCTTCCTCTTACCCAATCTATCATTTCACCATCTACCAGCTTCTCTTTCTGGGTCTTATTCCTGTTTCTACCTTCATGCTGGCCTCCTGGACTTGAACATAAAAAAATCAGTTCCCCTCTTTTACCACTTAATCCTTGTAAGGACTTCGTTGAAATTTACTTACTGAATCATCTCCTTCTGAGCCACTTGAGGGAAATGTCTACACTAGACCAGTTCTGGTCAGTTGTAGTCTCATGCAGAGGAGGGGGATGAGACAGAAGTTTAGAGTTTCATTCAAGTGAAGTTATTAAGAACTTAACTTCCCCTCCTTCCTTCCCAGGTACACAAGCATTTCAATAGTGGCTTTGCCATGGTCCATTGGTTTATTTCAGGCAGAGCACAGGCTCCAGGAAGTTGCAGCTAGAGGCATGTTTGCTAGTGCCCTTCAATTCACACCTATTCTAACATGTATCAGGCATCACCAAAGCTGACTCTTAATATATTCTTTTAATTAATGGAAAGTGGAAACAATCTAACATCACAATTTAAATGGCATTTTATTGAATTAATTTTTCCTGTAGGGATTCTCTGACAGATGGAACAGACCTGGCTGAGCAGCAGCCTTTTCTAAAACCTTTCAAGTCAGACGCTCACAAAACCTGGAAAAGGAAACCGATCGACAAATTACATCCAAAGTCCCAATCTCCTTTGTTTGTTCAGGTCATTCAGGATATCATTATCACGTTAATGGAATTTTCTTATTTCTATTTGCAGATCCTTTTGTGTGCACATTGTAATCTGATTTGAAACGAGGGGGAAAGAAGCCCTCTTTCATTTTAATTTTTTCTTTTTTTTCTGGAACCTTAGCTCACATGCTAGAGGTGTTGAGCCAACAGATTTATTGGCTATCATGAAAGAGATGCCCTTTACTTTTTCATTTCTTCTGCCTCTAATTCTTTGACTTCCATTTCTCTAATTCTTATTTTGTCAATTGATTGTACCTTATTCACGTTCTGGCATGAGCTCAGGCCAGAAGACCCTATGGGCCCCAGAGTCAAAATAATATAGAAAGTGAAAGCTAAACCCAGTTGCACAGTATTTGGGGATAACTCAAGCAAAAAAAAAAAAAACAAAAACAAAAACAAAAAACACACACACACAAAAACAAAAGCAAAACCAAAAAAGCTTTAATTTTAACTGCATATAAGTGTGTGTCTTCTCACTCCATCAAAGTAGTTAAATTGACTGTAAGGATAGTCCCAGGTTCACTGCAAAAGAACTTAATTCTTCATTTGATTTTACTGAGAGAGAACATTTTTATAGCGTTGTGATTCGGGGATGATCATTTCATTTGCAAATGGCGTGTTTTAAGCAGTAAACAAATATTATTTTCCAGACCCCAAAGATAAGTTTAGGCAAGGCTCAAATCATCTGGTGCTAAATTTGGAGCCCAATTTCCAACAGGTTGGGTCTGTTTCTTTATGGTGCAATATGGCTGTGTCAGGAGGTGGAAATTTTATTCTGTGCTAGCAATGATAAGAGGGAGCAACAGCCTTAACAAGAGTTGATCAAAAGTCCCAATCAAATCCCATGTCTGCAGTCTTGGAAAATTACAGCCCGTATAACAGATCTTATAGAAAATCTTTTCATTTCTGTGAATTCCACTAACTCAGAGAATTTCCTTGCTTCTTTATTTGGTTTCCTTCCTCCCATAAGTAATTACTTTTTATTTTAAGTGACAGAATCGCTTTAATTTTGCATTTTTTCATCTTTATATAGATGTTGGCAAAGATTAATCTGTCCAGAATATTCTGAGTACTTGGCTCCCCTGTTTCAGGATTGTAAATGGGATACAGCAGGCGCTTGCCTTTCTCCTGCCTTCCAGGTTTATTTGCATGTAAATTGTATAACAAAAGAGTGTTTCCTTGCACCTCCTCAGTCCTTAAGTAAAGGTAGACAGAACTACACTCCTTATTACCATACATTCACCTATAAACTCATTATTGCCTTGTGGGGACTTAGGAAACCCTGATGCTGCAAGAAAAAAAAAGTCAGTACAAAATTCATCCATGGCCAGTTCCTCCTCTTTGTCCATTTTCTTGATCTCCTCATGTCTCTCCTCTCACAGCTTGCTGTCTTTTTCCTCTTCTCACTATTTTATCCCCTCTTTGCTTTTCCTTTTTCAAAGCCAGTTTTTCTTTCTGGGTTTTTTTCTTTCTTCTTTAGGTTAGTGCTTCTTTTCTTGGGCCTCAATTCCCATTGCCCGTTCTCCAGTTTGTTTACCCCTTTCTATTGAAAAGGGACCCAGATGCTTCTACTGTTGTGGTCTGGAGTGAACTGGATTGATTTTAAAACTTCAGTTAAAACCACTTCTCATCATACTCTTTCCCTCCCCACCAAGCTGATGAATCTACTGCCATTTGACAAGTCTGCTTCCTCGTGTGTGCATACATGTCCTAAGGGTGTGTGTGTGTGTGTGTGTGTGTGTGTGTGTGTGTTGGGGGAATAAGAAGCAAAGAAGGAACATCTTGAGGTTGATAACCATCTCCTTAGGAACACCAAGTAAATGGGTCAGAGTCCACAGGGTACTCACTGGCCCAGGCCCAAGGTATTTATTTTGCTCTCAGGGTAAATGGCAAGAGAACGAAAGCCCTTCATCATCTCTCTACCTTCCTGCTTTCCATTTTAACCTGTGTTCTTGTGCCGAGACCAGCTCAGCAGGATGGGGCTGAAAAACGGGTGCTGTGGAACTTAAGGGAAAAAAGTTAACATAAAACAAGACACAGAGACATTTATCTTAAGTAAAGGTGGGAACCAGGGGACTCAAGGTCTCAGGGACCAAGAGCCATGCCTCAGGAAACCACACTGCTTTTATTGTGCTCTTGAGGATTAAGTCAAGTGAAAAGGGGGTTGTAGGTGCAGGATATAGGGTTTTTTTTATTATTTTATGTTTTTTTATTATTTTATTTTTTTTTCATTTTTTTATTACTCAAATGACTTTATCACATCTGTAGTTGTATAATGATCATAACAATCTGATTTCACAGGATTTCCATCCCACAGCCCAAGCACATCCCCCTATCCCCCAAACTGACTCCTCCAGAGACCATAAGTTTTTCAGTCTGTGAGTCAGCATCTGTTCTGCAAAGAAGTTCCATCTGACCTTTTTTCAGATTCCACATGTCAGTGAAAGCATTTGATGTTGGTGTCTCATTGTAAGGCTGACTTCACTTAGCATGATAGTTTCTAGGTCCATCCATGTTGCTAAAAATGCTGGTATTTCATTCTTTTTGATGGCTGAGTAATATTCCATTGTGTATATGTACCACATCTTCTGGATCCACTCCTCTGTTGATGGACATTTAGGTTGTTTCCATGTCTTGGCTATTGAAAATAGTGCTGCAATGAACATTGGAGTACATGTGTCTTTGCGAGTCGTGGTTTTCTCTGGAGAGATGCCCAGGAGTGGGATTACTGGATCAAATGGTAGTTCTATGTTTAGTTTTCTGAGGCATCTCCATACTGTTTTCCACAGTGGTTGCACCAATTTACAATCCCACCAACAGTGTACTAGGGTTTCTTTTTCTCCACACCCTCTCCAGCACTTATTGTCTGTAGACTTTTGGATGATGGCCATTCTGGCTGGTGTAAGGTGGTACCTCATAGTGGTTTTGATTTGCATTTCTCTAATAATGAGTGATGCTGAACATCTTTTCATGTGTTTCTTGGCCATCTGTATGTCTTCTTTGGAGAATTGTCTGTTTAGATCTTCTGCCCTTTGGATGGGGTTGTTTATTTTTTTGGTATGGAGCTGCAGAAGTTGTTTATAAATTTTGGAGATTAATCCCTTGTCAGTCAATTCATTTGCAAAGATTTTCTCCCATTCTGTGGGTTGTCTTCATGTTTTGTTTAGGGTTTCCTTTGCTGTGCAGAAACTTTTAAGTTTAATTAACTCCCATTTGTTTATTTTTCTTTTTATTGTCAATACTCTGATAGGTGGATCTGAGAAGATGTTGCTGTCGTTTATGTCAGAGAGTGTTTGGCCTATGTTTTCCTCTAAGAGTTTTCTAGTGTCTGGTCTTATATCTAGGTCTTTAATCCATTTGGAGTTTCTGTTTGTGTATGGTGTTAGGGAGTGTTCTCATTTCATTCTTTTCCATGAGGCTGTCCAGTTTTCCCAGCACCACTTATTGAACAAGCTTTCCTTTCTCAATTGTATAGTCTTGCTTCCTTTGTCATAGATGAGTTGGCTGTAAGTGCATGGGTTTAATTCTGGGCTTTCTATCCTGTTCCACTGATCTATATTTCTGTCTTTGTGCCAGTACCATGCAGTTTTGACAACTATTGCTTTGTAGTATAGTCTGAAGTCCAGAAGCCTGATTCCTCCAGCTTCTTTTTTCTTTTTCAGGATGTCTTTGGCTATTCTGGGTCTTTTGTACTTCCAAACAAACTTTAAAATATTTTGTTCAAGTTCTTTGAAAAATGTCCCTGGTAATTTGATAGGGATTGCATTGAATCTGTAGATTGCCTTAGGCAGTATAGTCATTTTGATAATATGAACTCTTCCAAGCCACGAGCATGGTATATCTTTCCATCTATTTGTGTCATCTTTGATTTCTTTCATCAGTGGCTTGTAGTTTTCAGAGTACAGGTCCTTTGTTTCTTTAGGTAGGTTTACTCCTAAGTATTTTATTCTTTTGGATGCGATGATAAATGGGATTGCTTCCCTAATTTCCTTTTCTGCTTTTTCATTGTTAGTGCATAAAAATGCCATCGATTTCTGTGTATTAATTTTGTATCCTGCGACTTTGCCAAAGTCATAGATGAGCTCTAACTGTTTTCTGGTAGAGTCTTTAGGATTCTCTAGGTATAGTATCATGCAATCTGCAAATAGTGATAGTTTTCCTTCTTCCTTTGCAATGTGGATTCCTTTTATTTCTTTTACTTCTCTGATTGCCATGGCTAGGACTTCCAGAACTATGTTGAAGAGTAGTGGCGAGAGCGGACATCCTTGTCTTGTTCCTGATCTCAGCGGGAATTCTTTCAGCTTTTCACCATTGAGAATGATGTTTGCTGTGGGTTTGTCATATATGGCCTTTATCATGTTGAGGTAGGTTCCCGTTATGCCCACTTTCTGAAGGGTTTTTTTATCAGAAATGGGTGTTGGATTTTGTCAAAGGCTTTTTCCGCATCTATTGAGAGGATCATATGGTTTTTATTCTTCAGTTTGTTAATGTGGTGTATCACACTGATGAATTTGCAGATGTTGAAGAACGCTTGCATCCCTGGGATAAATCCCACTTGATCATGATGTACAATCCTTTTAATGTATTGTTGAGGATTTTTGCATCAATGTTCATCAGTGATATTGGCCTGTAGTTTTCTGTTTTTTTTGGAGTCTTTGTCTGGTTTTGCTACCAGGGTGATGGTGGCCTCATAGAATGAGTTTGGGAGTGTCCCTTCTTCTGCAATTTTTTGAAATAGTTTCAGGAGAGGTGTTAGCTCTTCTCTAAATGTTTGATAGAATTCACCTGTGAAGCCATCTGGTCCTGGACTTTTGTTTGTTGGAAGTTTTTTAATCCCAGTTTCAATTTCAGTTCTTGTGATTGGTCCATTCATCTTTTCTATTTCATCTTGGTTTAGTCTTGGAAGATTGTACTTTTCTAAGAATTTGTCCATTTCTTCTAGGTTTTCCATTTTATTGGCATATAGTTGTGTATAGTAGTCTCTTATGATCCTTTGTATTTCTGTGATGTCCATTGTTACTTCTCCTTTTTCATTTCTAATTTTATTGATTTGAGTCCTCTCTCTTTTTTGCTTGATAAGTCTGGCTAGGGGTTTATCAATTTTGTTGATCTTTTCAAAGAACCAGCTTTTCGTTTCCTTGATCTTTTCTATGGTTTTCTTTGTTTCTATTTCATTGATTTCTACTCTGATCTTTATGATTTCTTCCCTTCTACTAACTTTAGATCTCATCTGTTCTTCTCTCTCAAGCTGTAAAGTTAGCTTGTTTATTTGGGCTTTTTCTTGTTTCCTGAGATGGGCTTGTATTGCTATAAACTTTCCTCTTAGATCGGCTTTTGCTGCATCCCATAGGTTTTGGAGTTTCGTATCTTTGTTGTCATTTGTATCTAGGTATTTTTAAATTTCCTCTTTGATTTCTTCAGTGATCCATTGGTTGTTTAGTAGCATGTTGTTTAGTCTCCACGTGTTTGTGTTTTTTGCAGTTTTCTTCTTGTTGTTGATTTCTATATAGCATTGTGGTCAGAAAAGATGCTTGATATGATTTCAATTTTCTTAAAGTTACTGAGGCTTGATTGTTGGCCTAGAATGTGATCAGTCCTAGAGAATGTTCCATGTGCACTTGAGAAGAATGTGTATTCTGTTGCTTTTGGATGGAATGTCCTATTAATATCTATTAAGTCCATCTGGTCTAATGCATCATTCGGGGCTGTGTTTCGTTATTGATTTTCTGTCTGATTGACCTGTCCATTGCTGTAAGTGGGGTGTTAAAATCCCCCTCTATGATTGTGTTATTGTCGATTTGTCCTTTTAAGGTTGTTAGCAGTTGCCTTATATATTGTGGTGAACCTGTGTTGGGTGTGTAGATATTTAAAATTGTTATAACATCTTCTTGGATTGATCCTTTGATCATTATGTAATGTCCCTCTTTGTCCCTGAAAATATTCTTCATTTTAAAGTCAATTTTGTCTGATATGAGTATTGCTACTCCAGCTTTCTTTTGATCCCCGTTTGCATGGAATGTTTTCTTCCATCCTCTCACTTTCAATTTGTATGTGGCCCTAGAAGTGAAGTGGGTCTCTTGAAGACAGCATATATATGGGTCTTGTTTTTGTATCCATTCAGCCAGTCTATGTCTTTTGGTTGGGGCATTTAGTCCATTCACATTTAAGGTAATTATTGATATGTATGTTCTTATTGCCATTTTATTAATTGCTTTGCATTTGTTTTTGCTGCTCTTTTTCCTTTCCTTCTTCTCTTGTTCTTTTCTGCCTATAGAAGTTCCTTTAGTATTTGTTGTAAGGCTGATTTAGTGTTGCTGAATTCTCTCAGCTTTTGCTTATCTGAGAAGTTTTTGATTTCTCCTTCAAATCTGAATAAGAGCCTTGCTGGGTAGAGTAATCTTGGTTGGAGGTTTTTTCCTTTCATCACATTGAGTATATCATGCCACTCCCTTCTTTTATTATTTTAAAAGTCACTTAGCTGGTAGATGCTTAAACTTTTACTCTAAACTTCAGGCATTTAAGAATCATTAGCATTTGAGTTAGCTATCTATGCATAGCATTTCAGAGAATCCTCACTGTGCTTCTGCAAATGGCCTGCCTATTTGCAGCAACCCCGTGTGCCTAGGTTTGCACCTTGCTTCTCTTTGCTAATGCATATTCTGCTAACAACCACTCATAAACCACTTGGCCATGAGGTTCCTCTTTCTCTTATTCTTTAGAGGACATATCATGCTTGTGCAAATGGTGTGCAAATCTGCACGGGTCCGGCGTGCCTAGACCAATGTATTATGTCCTCATTCAGCTGACCCCACGAATAACCCATGCCTTTAGGTCTTTGTTCTTAAGCTTAAGTCATTTACCATCACCGTGACTGTTTCTCAAGCAGGAAGACAGGACAAAGTAAGGAAGGACAAGTTGGAGTGTTCAGCAGAGGCTAAGAAAATATTATAAAAACATGTCTTGCAACATTCTTGCTCCTAATCCAACCATTGAGATGCTTCACTTAAAAGCGTGGCTTGTACTTTTGCCCTCCTTGGACATCACACTTAGTGGCTTTGCCCTGAGGCGCTTTTTGTTTTTGGGGAGGTGTCCCAACCCTACAGGAACCACCACTTTCCTTCCCTTTTCCCCAACATCCCAATCTTTCTTTCATGTACACATTGTTTCACTCTGTATCTGTACAGAATTTTAGACTTTGAAGGAGGCAAAAATAGAGATAATTTAGAACTTCATTTTAGAGATGGGGATATTGATGTATACAAAGGTGAAATAATTTATTTATTTGAGATCACTCAGGAAATTGGTAATAATTACAGGGACTATATTTTCCAATCTAATACTGAAACACAAAATCTGACAATAATGATCATAATAACAGCAACAAAGACAGCAACAACAACAATAATCACAGCTGTTAATTGGTTATTTATATTGCCAGGCATTGTACTAGGTACCCTGCATCTTATTTGATCCTCTTAGCACCCCTCTATGGGTAGATAATTATCTTTTTTCCAAATTTTACAGAAAATGGAGGTTCAGACAGAAAACCACTTCATAAATAACAATAGGGCAAAAGCCAAAAATTAGCCTCTCTAATTCCAAAACTTGTGCCTTACATAGTGGAGTACTTGAGCCACCTTGTTCATTTGGTTCCTGGGAGCTGATTTTTAGCCCCTCTTCCCAAATCAGTATTCAGTGACATCATGTTAGTACTTTCTAATCAGCCACAATAAAGTATTTACATCATGGAAATTGGCAAGTACTGGAGACTAGGGCATGGTTTCTATTTGCTCAAGAGCTTAGAGTTGTTACAATTTACCAACACCTCCCCACCTTTATGTATTTTTATAATATTGTCCATTTAACTGTGGAATGAGGTTTTAAACATCATGACTCTCCTAGAAAATCTGGATCATCTGATTACTATTATGTTGGTGGAAAAACCTAAAATAAAATTCTGAGTTCCGCATATTTCTGACTTAGTGCTCTTTTTGTCATCTCTTGCTGGAATTTAGTTTCTGTGGGAATCTTAAATCCACCAGCTGTGTGTTATTCAAGGAGGATTTGGCTGAAGGAACAGAAACCCATTCAGTACAATGTAAGCTGAGAAGAGAAAATCTGCTAAGGCGATCCAGGGGCCCCAGGGACATCCATCCCACAGAGCCCCACCACAGGCTCTGCAGCCCCCAGGGGAGTGGAAGGGCAGCCCTGAGCATCTTGCCTCACTATCTAGAACCTCCTGGGTTCCTTTCATTGCATGTCTCTCTATGCCCATGTCTGTAGACCAGGCCTTTCTGCTTTAGTGTGATGTAGACAACACCCTGACTCATAGGGCTTCTCATTCTAGGCAGGCACAAATAAACTCAGTGTTTTTTACTCCATTTCCCATTTTCCAGGAGAGAAACACTTCCCAGCCCAACATGGGTCAGTTGCATAATGGGTTTGGGCAGGTGAAACCAGAGCATGCTCTAAGCAAGGCTGTGGAAAGGAAGGTTTCTCTAGGGAGAGAAGATGAGAGTGAGGAGGAGAGGGTCTGCATCTTTAGTACAGGAACTTGGGATGGGAAGGGTACAAAGTAAAGGAGAAAAGACCTGGGTTGTAAGCAACACGAGGGGTGAAGCTGGCTTTTATTCATTTCTAAATATCTGATGCATTGCTTTACACTCGGCACTTAATAGGACATAGCAGTTGAAAGAGAAGGATTGGCACTTGTGTATAAGTATACATTTCTCCAAAGTGTAAAAAAATAACAATAACAACCAAAAAACATTTCAGTAAGAGAAATGAAGACTAGGAAATATTCTATTAACAAAACCATCCTGGTGGTCAATATAGATTATCACCAGGAAGATCTACATGGATCCGTGTTGGCCGTCAAGGGGCCTCTGCTATCATTTCCAGCATTCAAATGTGACCTTCCATTGAGAGTCCAGTTCAACATAAAACATTTTCAAAGACACCCCCCCCCATTGCTTTACTCCCTTACAAAGTTATGGCTAAAAGTAGGACCAGTTTAAAAATAATCATTTTGTGAAATTACATGCAAAGAGAAGAAATCATACTCAAATTAAGGAAAATGACCATGTTTTTCATAGCCAATCTTTAGAAAATGGCTTTTAAAATAAGTGCCATACCATTCTTAACTTTTTTGTGGTTAATGAGGAGCAAAATTTGTGCCCTCAGGATGAGGAGCTCCAGAGTTCAAACGATCAATGGAATTGGAAAAACTTCTTAGCCTACATATTGGACTTAATGTCTCATAAGAAAGGATTTGATTTGTGCCATTGGAATGTTACTGCCTAAAGCCTTCACTTGTCCTGGAAAGTATTGTTAAGATGAAAAATAATGGCACATAAGCCAATCCACATTTTCTAAGATCAGGCAGAATGATGGTTTAGTCTGAGGGTTTGAATTTATTTTACCCTCTTTCAGTGTCTGAGTTTATTATTAATACTTTATCTTTGAAAGTCTATAAATATGATATAATCAACTGTTAATTTGGGGAGAACTGGTGAGCCACATGGAGATTTACTCACGGCACATCTTGCTTTTTCACTTCCATGTAACATAACCTTTTCTGCTTAAGCAACTCCTCTAGTGACATTATCACCATCTTGCTAAGTTTATTCTTACATGGAATTGCAGCCTGCTAGGAACTGGAGGAGGTGTGTTCTGCTTGAGTTGTTTTAAGATAAAATAAAACAATCAATTGCTGTCATCTTTTTAATTTCTTGTTTCCTTTCTCTTCCTCTTTTCTCTACCTTTTCCTCGCCAGGTGTCAGACAGATGGTCATGCCACAGAGATGAAATAAGGGCCCCTATCTAGCTGGTGCTGGATCCAGCTGGTGCTTTTCTTCTGTGGCACCTGTGGTGTGGCAGTCACCTGGCTGCCAATTGGCGTCCAGGATAACTGTGACAGGGAAAGGTGGGGACATATTCTGCACTGACTTTTTTTCCCAGTGTGCCCTGGAATGACTGTGTAAGTTATTAAAATACATTGAAAAATGTTAGTAGTTGTTGTTAAATAGTCATTAGTTCAAGTCCCTTAACACTTAACTCTTCCCCTCTTCTACTGCTGTGTCTTCCACTGTTCCCACTCTGGGATCTCCTGACCTCCCCACAACCTGTAGGATTGATACCTGACATAGAAAGGGGGCTGGGGACTTCTTTTACTGATTTTAAGAACCATTCTTGTTTATTTGCTTATTTTTCATCTACATGAAACCTAACCTAATCCTTATATATTTTAGAAAAGTGGTCAAAAGTATAACCCTGATAATATGCATGATTGTTCTAGTACTAAGTCCAATTCATCTTTCTTAAGGCACTGAAAAAATACCTGGCCAGGGGTTTAGTGAAATATCCCTGCCTAGACTCCCTCCAGATCATCTCCTTGTGTTTCGATTGTGACTTGGTCATTATTTCAGTTCAGATGCTTTCCATTGCATGTGGCAGAATACCTAATTCAAATTTATCTGCTTCATGTGATTAAACACCTATGAGGAAAGGATAAGGTGTGGCTTGAACTAGGGCTCACATGACATCACTAGGACTGAGATTCTTCTTCTTTTCTTGGCCTCTCTTCTTGAGCCTGGCTTCATAATAAGATGCTACCTGTTCTCGGGTTCACTACAGCAGCTCTGCAGTCATCTCCAGAGAAAAAAGACCAGGAACATTCTTCTCATGTTCCAAATGAACATCTTTAGAATTACTTGAGTCTTTTTGGCTCTCATTCACTTGCCCATCACTGAACTAATAGCTGTGGCTTGGGGAATGGAGTGTGCTGATTGGCTTAACCTGGGTCACGTGCTTCACTCTAGTATCTGGGGTTGAAGCTGCTTCGCTGAAAATACAGAGACTGGGATTGGGGAGGGTGGCTCCTCAAATGAAGGGGACTCTCACTTGCTATCTTTTTAGGGTAGTCGATGCTGACAGGAATGTATCCTAAAGTCAAATCATTGATTCACCTGTTTCTTCTGTATTCTTTGTATAGATACTTTGACTCTAACTGGAGAGGATTTTCATTCTCTTGTGACCACAGTGGTCACAAGAGAATGAAAATTGCAAAACTTCATCAACTGTGTTTCTGTGTTCTTAATTTGCTACTATGCCTATGGCACAATGGCAGAGACCTTGTCTATCTTCTTCTCTGTTGTGTCCCCAGTACCTTTTAGGTGTTCAGTAAATAGTTATTGACAAAAATGGAGGTTTCTTCTCCTTTGGTGGCTTTCTGAAGAGGGAGCCTCTTGTTACCCTAGAATGCTGCCACCTGTCCTCTGTTTCTCAGCTGCACTGGGAGGTGGTGGTAGGAAGAGTTTTATAAATAGTCTTGATATTTGTTAAGAAGGACACACTTCTAGGAAGGACACTGAATAGTCCTATCTTGGAGTTGCTGTAGTGGTTCAGCAGTAACAAACCTGACTAGTATCCATGAGGATGTGGGTTCCATCCCTGGCCGTGCTCAGTGGGTTAAGGATCTGGCATTGCCATGAGCTGTGGTTTAGGTTGCAGACACGGCTCCGATCCCACATTGCTGTGGCTGTGGCACAGGCTGGCAGCTGCAGCTCTTATTCGCCCCCTAACCCAGGAACTTATATATGCTGCGGGTGTGGCCCTAAAAAGAAGAAAAAAAGGTAAAGAAAAGTCCTCTCTTTATGAGGACATCATTGACTCTTTAACTTCCTGCATCTCTGATGTAGCAGATATTCCTCTTAGTGGCAGTTCCTCTGGGGTCACAATTTAACTGCTCATGCCCACTGACCATTAGTGCTATCACCTGTGCCCTTAGATCTGTTCCCAGAAGGGAGAGCTTTGTAGTGCCACTATAGTCTTCTGGACTTGAAGCCAGGAAGAAAATAGGACCTTGTGCTTCTGAACCTATTGTCAGTAAATACCACTATTTATATACAGGGTTTTTGTGTGCCAGTCCTATTGTTTTATTTATTGTTTTTTTCTTTTTATGGCCACACCTGCAGCACATGGAAGTTCCTGGGTTAGGGGATGGATCTATAACCCACTGAGTGAGGCCAGGGATTGAGCCCACATCCTCATGGAGACTATGTCAGGTTCTTAACCCGTTGAGCCACATGGAAACTCCTGGTCTCATTGTTTTATATGATTTTTTTTTTTCATATGGCAATCATAGGGCAACAAAACAGTACTGGACAAGGCTTGTGGTTTTTATTCATAGGCTGGGAATTCATGGAGGCTTCTTTGATTTCCGATTGTGTAGCTCCACAGTTGTCAACCTCAGCATGAGCCACGCAGTGGTAAACTCCTAGGTCTCTTTTCTTGATGAGTGGTATCCCTTACCTGCATGTGGCACATCATGGTTCACACGACACTCACACACCATTGCACCATTGCACTAACATACTCACACACCATTGCACTTTGATCTTTATGATAGTTTGTGACGTACCCATTGTCAGGGATTGTTATTCTCATTTTACCAATAAGTAAACAAAGATTCAGAAAGAAGTTACATGATTTGCTGGAATTCCACAAAGGTGTGTAGAACTAGATCCAGCTCAAGTTTCTGGATTTCTAGCCTGGTACTTTTGCATGGCATCAAACTTGGGTGTCTTATTTCTAGGGTTGATTCTAAGTTCCTGCAAGAAGGGCCATATTGACATTCAGTCTGTAGCCCTAATGGCATCACACTTGGCTCTCTATGCATCTGTACTGGGGTCTCAGCTGTTAAACTGGAATTGAGGCAGCAGGAAGTTCTGTTCTGCTTGGTCCTGGAGAAGACACACTCAATGGCTTCTTCATCATGTCCACTAACCATCTTCCATGCCTGTCTGTAAGTGCTGTGTGCTCTCCCTTCCTCTCTTTTTGTGACTTTTAGGCCTCCCCTTTCATTGTCCAAGGCCAAGTCAAATGAGAGAGATGTGCGGCAATACATTCTGTTACTCTCCAGCCTAATTGACACCCAGGGCAACAAGTTGATTCATTTATTTTTAAATCTGCGTGCAAGTATTAAAAGCTACATTACTCAAAGCTTTAAAAATTGACTTTTTTTCATTATATGTATTTGTCAGGGTTTTAATAAGCATACATGCATGTTTGTATGAGACATTTCCTATTTAATTTCATTGTATAGGTATTGTTATACATGTCTACACAGTCACCATTGAGCACCTATTATATGCTAGGTGCTAATCTAGGCTCTTTTTAATGATCTGTTTAGTCAGTGGTCTATGATTTACTCAACATTTATTTATAGATGTACATTTCCCCCACCCCCAATTTTTCTACTATTATAAATAGAAGTGCAGTGAATATATTTGGGTATACAGCCTTTTCTGCATTTTTCTTTGAATTTATTTCAAAAAGTGAACTTACTTTTAGGGTCATTAGTCATTAATACTTTACTAAATTGCTTTTCAGAAAGGTAGCTTAAATTTACAATGCTATCAGCATTGTAAGAAAATAGCAATTTCACTGTACCTACATCAGCATCTGATTTTATCATTTAAAAAAATACGAAGAGTCCCAGAAAATCATATTGTGATTTTTTTTTTCTTTTTAGGGCCTCACCTGAGGCATATGGAAGTTCCCAGGCTAGGGGCTAGGGGTCAAATCTGAGCTACAGCCGCTGGCCTACACCACAGCCACAGCAACTTGGGATCGGAACAACATCTGTGACCTATACCACAGCTCATGGCAACGCCACATCCTTAACCCACTGAGCAAGGCCAGAGATCAAACCCTCAACCTCATGGTTACTAGTCAGATTCGTTTCCGCTGTACCACAACAGGAAATCCGCATTGCGATTTTTTTAACTTGCATTTTTTTGCTTAAATTGGGAAGGGTGAACATTTTTGCAAATTGTTCTAGTTTTATTTGTGAATTATTTTGGGGAGTTTGTTATTTGTTTTTGTTTTTGTTTTTAGCACATAAATTTGTAAATTGTGTCACTGCAGGTCAAATAACTGCAGTAGCCAAGTTCTTGAAGGTGACAAGCCCTCATGTTACAATATCGGTCCTCTAGACTCCCCCATTGCAGGCTAATAGGACAGTGGCATTTGTTGCATCTATTTCCAGAAAGATGTTAATGGTCTCCTTCCCCTCTGCTTTGACAAAACAGCTGTGAAGGAGCCAGGAAGCCAGCATGCAGGAACTGCCGCAGGAAAAAAACCCACAGTGGCAGGAAATTACCCTAATAGGGTGAAAATTAAGAAACAACTCTTGGCACAGCCTGTTTCCAAGATACGGTGGTGCTTTCACGCCTTAGCAATTATTCTCTTAGAATCAATTTGGTGGTTCTTTTTTAAAAAAAATTAGATTTGAACCTGAAGGGGGTTAAAGAGAAAAGGATAAAAGCTTGGAAAATATTTAATTTGGTTTAATAAAGAAGTTATTCTCCTCTTCCCCATTGAGTAGAAAAGGCAGCTGTTTGAAACTTTTTCTTGGTCTTTCCTATTTTGTGCAAAATGGAATCATCTCATTTTGGGTTTTACACTTTGAGGCTCAAGGAGACAGTAGACACTTGTAGGAGGAAAGGAGTAAAGCCTTTTTTTTTTTTTTTTCTGGCCACCCCAGGCCAGGGATCAGATCTGAGCCATAGTTGCAATCTATACCACAAGGCTGTGGCAATGCTAGATCCTTAACCCACTGTACTGGCACAGGGATTGAATCTGGTCCCAGTGCTCTGGGGTTGCTGTACATCCTACTGCACCACAGTGGTAACTCCAAAGCCTTTTTTAAAAAATTTTATTTATTTGTTTTTCTTCCCTTGACTTTTCATTTTTTTAAGTCTTATTGAAATATAGTTAATTTACAAGGTTGTGATCATTTCTGTTGCACAGCAAAGTGACCCAGTCATACATATACACATATCCATTCTTTATTTGCAGAAAACAAATATCAGGGACCTGAAGCCACAGATTGGCAGTGGTGTTTGGAGTCCCACAAGGTAGTGGTCCTGGAGTTGGGAGGTGGAGTGGAGGATACTACATTTGAGGGGCAAGCATATCTGCATCCACCTGCTTCTGTGTCAGGAGTACAGAGCCTGAGTCCCTGACTACTTTCTCTCCCTGTGTCCCAGTCTCTCCCTATCTCCTGGTCACTTATTTACATGTCTACCATTAAAACCTGTAGAAAGGACTCCTCACTTGTCTCTATTTCATCTACCTGTTTTTGCTTTGTCTAAGTCTTGGCTTGATTGACTAAAAAATATGGCAAGCCCTGAACAAATATTCCTCTCTTGTATGGACAATAGTCAGTATTTCTTTGTTTATTATTTCATTTATTCTCTGTGCCTTTTTGGCAAATAATAACTCCAAGAAGTTAAAAATGGAATCGTCTTTCCTTTAGTTGCAAAAGATATGACCTGTGTTTGGATGGCTAAAGGTATAAAAACCTTATGCAAGATAGTGGTCATAGAAACTAAAAGGTGAACTCTTTGCGGCAGGTCATGCCTTGCTTATCTCTGTGACTCTTCATTCTTGGCACAGAAGAGATGGTTATTGAGCTGAAGTGGCACCATGAAAGGCAGCCACTTCTCTTTCATTCTCTGAAGCTCCAATCTGCGGACAAGTAAACAGCTGTCAGTGTATTCAGTAGGCTTAATTCGATTTTAAGAAATTCACAGAAATTCTTTCCATTCATAACACTAGTTTCCACATTTGAAGAGATCTTGGAGTTCAGTTCCTCTAAACTTGCCTTCAGAACTGAGCTAAAAAAGAATCTCAAAACCTAGAAACAATTAGTAAAACTAACAAAATGGGATTTAATAGGGATCCAGTAAACATTGTATCAAGAATTTTTTGAATCTATCCTCTGTAAAAAGCTAGTTGAGAATGAGTTTGCAGAAATGTGTAACACCTAGTCTGTGGTATCAGTTTCTTAAGAAATAATAGGAGTAGATTAGGACTAGTTTCAATATTACAAAAAAATTAATTATACTTGTTCATTTATTCATATACTCAGTTATACAATCCACTCACTGACAAAGTCAGTTGAGCATATAATGTAACAGAGACAGTGGACAATGGAGAAGACCTGTCCCAGTAGAAAAGAACTGGGGACTTTAGTCAACCAGTCTGACTTGAATGCTTCCACTGATGGGCTGCTCTTTACCTCCTGGAGCGAGCCCTCTCTTTTAAAACAACTCTCTAAAATATTCTTATTAAATATTAACTGTAATACACTGGCCCTAATTCTACCATATGAAAAGCTATAGAAAAATTATAATTCCCTTCCACATTATAACCCTGCAAATAATTGTCTCGAGCCCCTGCTTATCTTTAAAAGCTTAATTTGAACATCATCTCCTCTGTGAAGTCTCTGTGAAACTCCCCAGGAATTGTTTTTTCTCCTTTATTACTACAGGCATGTTGTCCTAAAACTTACTGTGTATAAGAACATCCTAGGGAATAATTAAAAATATAGAATCTAGAGCTGCACTCCAGTATATTAGTAAAACTCCCCAGAAAATCCTGAGGCAGGTGGTTCACAAGGTAGCCTTTGCTAACTACTGTATAGAGGAGACATTTGTGGAGCACTTACTAGGTGTTTTAGCATGTCCTTGTTTAGTTATACCTATGCACATTTGTTGCTCTGTAAATGTCTCCATTATCACTTATGAAATTGCAATTTAACTGTTTCATTATCTATCTGTATTCCCCACCATATTGAAAAGTTTTCATTTATTTTTGATATTTCTAGGATTTAACCACAGCACCTTATACATGATAGGATCTCCATGAGTGACTGTCTAGTGAATGAATGAGTGGAGTGGCAGGAAAAATCTTACCATGAACATTTGTACCACCCTCTGAAGTAGGAAAACTAAACCAAGATTTTCAGAAAGTCTCTAGGTTTCCTCTGCATTACTTCATCCAGGTCAGAGTGCTAGAGAGATTAGGACATTACCCTAGGAGTTGGGAAACTTGGCTAATAGTCACAGCTTGGCCACCCACCATATCACTGCTGGGGCCCGAGTTTTTTTCCATGTAAAGAGAAGGGGTTTGCCCAATAATCTATTGACTTCCTTCTAGTGCTGCAGTTTACTTATAGTCCCTGATATAATATCAACCTCTGGATGAGGATAAAGGGGAGGCTGATTGAAAGAGGCTCCTGGCAGGACCTTGGTAAGGTATTGGTCACTGTGTCTCGTGGTCTCCTAGTGCAGCTGGAGGAGTGAAGTATGTTCAAAAACTCTTCTGTCTCCCTTTATTCAAGCAGAGTAGGTGAGACAGGGAGGGTGAATCGGCCAACTAAATCAGGTCCTTTTGAGATCTTTTTCATTTGTTGGTCACCAGATCAATAAAGATTCACTAAAGATTTCACTGAAGGGACAGTGAGGCCCTTCATTTCAGAGACTGGCTTTGAGTGGTTTGAAGCAGTTACCACCTAATGGCTCTGCTCTATTCCTGGAGCCCTGAGCAGCTGTTTAACATTCAAGCTGCATAGAGTCAGGGAGAGCTCCCAGCAGAGCAGGGAATTAACTGTTTGGTGTATTTTAATAAGTGAGTGAGCAAAGATCATGTGAATCGATTATCAATTTGGCTAACTTTCTTGCAGGGCTTGTGTAGAAGAATTAAATGCAAACAGACGGCATGTTTACCAAAGAGGAATGCACCTTGAAGTGGGTATTAGGATTCTCGGATGTGATTTTTGTAATGTATTGGAGCTTTTATCCCCTTTCTTTATTTCTGTCAAGAACATATGTTGGAAATGAAGGTGGAAATCACTTAAAAAATCAGATTAGATACAGGACTAGCATACAGAGGACCTGTTCCTCTAATAGATATATTTGAGACCAACCCAATACCTTCCTGTTAGTTCAGAGGTTACTGCCAGAGCCTGGGGCTCATGGGGCACGTGAGGATGACACTAATTTGCACTGACGTTGGGTGAGGTGCATGCACTTAAGATGGTCCTATTTAGGGGTTTCCTGTGGTGACTCAGTGCTAACAAACCTGACTAGTATCGGTGAGGATTCAGGTTCGATTCCTGGTCTTGCTCACTGGGTTAGGGATCTGGCATTGTGTGAGCAGACTTGGCTTGGATCTGGCCTGGCTGTGGCTTTGGTATAGGCCGGCATCTGTAACTCCGATTCGACCCCCTAGCCTGGGAGCTTCCATATGCCAAAGGTATGGCCCTAAAAAGACAAAAAAAAGAAAAGAAAAAAAAGATGGTCCTATTTATTCCAACACACTTGCCTGAGGAAGAGAGGCAAAGACATGGCACAAAAAAGTGGAATTGAACTTATTTTACTTCCAGGGTGATCGCTATTTGATCATAATTGGAAAACAAAACTTAGAAGGAGCCTTGATTCTAGTTCTTCCCTCTTCTTCTTCCTCTATCTTCCCTGTTCTCATTCTTTGTTTTCTAACAGGGAAGCACAGCTGCTTATATTTTCATGGCTGGTGAACACTGTTCCTCTCTCTGAGAAGGCAGTTTGGGGAGAGAGACACATGGACTGTGGGAAGGAAGGGGCCAAGCTCTTGGCCAACCACTTTTCTGAACCAGCATCTTCCTCCGTTTCTTCTTTCTACTGTGGGACATCTGTCTGATGGCACCCAACACAGGTGTGTGTTATCCTGTCGATTACTTACTGCTGTTCTTTGAGCATAGTGCCAGGCACAGAGTAGCTACTCTTCATTGCTGTTGAATGACTGAATGAATAACCTCTCGTGAGCTATGAATTGATAAACATCCTATTTTTTTTTTTTTTTACAATTTTCAACTTTCCATAGATTCACAGATTTCTGAGCTCTGCTGTTAAGCACTGGCTTTCAAGGGACTGTCCAGTTGAATTTTTAAAGTCCAAAGATCTCATGTTTTATTTCATTATTATTGGGTCATGTGAAACAGTAGATCAGAAGCTTGCTGGGTTCAAGGAGAGATACAGATCTTAATAAAACATGAGCATTGAAGTAACAGTAACATGTTGCATTCTTGCTGTCTTTAAGAAGTCAATGCAGATAACTCAGATCAGCCAATTCATAGTAAAGTGACGAAAGATCAAAGAAGAGTTTGGAAATGGAATGGAGAAAAGAAATTGTTGTGTTTTTACTGATTAGTGAAATGGTGGAGATCTTGTATACGGCTGGCTCAAATGGTGGAGAGGGTTGGGGTTTGGCGGTCTCTATCCTCTTGTCCACATCCTCTGAGGCTGTCGTTACCTCCCCTCAGGTCTCCCAGGTTGTCACACTAATGCCTCGGAGGTTGGCTCCCATTTCCTGACTGTCAGAGCTCAGCAGACTTGCTTGGTTGAACGAATCGCTTGTATTTGATGAATTAAATTGTAGTAAGACCTGAAGGCTTGGTATTTTTTACTTTCTAGGGTTATTTGCATTTTAACTGGATATGCATGGATTCTTGGATTAACTCAGAGAACTAAATTACTGATGCTTGGACTCCCAACCAGGCAGGTAGGTGAGGCAGATATTTTTCTCAGGCTCAGCTCTCAAATCATGGGACTGAACATAGCACAATGTCTTTGCCTCCTCTTTTCTCTTTTGCTGCTTCTTCTGTATCCTTTCCTTCTTCTTCCTCCTTCTATTCCTCTTTTTTTTTTTTCCAAAGTCTTCTTTTTAAAGGTCTGAGTAGGCCCTAGAGTCAGAAGCTACACTTAGTATTGCTTTGTGGTTAAAGGAAATCTTTCAGAGTGTTGTTGGTCTTAGAACTAGACTGGGAGATGGAAGTAGTGGTGAGAGAGTTGGCAGAAAGAAACTCTGAGATTGAATGCTTTGAGATTTGGATGTGGCCCTTCTACATTGCCACTACCTGTGCACTTTGGTAAGTTGAAAATGTCCTTGGAATTTTCTGCTTCCTAACACGGAGGGTCATCATGTGGAGGATATGGATCACTTGTGTCTCTCCCCTGTGGAAGACAGAATCAGAAGAATAGGCTTAAATGCAGCAGTAGATTTAGGATTAGCATAGAAGGAAAATCTCAGGATGGGTTAAGTTTTGAATAAATGATTGTGAATGGTAGTAACAGCATAATCATTTCAGTAGCCATTTACAAAGAGTCACCTTCATTATAAAATGATGATGGGAAGGCAGGGTCTTGGCTGGCCTTGGGAAACTTTAGAGGCCCAAGTCACTTTGATGATGTTATTATTAACATCATCTAATGATGTGAATGGCATAATCGAGATCTGTACCTTTCAATATGGTAGCCACTAGCCACAGTCATTGCTGAGTGTGTGAAATGTGGCTAGCCCAAGCCAGAAATGTACTCTTTTTTGAAGGCTTTGTTAGAAAAAAGGAATGACAAATAAATTTTTTTGCTGAATATGGATTATAATAATGTTTTTAATATTTTTGACATATTGGGTTGAATAAAAGATATTAAAATTATTTTCAATTGTATATTTTGCTTTTATTCAATGTAGTCACTAGAAAATGTAAAATTAGGTATGTGGCTTACATTTGTGCCAGGCGTATTTTTGTTGGACAGTATTGATGTAAATCATACACACTTTCAGCGCACAGATTTTCTTCAAATATTAAGTCATATATATATATATTTTTTTGTCTTTTGAGGCTAACACCCTCAGTATATGGAGGTTCCCAGGCTAGGGGTTAAATCAGAGCTGTAGCCGCTGGCCTATGCCACAGCCACAGCAACGCCAGATCCAAGCTGTGTCTGCAACGTACACCACAGCTCATGGCAACGCTGGATCCTTAACCCACTGAGTGAGGCCAGGGATTGAACCTCTGTCCCCATGGATGCTAGTCAGATTCATTTCTGCTGAGCCATGATGGGAACTTCTAAGTCATATTTTTATTCCTCCGTTTTGCTGGATGAGTTTCATCATCACCCTCAACGCTTGCTTTGTTACCAGCACAAGGGCTCTGGTGACAGGCCTCTAGGATGTCACTTCTTGGAAATGTCTGGAGACACGGAACCTCCTGGGTGTGCATTTCAGGTATGTGCTTAGGAGGATTTGATTGGTATCATACTCCTCTAGGGAGTGGCATGGAAACTTTAAAGGACAGGGTTTTGCCTGTGGATAAAATATCTTATTTTGGGGGAAGAGAACATCATATTTTGCATTTCATAACCCACAAGAAATGTTGTATCTTTTTTTTTCCTTTTTTTTAGGGCCACACCCGCTGAATATGGAGGTTCCCAGGCTAGGGGTTGAATCAGAGCTGTAGCCACTGTCCTATGCCAGAGTCACAGCAACACCAGATCCGAGCCACGTCTGTGACCTACACCACAGCTCATGGCATTGCTGGATACTTAACCCACTGAGCAAAACCAGGCATCGAACTCACGTCCTCATGGATGCTAGTCAGGTTCGTTAACCGCTGAGCCATGATGGGAATTTCAAGAAATGTTATGCCTTTAATGAAACTGCTAAGAATTCCTTGCATTACCAGTGAAGGATGAGAGTCCCACCTTGAGACAGTTCACATCCTCATTTCTCTTCAAGATTTCCTCCTTCCTTCCTCCCCACCTCTCTCTCTCTTTTTTATCTGTTTAGGGTCGAACTGGCAGCATATGGAAGTTCCCAGGCTAGGGGTTGAATTGGAGCTGTAGCTGCTGGCCTATGCCACAGCTACAGCAACTCCCAGATCTGAGCCTTGACTGCGACCTACACCACAGCTCACAGCAACACCAGATCCTTAACCCACTGAGTGAGGCCAGTGATTGAACCCACATCCTTGTGGATACTAGTTGGATTCATTTCTGCTATGCCACAATGGGAACTCCCTCTCTTCAGGATTTCTTCTCTGCTATAGGTCATTCAAATTATTACCTGCTTAGATGGCTAATTAGGCATTAAGAGCTATGCTATAATCTCTGTGTTACTTAAGATTGGATTTGGCTGATGTTGAAACAATAAAACCCAACAAATAGGGGCTTTAAAAAGATAGAAGCTGCGGAGTCCCTGTCAGAAAGGAATCTGACTAGTATCAGATTCAGTGGAAAGGAATCTGACTAGTATCCATGAGGACGCAGGTTCGATCCCTGGCTTCACTCAGTGGGTTAAGGATCCGGCATTTCTGTGAGCTGTGGTGTAGGTCAAAGACGCAGCTCAGATCTGGCATTGCTGTAGCTGTGGTGTAGGCTGGCAGCTGTAGCTCCTATTTGACCCCTAGCCTGGGAACTCCCATATGTTTGGGTGTGGCCCTTAAAAAAAATGACCCCCCCAAAAAGAAGCTTATGGCTGTCCTGTATGAAATGTGATGATGTGAGTCCCAAGGTGTTGTAGTGGCAACACTTTTAAGTAACAGTTCTTCACATGGTAAGATTAAAGATTGTTTTTATTACTGTTAATAAGGAGCACAGGTTCATTATATAGATGACCAGAAACTATCTCTTTACTTTTACTTGGAGTTGTGACATCATCTGGTGCCCAGCAGCTTAATTTGGGGCCGTGGCTTGTAGAAGCTCTCCTCAACTCCATCAGGATGGACAGTCTTCCCTGGGATGCATGCTGCATCTCCTCCATTCTCGGGCAGCCTCTCCGCTGCTCAGTCTGCCCCAGGGATTTAGGCTCCTTTTAGCTCTTACTCTACCATCCTCATATGGCTCTCTCTCATGCTCCCAGAAGACATACTCCACGTTTCAGAGGTGGAAGAGAAGGAACAGAAGAGAAGCAGAGTTAGTGCAATAGCTGTTCCTTAAAGTCTCTGAAACTGCCACATAAATGTATTTATATCGTCTTGGCCAGACTTGGGTCTGAATGGCTGTATTCTGAGCTAAAATTTCTGTGGCTATGAAAGAAGGCAGAATGGATGTTGTAGGACAGTTTGTAGTCTTTGCACCTCATGCTGTTACCCATTATAAACCTTATTTTCTTATATATTACATGTTCTATTACTTTAGAGCCCTGCCACGTAGTTACCTCATGCAGTTTCATATAGAAAAGCAGGAAAGCCTGTTTCATGTTTGGCCTTGATTCTTAAGAGAAGCCAAGTTATTTCTGGAGATTGGTTATCATATGTGATACAATAATAACAATAACACTTTACATTTGTGGAGAGAATAGCCCGTGAACCTGATTTTGTACACTTAGGATACTAGGATCTTGACAGTAATAGTCCAGTGGGGTTTGCCTGCTCCCTATTAATATTTAAAGGAGGTTCTTTACTACGGGAATTAAAAATCTAACAAAAGACTTTTCTGAGCATGCCTGCACTTACCCTTCAGCATGAGAAATAAATGTCTTTGGCATGATCACTTGC
This sequence comes from Phacochoerus africanus, assembly GCF_016906955.1. NCBI lineage: Eukaryota > Metazoa > Chordata > Mammalia > Artiodactyla > Suidae > Phacochoerus > Phacochoerus africanus. Next base: position 222,125,744 of record NC_062544.1, read on the forward strand.
TTAAGTCTAGGCCAGGCAAGCTTGGGCACAGCTACCAGATGAATGGGACCAGTGTGCCATAAGATTTCTATTTTTATGGAAGTTTGAGAGTCCGAGAAAGAGTATGGGATATGTGTATGTCCATCCTTGCTGTCAGTGAGTTGTTGTTTGTTGTTCACCAACCAAGGGCATTGTGTCTAGAAGGGAGACCTACATTAGAGGTCATCAAGGTTTCTGCAGAACATTAAGTTTTGTTTATATTTGACTTTCCTGGAGCAATTCTTTTCTGTATGTATTGGTTGCTTTGCACAGAATTTCCCATAAGTCCATAAGCATTTCCAAAATTCAAACTTTCTTTCCAGTGGGAATAAACCCTGGAGTTCCCTTTCTCCAGCTTCATCGAAACAACTCTAGACTTTTTTTTTTCCACTAAGCACTTTGTTAAAGAATCATTTTTTCCTTTCCTACTTGGTAAGATGATTTTCTTTTCACAAATTATTACATTAAGCTTTGAAGAAAAATCCATTCCTTTAATGTTAAATAAAGCATATTTATAGCTCCTTTAAAAGGTCCCCAATTTAATAAATTTGTGTGATTTCACAAGCTTCACGCACACTTTCCCAGATATTTATTATAGTACATGTCGAGAAAGCTTGTGGAATTTTGAATCAGACTAATTTAGGTTTGAGTACTCTCTATTTTTATTAGCATTGCCATTTTTACTAGCTGTGTGATCTTGGTCAAGTCACTGAACTGTTCTGTGTCCTAGTTGCAAAATTATTTTCCTGACATCCACTTTGCAGGGTAATTATGAAGATAGAAATAATCTATGTAAAGCTCTAAACATAATGTCTGGTATTAAAAAGAAGCTCAGTAAACGCTATTGTTATTCTTTAGGCAGTAGATCCTACTCTGCATAGTGTTGCAGATTCTTTTCCAGTTTACATATTGTAATACTCCAAAGGGATATTTATTTTGAGTTAAATCCCCACTTCTCTTTCTTACTTCTCCTTTCCATCCTTTATTACTTCATCCTTTCTTTTACTCCCTTCCCTCTCTTCCTTTTTTTTCATCTCCTTATCATCTTCCTTTTCATCTTCTGCTGTCTCATTCCAGATGTAAAATCCTTCTGTTAATTTTGCCCCAATGGTGTAGTATTTTCCTTACCACAGCATCCCTTTGATTATTACCAACTAGGACTCCATAACTGGATTTCAAGATCAAAGGATGTCAAATCATTCTTTGATTTCATTCAACTGTAATTGTCAGTTTACATTTGATAATTTCATGGTGTAGAGGGTTAAACTGAGTGAAGCCAGGTTTGGGTTTTCTCTTGGTGTTGATAAGAGGCTGTTGAGGAGAAGATCAGATCCTGAGCCTCTAGAGTTCTACTGTTTCTTGTTTCTTTGCCTTGGGGGGTTGGGAAAGCAACTGGCAAGTCAAGGCAATGGATGGAGCAGGGTAGGTGTAAAGAGCCAGAGTCCAGGCTCTGCAGAGTCCTGTTGCTAGGCAACAGCATGCAGAGAGCAGACACATGCATATGCCTGCTAGCATCCTGTTGCCTTAGCAACAGAACATTTGGGTGGAGGACTGGGGGAGGAGGGAAACTGGGTTTAAATTATTCAAAGTTCCCCAGGTCCTAGCGTACTCCCAGGCCTGAAAAACCCCATGTATTCATTGTCTTAATCTTCCCTCATTCACTGAAGCTGAGGTTTCCATGTTTTTTTTGTTGTTTTTTTTTCCCATTAAATTCATCATTCAACATGTGTAAGAGGTTTTTTCTTTACATTACCCAAGTCACATGGCAGCTCATTTGATCCTGTCCACCTCCAACTCTTCTGGTGCTCCGTGGCAGGGCCTATTCTATGGAATTTTAAATGATCCCTTCCTCTAAGTACAGCCCTGGGGGACAGAAATTAAATGTTCACTTGCATAGAAATTTAAATTCTAGTTGTTTGGTATGTGAAATATTGCTAAGTCATTACCATTAGATCCAAGGCTGTCACTGTGAATTTTTCATTCAGTTACAAAGAGTAAGAAAAAGGACAGAGGAGAGAATATCCCTTCTATAAAACTCAGTGATGTACAGGAATGACTATGTTTTCACCCATGAGTACTTCACGCTTGACCATACTCCCCTAAGCACTGAGGCTATGTCTTCTTCTGAGTTGTTTATCTCTGGGTACTCCATCCCTGCCATGGGTCATGGCACATGGTAGGTAAATTATTAGATAGGTGACCTGGGAACCCATATAGTGTGATACTGTAAATGAAAATATTTGGAAACCATTCAGTGCAGTATAGAAATATTAGTTACTGTTCTCTAATCTTGTGCCCGTTGGTTCCTGACCACTTCCTGCCTCTGGACCGCTGTGTTGGTGACTTGGTTCCTATCTTGTTTTCTCAAGTACTATGCCTTGTCCAATATCTTATGATTTAGATCTTAGCTTTTCCTGTCTTTCCCAAAGACCTTATAAACCAGTGCTATGGCTGAGGGTCCCCTCCAGTTTTCAGATTTTCCTGATGCTGCCTATTGGCTCTGCTGCATTTTGCTTTACCCTGGGCCTGCAACTATTCTGTTCTGCTGTCCCACTGTTGTCTTTCCAATTGCAGGGTTCTTAAGCCATGTGCTTGTGTTGGCTCCCACATGTTTGTTATTGCATATTCTGTGGGTGTTTGGTACTTACCTGGGGAAATACTTAACTTTAGATTTTTCTCCACTGTAGCTAATCCTTCTGATAGGGATGGAGTAGGGTAGTTACACAGGCAGTTGTAGATGATGTCCCAAAAAAGGGACCATAGATAGAGAGGGAGACCTAGGGAACTTTGGGAGACCTCTGTAAGTTGCTCAAGAGGGCCATCAGAATGAGGAGGGAGTCTTGCATGACTAATGGAGGAGTGAAATATGCCTCAGGTCATTGGGTGGGGGATCGGGTAAGGCCTGCATTCAAGTTCAGACCAAGGGCAGGAGTTTAAGGACCGCCCTTCAGCTGAGGTGAATAAGCACCATGACAGTCTTAGTTTGACCTTACAGGGTCAAATACTCTCTTACCCCATACCGAGGAGCAACTACTCAAAGAAAGAAGAAGAGGCAGTCTTTTCTGACCTCTCTCCCCTTGGATTATAAAACTGTAGTCCACCTAATCCTTGGGGCAGAGCCTCCTTGCCTGCCTGCTTATATCTCTCACAAGTGTCCTATCTTAATAAATCTATTTCTTGCCTATCACTTTGTCTTTCACTGAATTCCTTCTGTATTGAGGAATAAAGAACCTGAACCCAGTAAGTGTGGATACCAGGTGAGTGATTCTAATATAAAAAGTGTGGATTCAAGTCCCAATCTGAATTTAGGCTGGGTTTGAGTCCCGGCATGTGAGTTCAAGTCCTCGTTTGGGTCCTGGCTGGGCTCAGGTCATAAGTGCTGTCAGTTTCACTTCTATTTGGGGTGTGCCTGGTGGGACCATTTCTCTTATTTTCTTTTACACTATGATAGCAACTTCAGCCTACTAGCCCCTACCTTACATCCATTGTCCTTCATAGGGGATCATATAATCACATGAAAGCAAAAAAATACTTCTCTATAATGTGGTCTAGTTGAGTACTTTATTTACTGCTTATGCTATTATTTAATATTTTCATAGCAAACATATATGCCATTAAATGTAGAGAAAAAAATGTTTTAAAAAGCCCTCTTCAGTGTCTACCACAGGGTTAAGCACATACTATTCAAAGATGATAATGCTTTCTGAATTAAATTGGATATAAGTTTTAATATTTACCAGTGAGATGGAGATAGAACTTTCTTTTGCTAAACCGTTTGAATTTCTTCAACTGTGGAAGTTGCCAGCATATGGCCCAGCATCTCAAATGCTTAGGATCCTAAATAGCAGAGAAGAGGCTAGTTCTCTAAGCAGTGCATTATCTTTATCCCAGCTTTACATTTGGGTTCTATATGCCCTGAATTGGTGCCCATCTTCCCATCTTTGTAATGGAAACTGTTGATATTCTAGTGCAAACATGGCTGAGTGATTCTCTCAAATAGCCCTAATGGGGCCCCTGCCACAGTTTTGCATGTGAGGATATGAAGGTGTGTCTGGAGTTAGTCATTTTGACAGGCTGGAAATCCAATGGCCCATTTAAGGGAAATTTTCATTTAGAACAATTTGAAAGTTGTATAAGCCATATCAAATCAATCTAAACAATAAGTACCTTCTGAGTTTATATATATATTTCTATATGTGTGTGTATGTGTGTATACATATATATATGTAAGTTTTCATGCCAATATACACATGCATATAGAATATATACATATATGAAATATATGTATCATGAAAATTAATTTTTCCACTGGACTCAAGACAAAGATGTTTATCTGCAAGTAAGCCACTGACCCCCTGAAAACTGAAGACCTTAAAAGAGAGGAATGAAGCCTGTCATAGGTCTGCCCATAGATTTCTGTCCCAACCTCTTGTCCTTCTCTCCTCCTAATTTCCTTTTTCTCCTAGAATAGATTCTTGCTGTAGATTTCCTTTCTTTCTTTCTTTCTTTCTTTCTTTCTTTCTTTCTTTCTTTCTTTCTTTCTTTCTTTCTTTCTTTCTCTCTCTCTCTCTCTCTCTCTCTCTCTCTCTCTCTCTCTCTCTCTCTCTCTTTCTTTTTTTGCTTTTTAGGGCTGCACCTGCGACACATGGAGATTTCCAAGCTAGGGGTCGAATCGGAGCTACAGCTGCCTGCCTATGCCACAGCCAGAGCAATGCTGGATCCAAGCCACCTGTGACCAATATCACAGCTCATGGCAACGCTGGATCCTTAACACAGTGACCGAGACCAAGAATTGAACAGGTGTCCTCATGGATACTAGCTGGGTTCGTTACCGCTGAGCCACAGTGGGAACTCCTAGATTTTCTTAATCCTTCTTCAGGTGATACAGCAGCTACTCTCTCTTGTTCACAAAGAGATTTTAGTTCACAGGTGAGAGCAGAGCTCGTATGTCATCCCTGATCAGACCCTGCAAAGGTGACATAAGGGGTGGGGTAATGCAGAGTTGGTGCAGGATGGACACACTGGTACTGCTTTGGCCAGGGGGTTATGGTGATCTAGGGAGGAGCACAAGGAGAAAAAAATTTTCTATGTTAACATTGTGCTAAGATTAAAGCCCTGCTGGAGGACTGTTTTGCAGATGAGTGCTTAGAAGAAGTAGGTAGAACAGCTCTCTGCTATTGCTGGTCATAGAAGTATAATGAGACTCTTTTTTACCAGTTGCTCATATACATACAAAGCTGGTATTACCAAAGAATTTGACCAGGTGAGCTGGAATCTGTCCTATTTTGAAAGATCTCTTCTACTCATTCAGGGGTGTGTGTGTGTGTGTGTGTGTGTGTGTGTGTTTTCGCTGAAGAAAATGCCGCACACAACCTCAAGTTCTTAGTTCTTGCCTTTCAAATGATGAAGGAAATTCAAGCTTGTGGCCATCATTAAAATTTCACTTCTGTCATTGAAATATAATTTTGTTTTTATTTTTTGTCTTTTTAGGGCCACACCTGCAGCATATGGAGGTTCCCAGGCTAGGAGTCAATTTGGAGCCATGCTGCTAGCCTACGCCACAGCCCCAGCAGCACCAGATCAGAGCCACACCTGTGAACTAAGCCTCAGCTTGAGGCAACTCTAGATCCTTTAACCTGCTGAACATGGCCAGGAATTGAACCCACATCCTCATGGATACTACTCAGGTTCTTAACCCTCATAGCCACAATTTTTTAAAAAATATTTCCATGCTTCTTATCATCAACAGCTATAAAATAAACCAAGGCTATCTTTGTTTTTCAGGAAACTAAGACTTCTCAGAGTTTTAAGGAGGGATCAGAGGTGAGTGCCAGGGTACTCTTGGGAGTCCTCCACAATATTGGAGAACCACTTTCCATCTCCCTAGCTTTGCAGCGTAATAATAATAGGAGGTACTTCTCCAGGGCCTGGTGTTACTCCTGAATCAGCTGAATCCTCCTCCTGATGCCCAGAGCTCTGGGGATATGGACAAGGCTCTCTAATGCTCACTGCCAAAATGGATCTCTAGGGTGCACTTGGCTGGTTGGTGCTGTCATAAATACTCCCTTTCAGGATGTGAAGACCCTGGCAGAGACCTAAGTCCTCAAAACTCACATTTTATTTTTTTATTTTATAAGTTTTTTGCTTTTTTATGGCTGCACCAGCAGCATATGGAAGTTCCTAGGCTAAGGGCTGAGTTAGAGCTGCAGCTGCCAGCCTACAGCACAGCTGCAGCAACACCAGCTTCAAGCCACCTCTGCAACCTGCACTATAGCTCATGGCAATGCCAGATCCTTAACCCACTGAGTGAGGCCAGGGACTGACCCCATGTCCTCATGGATACTGGTCAGATTCATAACCTGCTGAACCACAACAGAAACATCAAACTCACATTTTATATATGGCTTCATGGGGTGCCCTTCTATGATGCATATATGATATGGAATGACGGCTGCTGGGGGATCATCCACAGACAAGTGACCATCTCCTCTTGGAAATGCCTCCATGTACCTTGGGGATAAGCGGAGCTTGTTCTCTGTGCAGAGAAAACACATCTGGAAAATGTGCCTACCATGCTTCTTGTCATAGTCTGACTGTGGCTGGAGTACATTCTGGGGATCACTGACTGTTGTGTACAGTGGTTCTCTCCTGATCGTTGTATGGAAAAATTCACCAGTTCATTCATCCCTCATCCATCATTTTCCTCAGTGACTCATCTTCTGAAAGTTTCATCCCTCAGTCCCCCTTCTGAGGCTGGTAAATAGCATGTCATTCCAGCAAAAGGCAGAGGGGGCGGCAGCCCATCTGGGCCCTCAAGTTTGATTTCATATTTATGAAACAGCTTAAATGTCAGTTTGAGTGAAAAACGACACCTTCTCCAGCTTCTCACATTAGTGCCTGTGGCTGCCGCTGAGTGTTTCTTTCTTTCCTTTTTTTTTTTTTTAAGGCAGCTTGTGGCTTCCTTACTTGTTCGCACTAAGGCAGGAATGGAAAAGGGATAGATGGATGCACAGATGATGGATGGATGGATGAGACCACAATTTGGTATCCCCACCAGACAGGAGAGGGATAGAAGTTGGGAAAAACAAAACAAAGATCAAAGAAAAATATTCTGGTTTTGTAGGGAGTTTTGATCAGTGGTGAAGACCTTGAGATATTCTTGTGTTTTTTGCCCTCTATGTTTTAGGTTGAAAAATGTAAAACAAAAATTTGGAAAACCAGGATTTAGAAAAATAAGGCATCTCTAATTCCAGCACATTAACATTTGTAGTGATCACTTGGATGTATTTCTTCCAACACATTTTTTAATGTATACGTAGTTTTCGAAAGTTCAAAACAAGATATGCATATAAGACCTGGGAATCCCCAGTAAGGACTTTAGGAAACTCTTAGCTTGGGCCCAAAGGAAGGCTGGGAAAAAAGGCAAGTGAGGAAGGTCACCAGTGAATGCCTTCAGTGCAGTTTCTATGTATTCTCCTGAGAATTTAAGACACTCTCATTAATGAGAGATTTTCCTCTTGTGGGAAGGCTGGGGAATTTGTACAACATTGAAAGCTGACCTTGTGATGATGCATGTAGATTTGCTTGTCCAAGTGCAAAGCTGGGCCTGCTCCTACATGGGGCCTTTGTGTTATCCAAAAGCACTCACAGAATGGTAGTGAGATGGGGCTGCCAGTGCTGAAGAGCCTCAGCAAGTTTCTGAGTTCTAGCAGAATGAGTCAGCTGCTTTTCTTCAGCCCAGCACTAGGGGGAGGCCTCAAGTACAAGTAACAGAAAAAGGATTAGCTGACTTCACCAAAGGTGTTAAGAACTTTCTAGTGGAAGACAGAAGAGAGCTGCCAAGGTGGGGAGCCAGTGGAGAACAGAGAAGGCAATAGGTCTGGTGAGAGCTACCAGATAGTGATGGGATAGTGGGGATAAAGGGGTACCTCCAGCAGTGGTCAAGTAAGCATAGTGGGGTGATAGTGGGGATAAAGGGGTACCTCCAGCAGTGGTCAAGTAAGCATAGCCCCCCACTCTCAGGGGTGGCCGCTGGCAGTGCCAAACATGAGAGATTACCTCCAAGAGGCAGTGGGTTGTCGCTTTCAAGACTGCTGAATTGGCACTTAGAGGTCCCTGCAGGCTTGCTAACTCCATTGTACAAGACGTTGGATCTCTCCTGGACCAGGGTGGGTAGGAATAGTGCCTGAGGCACCAGAGGTCCAGGGAGAGACACTGGAATAGAGATGGTTGGTAGGACAGTGGTAAACTCAGATTGTTAGTTTGCTTTGTTCAAAGTAGAGGTATTTGGGTGGGAGGAAAGTGGGAATGCTTCACCGTGTTTGTGACATGAAACTTTGCCTTCTCTAGAAAGAGGTCACTGTTGCCCTGCCAGGGTAGGATAAGTGGGAAGGAAAGAAAAGTCACCTCAGTTCACAGGTAGGTGATAAGACCCTGCATTTCTGGAACTTTCAGAACTGTTAATATGTACCCTTTATTAGGGGTTGAATATATTCCAAACTAATGAAAGTAACTAACTAGAGGGAAAACACAATGCCTTCCTTTATGATTGCTACTTGTCCTTCCAGATTGTCTTGTACCCTTTTCCTTAGGTTATAATTTATTTAAGCACTGCTTTTTTAAAAATTAAAATTATGTTTAAATATTTGCCCATTGCTACCTAGCCTTAGTCATTAATTTTAATGGTTATAACTAAAACAACGCCGGTATTTTATGGATACGCCTTATTTAATTATTATTCCTCCACTGTGGGTCACTTGGGTTACTTCTAATTTTGCTGTTACAAATTATACTATAGTGAATGTCTCATAGCTTATCCTTCACACCTCAAATTTTGGATTTTTTTTTTTTTTTTTGGACGGGGTCTATATTCCTAGAAATGGAGTCTTGGCTTAAAGAGTATAAATATTCTTGGCCTCTTGATTTTTTGAAAGACCAAAAAACCCTCAAAGGACTAATGTTTTCCTGTAGATTGTTGCATAAAGATGCCAAAGAAGATAAACACAAGAAGTATAATTAGACTCAAGTTTCAGAGCTCTGACAGATTTCTTTCTTAATTAAATAATTATGGCAGCCCTCAACTTCCACTTGCATGTGAGCCCAGAAAGAAATTTGGCTCTTAGACTTTTCGTAACAGTGAGAAAAAAAGGAAAGAACATTATTAAAACCAGTATGTTTGCTAGGGCAGGGCCTGGACAAAGGAAGATAAAAATAAAGTGCCCCAGGCTTATAAGGCCAGAGCAAAAGCAGACAGGTGATGGTAGTGTGGATGGGAGAGAGAAAGCCATATACCTTTGCCCTACTTGGCACACAGAGGGCCGTGGGCCTCTGGAGGAGGCAGAACTATGGCAGATGTGATGAGGGGAGAAGCTAAAACCAAGCCGTACACCCTATAAAAAAGGAGGTAAGTTAACCTTGTGTCAAACTCTCTGAAGTAATCCAGAGAATTGGATATTGACTATTTCAATATTGAATATTGAATATTTTGATTTTTTTAAGGGCATGAATGGGAAACTTACTTAGAGTACCATTTTTTATGATTATGAAAATATTATCCATTCTGCAGAACATTTAGAAAGCATAGAACAATACAGGGAAGAAAATAGAGATATCACCATTCTCATACTGGAAATAACTATTATTAGGATTTCCATTTATTTCCTTTTTTAATTCGTGTACACATTCACTCACACGCAAACACATACACAGATGAAATCACACTGCATATGAGTGCTATAGATTATTACACCATGTAGATACATACTACTAGAATGCATTTCAATTTCTTGTGTTATTGGTATTTGTGGTACTTTAACATTCTATTATATCTAGCAATGAGATGGATATGCTTTTACTTTAATTTTTAAAATGTTTTTGGAAATTTTTTTCAGACAAAATTACTAGACTTGAATTATTAGGTCAAAGGATAAGTGAAATTTTGAAGCTCTGTCACATTTATAGCAATAATTCTGTAAGCACATGGATCTTATCATACCCTTGCTAGCAAAGGAATTTTTGTTATTATTTAATTCATCTTTTTAAAAAATTATAGTTGATTTATAATGTTGTGCCAATTTCAGCTATGCAGCGCAGTGACCCAGTCATACATATGTATGCATTCCTGTTCTTATATTATCTTCTCACAAGATTGGGTATAGCTCCCTGTGCTGTACAGTAGGACCTCATTGCTTACCCATTCTCGATGTAATACTTTGCATCTAAGACCACACTCCCTGTGCATCCCACTCCTTTCCCCCTCCCTTTTGGCAACTGTTTTGTTTTTAAATCTTTGACAGAGGCTTCCTTCTGAAACAGTGGATGCCAACCCCCTCCCCATTCTGTACCTCTCTACTCCAGCCAGTGTTACAAAGAATGTTGATACAGCAAGAATATGTTCTGGAAGAGGATTGATTAAGAAACTCAAAAGGGTTTAGTTTCCTCAGAAACTTAAATTATTTGAAAGTGTCAAGTGACAATAAACACAAGAAGCTGCCAGGACCTATTAATCTTATGAGAGGGTGAGAAAGTGAAAGATCGGGTCAGCTTTGATCTACAAAAAATGCTGCCTCAAATCCACTTTGAAAATTAGTGAAATGTAAACCACAAAAATATCAATGTCATTATCATTATATTTCATATAAACAAAATCCTCTGGCTAAGTAGCCTTTTTATTAGGTGGTTCAAATATTGGAAAATTCAACCATCACAATTTTGAGTTATCTGTATGATTGTACTAGGTCTATAACACTATTCAGCGTTTTATGCCTTTTGTTTTTATTTTATTTGTAAGTCTAATATCAAAGGAATGCTTTTTGTTTATAAGTGTAATAGCAAAGGAATGCTTTTTTTCTGAAATTGGATGACTTTTTATCTTTTGATGATAAATTATTTTATTGTTTGAGAAATAGTTCTTAGGACTTTGACATAACACGCACACACTTTCCCCAAGTGACTAAGCATGGTGGATCTAGGATTACTAGTGTTGGACCCCTTCTCACTTTCCTTAAAATTGTTTTCAATTATCTTGGTTTCATCCCTAGACTTTGATACCAATTTCACTTTATATTTATGCAATCTAATCTTATAATTGCATGTCTCTTTGGACCACCATGTGATTCTGTTTCCAGGCTAAATTTGCCTTCAGAAAGTGTCTGACTTCTTTCTGATGCCTTAAGGCCAGAATAATGAGCCATTCAGAAGTAAGAAGCCAAGTTGCCAGTTTCTGTTGTCTCTGGTGGTGTAGGCATGGTAGTTGTTTGGGGCAGGAATGGTACAGTGAGTCTTCACAACCTGTGAAAAAATATTGTCTCTTATATTCCACTAATGACAGAGTCATATAAGTTAGTGGTTCTCAATCTTGTTCAGTTGGCAAAGTACCTATAGAGGAAGTCATATTCTGAGAACTCCATGAACTATTGATATACTTAATGCCATTTACAAACTAAGAACACTTAACCAGCAGAAAATATGACTGTATTGTATACTGCAATATGAAATCACACCCATAATCACAAATATGCCAAGGAACTAAGGATAATTGTAACTTTTCCTGGTAATGTTAATGTAGTGCTTAATAATTTGTCTTATCATTTGCTAGGACGCACAAAGAGCAAAACTGTAGCAATCGTGAAAAATTTAAGAAAATCTTTGGTTTTCTAATGGGGCAACATTTTAAATTGAGAAAACTGTATTCATTGAAATGTCTTGGGATTGTGAATTCAGATATAAACAACCACTGTTCTTTGTTTTTTGATTTCAGCAACAGAACACCTCTGACTAGCATGCCTTTGAGAACTACTAATTTAGCCTCTTCTTTTTTTAAAAATCAAACAAAAATTTTCAGCTTCATTGTGGTATGATTGACAAAAATTGTATATATCTAAGATGTACAATTTGACTTAAAAGAAATTTTTTTTTTCTTTTTTATAGCTGCACCTGTGGCATATGGAATTTTCCAGGCTAGATGTCGAATTGGAGCTGCAACTGCCGGCCTATGCCATAGCCACTGCGACTCTGAATCCAGGCTGCTTCTGCAGCCTATACTGCAGCTTGTGGCAAAATTGATCCTTAACCCACTGAGCAAGGCCAGGGATTGATCCCACATCCACAATGTCACAGAGACAATGTCAGGTCCTTAACCTGCTAAACCACAACAGGAACTCCAACCTTTGAAAAATTTTCTTGCAGTTTAGTTGACTTTCAGTGTGGTGTTAGTTAATTTTAGGGTACAGCAAAGTGAATCAGTTATATATATATATATATATATATACACACACATACACATATATCCATTCCTTCTCAGATTCTTTTCCCATATAGTTCACTACAGAGTACTGAGTAGATTTCCCTGTGCTGTACAGTAGGTCCTTGTTACTCATACATTCCATATATAGTAGTGTGTGTAATCCCAACCTCCTAATTTGTACCTTTCCCCATATTTCCCTTTGGTAACCATAAATTTGATTTCAAAATCAGTGAGTCTGTTTCTGTTTTGTAAATAAGTTCATTTGTATCCTTTTTTAATTAGATTCCACATATAAGTGATATATGATTTTTGTCTTTCTATCTGACTTCATTTAAGCATGATAATTTCTAGGTCCATCCATGTTGCTGCAAATGGCATTATTTTGATCTTTTTTATGGCTAATATACCATTGTAGATTGTATACCATAATGTACATTGTATACCACATCTTCTTTATCTATTTCTCTGTTGATGGACATCTAGGTTTTGGCTATTGTGAGTAGTGCCGTGGTGAACATTGGGGTGCATGTATCTCTTTGAATTATGGTTTTCTCTGGATATATGCCCAGGAGTGGGATTGCTGGATAGTTCTATATTTAGTTTTTTGAGGAATGTCTGCCTCTTATTTTAAAATGCAAACATTTCCTTAGAGTTTAACATATTAGTTTAGCCAGGCAATCACCTAATGGCTAGTCAATATCAGCTGCTCTCTTATCTATTTGCTTTGCTTGAGTCTACAATTGTGGTTTTCAAAAGTATAAATTTTAGCTACAGATCCATTAGCTTCAACTATACAGTTACTTTTTCAGTCTTTTGGGCTTACAGACTGAGGGTCATCTCAGAGTCTTCCTCTCATTTATATTTATTCATTTGTTTTGATTATTTCATGCTTTATATGAAATCATTCTAACACGTGTTAGCTTACAAGCTTAAAAAAAAAAAAGAGTAATCACTTATTTTACTCATAAGCCTGAAATTCAGGCGGGACTTTGGAGGAGAAGTCAGTGTCTACTCCATGTAGAGTCACTGGGGCAGCTGGACTGAGGGCTGGAGTATTTGTTTCAGATGTGGTTCACTCACATGGTGCTAAGTCGGTGCAGGCTGTGGATGAGGGCAGTGCTCTGCTGGCACCCGCTTGTACTGATCTGCAAAGCCAGTTTTGTGCATTTCTTTCTCAAATCCATTTTCAGTGGAATCATGTTTGTAGTGTGAAATCAGTTATGGTGGGATATTTACACCATGGAAATTGGCAAATAGGACAGATCAGAGCTCCTGTTCACTTCCAGAGAGTCACTAACTTAACAGGATATAACTAGTTGGGATCTCAGATAGGGATGAGGTTTGAGGTCTCAGAATCCCTCTTGGAGGCCTTTTTGCATGGCCTGCCTGGGCTTTTTATCATGGTGACTGGAGTCCAAGGACAAGCATTTGAGGGAGAGAGGTAGCACTAGATGGAGGCTGTATCACCTTTTATGGCCTTGCCTCAGGAGTCAGATAGCATCATTTCCCCTGTACTCTACTAGTCCAGGTAGTCACAAAAATCTTCCTAGTTTCAAGGTGAGGGGACACAGACTTGACTCTTTTTTTCTATTTTTAAGGGCTACACTTGTGGCATATGGAAGTACTCAGGTTAGGGGTCGAATCTGAGCTGCCAGCCTATACCACAGACACAGCAACATGGGATCTGAGCTGCATCTGCAACCTATACCACAGCTCATGGCAATGCCAGATCCCCAACCTATGTAGCAAAGCCAGGGATTGAACCTGCATCCTCATGGATACTAGTTGGAGTTGTTTCTGCTGTGCTACAACGGGAACTCCCTAGACTCCACTTCTTGATGGCAGAATGGCAATTTATATCAGATGAGCAGTGGAACCAGAAATATTGTTGTAACCATTTTGGGGACACTCTACCACATAGTATATCCTTTTGTCAGACATGATTTCTCTGATTCTGCAAGCCTTGGAAATTAGAAGAATAACTTGCATAAGTGAAGAAAAGGTATGGGATCCTACAAATTGAAATGAGCAAAGCTGAGGAGATGGCAAGGGACAAAGTAATTTGGCAAATAGGGGAAAGATTGTCCTGTTTGGAGCACTAAACTTGACTTGGTAGGTATAGAACTCTGAAGTTAGGTAGCTAGGTTATGGTAAAATTCTAGGTATTAATGTGTCATTTCAGAGTTTCCATTGTGGCTCAGGAGGTTAAGAACCCAGTATAGTCTCCGAGAGGATGTAGGTTCGATCTCTGACCTCACTCAGTGGGTTAAGGATCTGGCGTTGCTGCAAGCTGCAGTGTAGGTTGCAGATGTGGCTCAGATCTGGTGTTGCTGTGGCTGTGATGTAAGCCAGCAGCTGCAGCTCTGATTCGAACCCTAGCCTGGGAACTTACATATGCTGCAGGTGCAGCCATTAAAAAAGAAAAAGAAATTATTCAAGGCTCAGTTCCTTCATTTGGAAAAGAAAAAGTTAATAACAATATTACTAACTTTATCCCGCAGAGTTGACCCAAAGCTCATCTGGGTTAATGAATGTAACAGTGTTTTGAAGAATCCACCTGTCACAATCACACATTCACATCAAGTTCAGATTCTATGTCCTCCAGTTTTCTTGATCCTTTTAGCAATCTACCATCCCATGATCCCTCCCAACAGTTCATCTGTTTATTTTTTCTTGTGTAAATTTATATATATTTTAATTTAGTATAGTTATTTATAAGGGTCTCTTTTCCTTTTTGGCCTGTGAGCTCCTTGAGGACCTTTGCATTCCTCACAGATTTATAAAAAGTCCAGCATAATGTCTTCCGTATGTTAGAGGCTTCTTAAATATTTGATTGAAGAACAAATGAAGATTAATTTGCTGGGGTAGCAAATAGCATCAGAATGAAAGAAGTAAGCTGCAACTAGAATTTTGGTTCCTATATATCTAACACAGACAACACCTAGCTGAACTCCCCTGGAATAAATATCTTAGCTCAGCAAGAACATGAGCCTAACACATTTTGTCAGATGGCCACCAGAGAGTGTGAGCTCTGGCAGCTGCCATGCCTCCCTTGAGCCGTGGTACTGTGTCTGCCTATTGTAGCCAAATGAATTCAATGAACAGATGAATGAGCGAGTGAGTAAGTGAATGAATATTGGTTCTGGTATGGCTCTAATGGGAAAATTTAGGTTCTGGTATGGCTTTGACCCTATTCCATGGTCCCACCCTCCCTCACCTAGTTCCCTGTCATTGAGGTAAATAGGAACTGGAACTCGTATATGAAAGATCCAGCAGAGTTTACAACCATAGCCAGGTGGCCAGCCATGCTTCCATATTCTAATCTTTAAGGATCAAAAAGCCTGGGTTCTTGTGACAGTGCCATTAAAGCCCAAAGGGTCCCAATTCCTGAATGCCCAGGTGGTCTTCCTTCATTGGAGCTCAGACTCCCAGCAGGCAGCAACCTCAAATGGCTTTCCAGGCAAGCTCACCTCCCCACAGACTCAGGGCTGGCTTTTTGTCCAGGGAAATCTGGATTAAAAATGCCATGAGGAGTCAGGGTCAAAAAGGAAACTTAAAAATTTCAGTTCTGCATTGTCTGTAATAAAGTGTAACTCCAGTGAAAGTGGTGGTGGAGTGATAAAAATAGCAGGGTTATTATGCTCATCTCTAATGCATTTAATGTAACAATAGATTATTCCATTGTCATTAAATGAAGGGAAAGTAGGAGGATCTAATTCTATCTCTAGATTCCTTAATAAGTACTTCATTGTCAGTAAAATCATTTACATTATTCAGTCTCAAAATAAAAGGAAAGGCCATACAGTGGCGTGTACATTCGGCAGAGAGCTGGGGATCGTGGAGGGACTTAGAGCTAGGTGCCCAGTTAAACTGCCCCTGGCAGGGAGGTTGGTGATGAACTGCTCTTTGTTCTAAAATGAAGTGCTTCAGTGTGGTGGAATCTGGGAGGTAGTGTTTTGGTGAGATGGAATTGACAAATGCTTCACATTATCCACCTCCTCACACCCCCATGAACGTGTGATTTTGTGGCAGGATTTGGAGATGAGATTTTCTACTGTATAGGCTTCTTGTCAGGATGAATGAAGACCCTGTGTTGGCGAGACTGCATTAACTTCCATGGCCTGTAGGCGGAGCTTTCGCTCTAGATTGGATCACCCGCAGGTTGAAGGCTGAGCGGCTTCGCTGGCTGACGTCTGCTCTGGCCTTGGCAGAGTACAGTCCGGTGAAATCGCTGTACTGGGGAAGCCTAATCAAAGAGCTCTGGCACAGATTTCCTCATGCCAAATCCGCAGATCTTCGGTATTTGCTAATCAGCCGTTAATGTTCTATTGACAGGCAGGACCAAAGCAGACTGGAAGGAATGGCTTCATGGATTTACATTGCTAATCAAGTTTATAGCTTGAAAAAAATATTTCTCTTTCTTGCTTCATTGCTTTACTATTCCTTTTCTTCCTTGAATTCCTTAGAGATTTCAAGCTTAGAGAGTTAACAAAATTATCAGGGACTATGGTTTTGTTGAAAGGGAGAAATCATTTAAGAGCCACATCGATTCAATTTCTTATCCTGAGATGCAGTTTATATACACACATATGCACACATAACTATAGTGATTGGGCATATATTAATCCCATATTACTTCTATGTATTAGAATTATGCACCGTTTAGTGTGGTCACTGCTAGTTGTATGTAGCTCTTTAAATTTAAATGATTTAAAATAAAAAACTGTGCTTCCTTAATTGCATTAGCCACATTTTAAATGCTCAATAGCTACATGTCACTAGTGGCTACTGTATTGGAAGTACATATATAGAACATTATCATCATTATAGAACGTTTTGTTGGACAGCACTAGGATAGATGAAAGGTGAATAGGGAATAAAAAGAGAGTTGAATTTGGAGGGGTAAGAATCAAATGAGATAGGTCATCTGAGAGAAAAAGAGTGAGGAAAAGAATGACACAGAGTCAGACTTAGACACAGAGAAGAAAAATCACAGATAAACTGCTGTGGCTAAAGCTTGTTATGTGTAGACACAGAGTAGAAAAAAAGAATTTCAGAAAGACATTCTAATTTTATAGCAATCAAAAATTCCACAGATAAAGGCTTTTAAAGCCATGTTGCATTTTTGCTACTATAAGCAAAAGTAAGCCTGGATGGCGTCCCCTCTTGGTACTTTCCATGTTGTCCTGATGAAAATAAATGGAGAATTTCATTGGGCTCATAAACCAGAGATCGTCTCTACCTAATCTATGCAATGGCAACCCAATTTGTCGTAAAGTTAAAGAAAAGTCTTTCAGATATTTATGTTGTATATATGAGATATAATGATTAATTTGACTTATGTGCATTGAATCAACAAATTATATTAGTGCCGTATAGGTACATTTGAAGAGTCATGGGGCTAGAAATGATGAAGAGGGTAGGTTTGAATGTCAACTACAATAGACCAATAATTACCAGTCTTATAAAGCTATGCTTTATAGTAGTTCTGATATCAATTGTTCTGTCAAAAGTTCTTTTTTTTTTTTAAGCTAACCAATGGCTCTTTTGCCGTGATATACATCTATTGCCTTTTGATCTTTTGCTTGGTGTCTGGTGAGACAAAGGAAACTGTTTTTGTTGTTGTAGTCCATATAATGCTTCCTTGAACTCTGAAGGACACAATGGGGAATAATAACATTGAAGGTTGGGGCTTCCTTCTAGCCCTTAGCTTTTCTTGTAATCTTTGCTATACTCATTGAAGTGATGTGACAGGTAAGGCTAGCAGGCCTGGACCTCCTAACACTTAAGTCCTCCGGTCTGCAGTTTTATAGCACCAACAATTTTATCCTATTTAGCTTTTTTTTTTTTTCCTCGCACGTTGAGGCACCAAATAATTGGTTCATGATCATATTCTCTTTCACCCCAGTTCTGATATGTAAGTTAGAATGCAGGTTTATTAACTTGCAGCTGGAGAAAAACCTGGCCTGAGACTGTGAGTTCACTCAGAAAAACGCATGACAGTTCAGAAGGTTTCTTGGTGAATATAGAATCAGAACCGATGTCCTCCAGGGATAGTCCTGTCAAGCCTTGGTAGCTTGATGAATTGTCTCTCTCATCCCAAGAGATGTTTCTGTCGGAAGAGCCAGAACATTTCCAGTCTGAGCACCCCTCGTGCTGAGCAACGCAGGAGAGAGGCGACCCCCACCTCCCCAGCTCTCTGATGACCACTGTCACCTGCCTTTGTTGTTGAGCAAATCCTTCTCTTTCTCATTTAGCGTCCTTTTGTAACAGTTTACACTCAATGAGTTTACAGATTACTTTTAATTAATTACAGTTTAGGTTGGCTTCCTCCCAGTGACATTTAGGGAAGCATTAGAAACCCATTTGCTAGTACATCTCCAGATCAACTTGTGGAATAAATTTCTTCTGAGGAAGTTTTTTTTTTTTTTTTGACAGCTTTTCATTCATTCAGAATTTATTAATTCCTATTTTCCTAGGCACCAAGAGAAGCTCATAGATTCGAAAGATGAGTACAATTTTCCTGATGTTGCAGAGCTCACACTCTGATTCAGAGACAGATTCACAAGCAAATTCTCCTGATAGAAGTGCTGTGGTAGCGAGACGTACACATTGTTGTGGAATCATGAAGGAGGAGCTAATTGAGAGTTTCAGAGAATACATACTTGTAAACTTGATTTGCTGTGAAAGTCTTCTCTGCTATCTGCCTTTCTAATTTTTTGCTCATTATTTTGGGATGAATAACAAGAATGATTATAATAGTGACATTTGCTATGATTTCTTGAGAACCTCTCATGGTTTTGACACTGTGTCTGGCACTGCGTAAATTGTTATCTAATTTATTTTTCACAACAATAACGAGAAGAAAATATTTCTGTTTTATGGAGAAGAAAACTAGGACTCAGAGTGGGTAGATACTTGTCCAGTGTCACCCAACAAGAAAGGGATTGAGTGGACTTGGATCCCAATTCTGGTTCATGTTCATCCCAACATATCATATACCACCCACCAGCCTGTAGTCCTCTAGCTGTGGAGTCTACAATCTGGAATTACAGGATAAGGGGTGTGTGGTTCCACTGGAGGGTCCCTATCCATTTGGTAGAATGCATGGATCATCTAAATAGATCTACAACAGCTGAAAACCCTCTGCACCCTCTCTGCCCCTCTGGAGGAAGGCAGACACACCTGAATGTGTGAAAACCAGATGATGACAATTGAGGTAAACACATTGAAATTATGGAGAATGGTGATTTTAAGGGGCATATCAGAAATATGAGATGGGTTTAATGAATTTTTAAAGTATTTGGGGGGGTCCTCAGAGGGACTGTGTGTTTATTGGGTGAGTAGAGACAGTACCAGGGACAAAGTTGCTGGCCACTAGGGTGTCTATGCTGGCTGACACCATCCTGACCCTAGTTCACTTATCACAATTAGGATAATTCTGCTTTCTTCATTGTCTCATTACCCACTGATTTGCTTCTATCTCTGAGGCTAAGGCAATGGGATTGGGCTTCCTGAGGGGCAACAGAGATGAGGGATGTGAGAGCTCATAGCTGAATTTAAGGCACATAATCTTGAAAGAACATGGTGGTTCTGTGAAGGATTTGCCTGAGAATCATGTACTTCCTCTGAGCCTCAGTTTCCTCATCAGTAAATATTTGTAGCCTTCCTTATCTCCTTTTTTTTAAAAAAATTGAAATATGGTTGATTTACAATGTTGTATTAATTTCTGCTATATGGCAAAGTGATTCAGTTATACATATATATATAAAATCTTCTTTAATATTCTTTTCCATTATGCTTTATCACAGAACATTGAATGTAGTTCTCCATGCTGCATAATATGTCCTTATTGTTTATTCCTTCCATGTATAATAGCTTATACCTGCTAACCCCAACCTCCCACTCCATCTCTCCCCCAACTTCCTTCCCTGTGGCAACCATGAGTCCGTTCTCCTGGTCCATGAGTCCATTTTTGTTTCATAGATAGGTTCATTTGTGTCATTATCCCTTCTATACTCTATTCTTCATTGCTCCTTCCAAGAGGTAATGCCTCATCCCTGTCCTCTCTCTGACTTTCTTTGACATCCTCTACCATCCCCCTGAGGCCTGGCTACCTCTTGGCCATCTTCTGCTACGAATGGGAGTTCACTGAAGCATATGGATAACGGCTACCTCTGATATTGTCTCCAGGGTAAGATTCCCCATCTATGGGCAAGAGTCCACTGACTATCAGCAAGTTTGGAAAAACACTAGAAGGAACGTAGGATTCCTTCCTCTTCTCTCTTCCATTTCAGGTTTTGGGGCACAGGGGAAAAGGGAAGAAACCTCACCTATAGGCACACTTGCAGGGAACCACAGAGTAGGTGTCTGTGATGAGCACACCTACACACACAGTGACCAGAGGCACTGTACCTTTATGTCAGTGTTCTCTGTGGAGCCCAGTACCTGTGCTCAACAACCTACCACTCTTACTGTTCCACTATGACCTCTGCCCTTCCACAAAATAAATAAATAAACATAGGACCAGAGGATTCATTATGTCACACCTTACCATGCTGCATCTTACTTAGAGCTTGGTGAAAACATGATGGGTTTGTGGGTGGAGCTTGGGTTTAGAATCAGGAAAATTGAATTTTCATCCTAACTTTGCCTTTTACAGGCCATTTATGTCATTTCTTCCCCCCAGATTTATCCTCTGTCACATGAAAATAGGGATGAGTATTTGTTTTGCCTTGCCCTGGTGAAGTTCAAATTTGATAATGAGTTGGAAAGCACATTGCAAATTTTAATGCACTAAAAAGATGCAGTGTAGCCACTTGGAGAATAGTCAGTTATGTATCCATTTTTGTTTAGAAGAAAATAGTCCTATAGGAAGGACACAAAGGAGGATTTGTTTCTTCCTTTCCTGGCCATTAACTGAAGTCTGGGAAGAAAATAGGAAAGGTGTACTTGGAAGACATTTGTCTGCTGTGGGAGCTCTGTAGGAGGTCATTAATTTTAGAACTTCCATACATTTGGGAGGCAGAAAAGTGGTTAAGAGCATGGGCCCTAAAACCAGACATTCTAGTGCAAATTATGGCTCTTGTGCGACCTTCGGCAAGTCTTATGACCACTCCATGCCTCAGTTTTTCTATCTGTAAGATATGAGGACTATAATAATAATAGCCCAAACAGAGTTTTTATAAGGATTGGTGATTGATATGTGTAAATTACTCAGAGGGCAGCTGAGTCCATATTAGCTTTTATTGTTAGAACTGCTATGTCACTTAGACCTCTCCCAAGGATGTTCACCTGTTACCTTTCATTTGACCGTCATCACCCGTCAGGACCCTTGAGCAGGAGTGAGTCCATTTCACAGGTAAGGAAACTGATTAATGCAGTCACTTCCTCAAACTCACACAACCACTTAATGACAGCACAGCAGCAAGTGTCCAGAGTTCTTTACAATATACTTTGACTATCAAGTCCTTAGATCCTGAAACTGGGAAAAGGGCTGAAGATTCAAATGATAGCCACCCTACTTGACAGGTAGGCAGACTGATTGCTTAGCTAAGGTCTGGGATTTTGGATTTGCAATCAGAGGTTTTAAGTAGATGTAGAACTTCCTGAAGTCATTAAATATACGAAATTAACTCAAACTTGGTGTTTTTTAGCATTAAATGCTGACAATGGCAATTAAAAAATAAAAACAATATTCCTTTCACTATTTAATATTTTTACTCTACCTACTTTCATGATGCATATTCCTATTGAAACACAGGGCTCAAGAAGACATTCAGAGATTTTAAAAAAAGAAAAAAGTTCTCCTAACTCAATGCTAAGCAACCTTCTTCTTCTTCTTCTTCTTCTTTTTTTTGTGAGAGCTAATCCAGGACAAATATACATATTTATATGTAATTTTTATTTCATTCCAAATGAAAATAGGCTTATTAGGTCCCTTAGGGGAAATGTATATTTTTATAACTTAAATTACCTTACATTTTAAAATATGACAGTGTCGACGAAATAAATTGCACAGAGTCTTAGCCATTAAAATGTTAATTTGGGGACTAAGTTCATCCTGAAGTTGACTAGAAAATAGGAACTTGAACCTAGATTGGCTACCTGTGACTGATGGGTGGGGGTCACTCATTTTTGATTTAAATAAAATGTGAGAGATAGACCTTTCCAAGGCAGAGGAGGCCAGCTAGTAACTCTCAAGGGACACTGAGTCTGGGTAAAAGTTTCTTATGTTTCCTAATGCGAGAGAAGAACTTTGTACATTATTCTATTTCATTTCCTGACAAGAGAAAGTAGATGCATTCACCCAAAGAGACCTTGTTATTATTCTGGAATCAAACCTAAGCAGACATTTGTGGAATGAGAATGTATTTAAGGAACTTTGAGTAACACAGTGGACAGTATTTTCAATGACAGCCCTGTTAAAGACACTAAAATCCTTCTTAAATAGACAGTTCTTATTTCAACTTTCTATGGAGGCAGAAGGCATAACATTAAGTTCTAACTTAGTAAAGGCTCCCCACCCATACTTTTTTTTTGAAGAAGGCTGTGAGAACAAGCTAAGCTAGTACATAGTTACCATGCTTGCTGATAATTAATCTTAAGCTTTCATGAAACAGTCTACTGGGGTCAAAAACTCCCATGTCTCAGGGGATCTGATGAATAACCCTGGTGAGTGAGCAAGCCTAGCCAGGGGCAGTGACAAGCAGGAGAGCATGTAGCCCACTGACACAGCAGTACATCCTGTGCTCCTACTGATGGGTGCTATGAGGGTATGTGAATCAGTGCCATCATATCTTCTGATCTCTCAAAAAAAGTAACATACCCAGTTTATACATGAAATCCCCCTATTTTTAAGTATTGACATCTAATTCATGTTTTTGAAAAATGTCCAGTATGACATGCAAAATCACGTATGTATTTATTATGCATAAGTGTATATTTATATACATCTGGTTTATTGCAGCATTTTCTGTGCTGCCAAGTTTGGAAGCAGCCTAAAATTCATTAATAGGGACCAGTGAATAAATCGTGACACATCCATTCAATGGAATATTATGCTGGTGTTTAAAAAAAAAAAAAGAACGAAGTAGGCTTTACATTCTGACATGGAAGTTTCAAAGGAATTGTGAATCAGAAAAATCAAGGTGCAGGGGTGTGCATGTGTTCTTATGTGAAAAAAGGAGAAGAGAATATGTGTGTGTGTGTGTGTGTGTGTGTGTGTAGGGCTGTCATAATAGGCTACCACAGGCTGGGTGGCTTAAAAAACAGAAATTTATTCTTTCACAGTTCTAGAGGCTAGATGTCCATGATCAAAGCGCTGGCACATTTGGTTTCTAGTGAGAGTGCTCTTTTTTGCTCAAAGACAGATGCCTCTCTCTATGTGCTCACATGGCCTTTGCTCCTGTGCTTGTGCAGAGAAAAAGAGGTCTCTGGTGTCTCTTTCTCTTCTTATAAGGACATCAATTCTCTTGGATAGGATTCTACTGTTCTGACCTTATTTAATCTTAATTCCTTCCCTGAAGGACCCATCTCCAAATAACATCCCACTGGTGGTTAGGCTTCAGCATATGAATTTTAGGGAGACACAAATCAGTCCATTGTTTTAGTATGCATAGAATATATTTAGAATGATAAAAATGAATCACATTTAGCATTAATGCTGTCATCACGCCCATGACCAGGAGTGAGGACCTGGAAAATGCTGGACAAGGTCATGCTTCCTTGTACACTCCTCGGGGGAACCAGCAGTACTTTTACGTTGTCCAAGTTTAGGAACTAGCACCTGTCATCTCATTCAGAGAGAAGACCACCCTTCTCTTTCACTTGTAGTTGCTGCTACAGACAATATTATTTTTCAGAAAAGAGTTTTGGATCTTTAAGTGTTTGCGTAACTGCTTGCTTGAGATCTCAGCGTTCTGCCCCATATAATACAGAATGTAAAAGAATACCAAACACTAAAATCAAAGGGATTGTGACTTACCAAATTAATCATCCAGATTCCAGTTCCATTTTATTTATTGATGAAGAAACAGGTCTGTTTATGCAGCTTATTAAATGTTCAGCTTGAGTCTCCCCCTTCACATAGGCTGAAAACTCCTTCCTTGAATGCAAGGAATTTCATTTTCTCTTCTCGAAGTCCTGCCTTCCCCCATACTAAGGCAAACATCAGAGACTTTAACTACTTGCTTAGGTATATCCTTTCTCTGGTTCATTGATTGGAAAATACAGCTGGTTAATAAGCAGCTTCCATCTCCATTGGGGGTGGGTGGGTGGAGGAAGGGTGGGAACAGCTACTGTTAATATACTTCCAGCAAAGTCTTATGCTTCTTGAGTTGCATCTCTCCAGGTTTCATGGAAGCCAGGAAGGTACTAATGACAATTTCTTATCCATCCACAAGCCTGGGTACAAACACGAAGAAGGATGGTTAACTCCCTGGTGGCAATAAAAATGATATTTTTCTTGAGGAGTTTCAGTTAGCATAGTTTGTTGTAATTTTATCTGTCCTCTCTTTCTCTTCATATCTCTCACTCCTGCCCCCAAATGCATCTTGTTAAATACTATTTAACATGGCAAATGGTACCCTGGTTTCAGGGCTGGGTCCTGCCCTGTATCACTGTACAGTTTAGGTACTGGAGTACCTAAAGGGCACCATTTATGTAGACTCTGATAGGGACTGTACTGAGTGCTTGGTGCCACCAGCAGGCATTTCCCTTCTCTGCAACCCACACTCCCATCTGTCAGAGAAGCTGCATCTTAGGCCCAGTGAAAGTAAACCAGAGCCTTGCTTCTCAAATAGTCTCAGCATTGGAGCCACTTCTTCCACTGTTCCCACCCCTTGGAAGTTCATGGTGCCCCTCTTTCCCTTTAGAAAGTGAGGCGACAGCCCCCTCTCTCCTTCAACATATATACAACACACACAGAGTGTTCCCTCCTCCTCCTCTACTTTTCATAATAGTTCACCTCTCTTGAGCTCTTCCTTTTCCCAGCTGGCTTCCCGTTTTCCTAATTCCCTCCATCCTGTTGGCTCTTGTGGAGAGTTGGGGGTTAGTTCTATTTGGGAAACTGGGGCAATCAGAACAACATCTGTAGTTTGGGTTATAGATAGATGTTAATTTCTTAGATTTGATCTTTGTACTATGGTTATGTAGGATACTAATATAAGGTGTTCCCAAGGGGGAACTGGGTGAAGAGTATACGGGAACTCTCTTTACCATCACCACAACTATTTTGCAAGCCAGAAATTATTTTAAAATAAAAGATTTTGGGATATCTGGAGAAGTAAATCTACATGCATTTTCCAAAAATCTCTTGATTCAGGGCTCACCTGGCTGGCTGCTCATTTCAGTGGTTCTTTGAGCAACAGCCTGTGCATATTGCTAGGGGCACACACTCCCTCCCAACCACCCATTTGTAGATGGTCCCTGTTTATGCTAATGTGTGCCAGCCTTCACTGAGATAACCCTGGGGAAGAGTAGGAATGCATCAAGGTAAGATGCATTATGAAATCCCAAGTGGAATTGGTTGCAGAGCAGTAAGAACAATTACGTGTTTTGAGTTGTAACTTCAGTGCATTTGAATTGAAAATATGAATATTAATACAACCTATGGAATCTAGTAACTTTCAGACACTTTTCCTACTGTTGTATTAAAGCAGCTTTTCATTTTATAAAACACAGGTCTTAGGTGTCCTTGGGGATGTGTCCACTCACCGCAGAGGACAAAGGAAACTTTTCTAGATTTCTCTTCAGCAGTGTGGATCAAAGGCGTCTTCAGGGGGGTGACTGTTACTGTATTTGTGTACCAGCTACACTGTGGACCCCTTTCAGAAGTTCTGAGAGTAGGTCTTTGGAGTTGTTACTTAATTGCATTCTCTCTATGTCTTATAAAGTCCTGAGTGATATGGCTCATGCTGCATTTTCAGCCTTCTGTCAATACTTCCAGTCATTAAGCTCCAGCCTCACTGGATCTATTCTGTTCCTAAAACAGTCAGCTTTCTCCCAGTACAAGGCTTTTGCATTTGGTGTTTCTTCTCAAGGGACCATGCTTCATCTAGGTCTTCTTATGGTACCTTCTTATCCTTCAGGTTTCTGCTTAAATTTCACTTACACAGGAGGTGTTTTCTGACCAAGCTACCTAAGGTAATCAACCTATTCCACTACCTCATTCTCTTCTATTTTCCTTCCTAATGCTTATCACAATCTGTTATTATTGTTTACTCATTCTTGTACTTGCTTATCAACTGCCCAGAATATAAATTTCATGAGAATAAGAACTACTTGTTCACTACCATACTTCAAACACCTAGAACAAAGTTGGAGGCACCTCCTGTGGTGGTGAAGGGCCTCAGAACACCTTTAGTCCTCGGGGGAGATGAAAGGACCCTTTGCCGATGATAGGAAGAAGGGCGTTGTGCAGCCCATCCTGAACTCCCCCAGGCTGTTTTCCTCTCTGTGAGATTTAAGGCTATAGGACATATATTCCCTCTGTGTGAAAGGACTTGAATTACCCACTCTTTCCCCTTGTTTCTGTCTTGCCCAAATGTTTATTGTGTGTTATGACTTAGTGAGGTGCCTGGCCCATGGTTAACACAACTCTGAACACGGAAAGCTCGATCACTTGCCCTCCAGTTACTTCTGGACCAGCAGGGCTGGTGAGGCAAGAGGCAGCTATAATTCTGTGTGAGAGGTGCTCTGGGAGGAGGTGGGCTCAGAAGAGCATTCTCCTCCTCACATGGGTTCAGGCCCAGGAAAGAGGAGGGTGAGAAACCTTAGAGGGCTCACAGCCAGACACTCAGAGGCCCTAAATAATCTGGGAATCTGTTAATTTCACCAGGTTGGGTTCAGTTACAAATAATTGGCGTAACACCTCTTGACGTATATCTACCTTCTCAACATATTTATTTTACCTGCTGGCACCTGGAGGAATTTTCAGGGTGTCAAAAGGCAGATGGGCCTGGAACTAAGGGACCAGGGTTCAGATAATCACTTTAATAAGTAGCAGACATCTGAATGTATTTCTCAGACTTCTTCTGGGGGCTCAGCCATCTCCCTCAAAACCTAGGGCTTCAAGAAACTCCATGCACACCAAAGTTTAAAACAATGGTGTTAAACTTTAAGCAACTGGAATTAGGGACTAAGTCTTTCCTATTTATTTCCAGCAAGCATGGCACATAGTAGGTATTCAATAACTACCTCTTGAATGTTAAATAACTTTTTGCTAGGTGATTGATGAGATTCAAAATCTTATTGAATTTCAGTTTCCTAAGGTATAGAATGGGGACTATGTTTATTCATCTTCTAAGGCCATAACAAATCACCACAAACCAGATAGCTTAGCACAACAAAAAAATTATTCCCTCATGGTCTGGAAGCCAGAAGTTCAAAATCAAGGTGTCATCAGAGTCATACTCCCTCTGAAGGCACTAACAAGAATTTTTTTTTTTTTTTGTGCTGCTTCTAAGCTTTTGGTGGGTTACCAGCAATTTTTGGCATTCCCTAGCTTGAATGAACATCATTGCAATCTTTGCCTCTGTTTTCTTCTTCCATATGTATGTCTCTGTGTCTTCACATGATCTTCATAAAAGGACACATCACCAGATTTAGGGCCTGCTCTGATCTAGCCTGGCCTCTTTTTAACTTAAGTAATCACGTCTGCAAAACCTATTCCAAGAAAAGTCATGTTCTGGGAGTTCCTGTCATGATTCAGTAGGTTAAGAACCCAACTATTATCCATGAGGATGCAGGTTTGATCCCTGGCCTCACTCAGTGGGATAAGGAGCTGACGTTGCTTCAAGCTGCAGTGTAGGTCTCAGATATGTCTCAGATCCCATGTTGCTATGGCTGTGGTGTAGGCCAGCAGCGGCAGCTCCACTTTGTCAACATCTAGCCTGGGAACTTACATTCCCAGAAAACTTGCCTGGGAACTTACATTCCCAGAAAGCTTACCTGGGAACTTACAGGTGTGGCCATAAAAAAAAAAAAAAAAAAAAGGAAGTCCTGTTCTGATGTTCTGGGTGGATATGACTTCTGGAGAGACATTATTCAACTAAGCATTCAGTGTAATAATCTCATGCTGCTCAAACTAGCTAGAGTGAATTCTGTTCTCTAAGCCGAACTCCGCTGATTTGGATGACCTCTGAGGCTCCCAGGCATCTCTGATGTCTTAGAGTTCTACTCTTAAGAGTGAGGTATTCGACCTGCATTGTGATTGACAGCTGTCAGCAATCCTGCAGAAAAGTTCATTGCAGGAGGTCTTCACGATTTAAAGTCGTCCCTCATGAGTCACTTGTGCATGGGGAACACAGCAGCCCCCCTTCTCTTTTATGGAAGCCCACAGAGCCATCTATTCAGGCTTTCTTGTCACTTTCCTTTGCCCTTTCTTCTCAGCTTTCCTCATATACAATAGACAGTCCGCTTTGGTAGACTAAGGCTTTTCACACGCAAATGATTCCTTCAGTGTTGATTCTATTCTTAGCAAGAGAAACTTGCTTAAAAAATTATTTCAAAATCTGCTTCAGGGAACATTTCATTACAAAATTAATAGTGATTAGGACTAGGTGGTGGTCACCAAGAAAGGGCTGAGGAGGAATCTAGAAATTCAGATGTAATCCATGAAGACTGCCAGCTCTAGTTAAGACAATTAGTAGTTAGAATGTGCCAGGTGATGATTCACATATATCATGATATATGTATTGTCATAGTCATTCATAATCATGTAATTCACAATACACCTCTCTCTTTCTCTCTCTCTCTCTCTATATATATGTGTATATATATATATACTGTATATATGTATATACACACACAGTGACTATATCTTTATAGTACACACATGCACACACATATATATATATAGGGGTGTATTGTGAATTACAGTTGATCCTTGAACAACGTGGGTATGAACTGCATGGGTCCACTTATATGTGTATTTTTTTCAATAAATATATTAGAAAATGATGTCCAGATTTCTGACAATTTGAAAAAAACTCACAAACTGTGTAGCATAGAAATATTGAAAAGATTTAAAAATGGGTGTGTCATGAAGGCATAAAATATACATAGATGCTAGTCTATTTTCACATAGACATAAAGGGGTGATAGTTAATATAAAATTAATACTGTTAGTTTGCTAGTGTCTGCTTTTAAGAAATGACCTTACTGTACAATACATCTCTCCCTCTCATAAGTGGAGAAACTGTATCAGCCTCTCATCACAGGCAGGTTTTTTTTTTTTTTTAATGTAACAATGTTTCTAATACTGTATTATGGATATGAGTGTAATGCTGTATGCCATGAAAATTTTGTAATGATTCATTCATTAGTGTATAGGCTAGGCTACCATGAAGCAATTGTATCAGTTTCACTAGGCTACCATTAAACAATCATATTGCTGCTTCTTTGTTATTAATGCATGAATCATGATACCTGTAAGTAAATATGAATTTCTTTTTCACACTGTATTTTCATTTCTTTTGTCTAGTGTTACTAATTCATATAACATCTACAGTGTTTTGTGTCATATGACAATATTGATGTAGGTACTGATAGAGATGATTCATCTTGTAAACAGATGAGTAAATTTAGGGAATTGATAAATACAGTACAATACTGTCAATTATTTTCTCTTCCTTATGCTTTTCCTTTTTTTTAATTTTTATTGACGTATGGTCGATTTACAAGGTCGTGATAATTTCTGCTGTATCACAAAGACCTTACACTTTTCTTAATAACATTTTTTCTCTAGCTTTATTGTAAGAATATATATACATATATAATACATATAAAATACAAAATATATGTTAATTGACTGGTTTTGAAAATGCTTCTGGTCAACAGTAGGCCATTAGTAGTTAAGTTTATTTTAGTGGGGATCAAAATTGTAAATGGATTTTTGACTTAACAGGAGTTGGTGCCCCAACCTCTTCTTTTTCAAGGGTCAGTGTGTATATATATATATATATATAATTTTTCTGTTCCTGCAATAGCAAATAACCATGTACTTGGTGACTTAAAACATAACCATTTATTATTACATACTTCTATAGACCAGAAGTTTGCATATGGCATGGCTCCTCTGCTCAGAATTCACAAGGCAGAAATCAAGCAGTTGGCTGGGCTTTGGGGAAGATTATACTTCCAAGCTCATTCAAGTTTCTGATGGAATTCAGTTCCTTGTGGTTATAGAACTGAGGTAGCCATTTCTGTGACATATGGCCCCCTTAATCTTCAAGCCAACAATGGCACATCAAATCCTTATTATGCCTTGAGTCTTTAACATTCCTTTCTGCTGTCAGCTGGAGAAAGATCTCTGCTTTTAAGAGTCTGTGTGATTTGATTAGGTGCACTCAGATTCTGGGATAATTTACTATTTTGAGGCCAACTGATTAGTAACCTCAACTACATCTATAAAGTCTCTTTCTGCTGTGTCATGTAACAGATTGATGGGAGTAACACCTGAAGGTGAAGGTCACTGGGCCAAAATTCTGTCTATGACAACACACATTGTCTAAAAAACCTGAATCTTAGAAAAACTGAAGCTAAATGTCTTGCCAGGGTTACACAACTGGTGAAGGGCAGAGCTGTGATGCCATGCATTCTTTCTACAAACATTTCTTGGGGGCACATGATATTCTAGGAACTATTAAAAATGCAGAGAATGTAGTAGTGAATTAAATAGACCAAAAATCCTGCCCCCATATAGTTTGGAGTCCTGTAGAATTTATTTGACTCCTGCCTCCTGCCTCTATGTTTTGTAGCTCTTGTCCTGGAATATTCCAGCTCCTTGTAGCTCAAGTTCAGGTCTGCTCCTCTCCCTGAATCAGTGGTGCCTGAGATTGAGACAGAGCACTAATCGGACCTGCTTTCTATTTGAGGAACCAACCCTGGGCCCTCTTGTAGGCTGCCTTGTATAGCTGTCCCTATGCCAAGGTGGATCTAAGCTTCCACACATCCCACTCTTCCTGCAGGGAGGTATCCCAGACTTCCTGCAGGGAGTGCTGTTCTGCCTAGCTCCCACTGACCCTTTGACAGTAGCCTGGACCCTTCCCTAGGTTCCAGCTCTCCCTCTCCCATGTACTATCCAGGAATGCCCTTGTGAGTGGCCATCCTCTCAGAGCCTTGTATTGTTCTGTTGACTCTGCTCTGTTACCCCTAGTGAGGATGTCTCTGGCTCCTCCTCTGCCATGTGGACCAGACCAGGTTTATCTTTGCTGCTCGCCTGAATCATGCTGGCTACTGTGTCTTCATCTGAGCACTGATGCTGGCAAGGTAGTATTAAAAAATGATTAAAGAAAACAAGTTAGGTGATAAAGATTTTATTTAACACTTTATGAAGTGGACAGTGTTTTTTCAGAGAACTACAAAATGGGTGAGGAAGAAGGCAAGAAGCTTTTATGGAATAAAAAATAAAGAACAAGGAAGAGACCAAATAGAAAATATCTGATGGGCTGGGGCCATATAGTTGACCCAGAGTCGGCTTGGCTTTTGGGGACCGGCCAACTGAATAAACCATATTTCTGGTCCAGCAGAGCATTTTCAGGAACAAGAAAGTTATCTATATTTCACTTTGTTTACATAGTACCCTGAGGCAGGAGCTGCTTCATCTTGAGCCTAAATTTATTTCAATAGAGTAGAAATCACTTCTATTTTTCCATCATTTAAAAATGGCCAGGTTTGATAAGTTACTTAATGATCTATTTAATTTTCATAAATAAAAGCTCAGGAGCAGAAAGATTTTTCAAAGTGAAAATAATGAATCCTGTTCATAGTGAATTTTGTTAATTTTACCTTCACGAGACTAGGCACACCTCAGAAATACTATGCGTTTGATTACAGATCACCACAGTAAGTGATTATCTCAATAAAGTGAATCATAGTAATGTTTTGGTTTCTCAGTGCATATAAAAGTTATGTTTAAACTATACTATACTTTAAGTGTGCAATAGTATTCTGTCTAAAAAATATGTATCTTAATTAGAAAGTACTCGATTTGCTGAAAAATGCTAACCGTTATCTGGCAACGCAGGATTGCCACAAACCTTTCAATTTGTCAAAAGTGCGATTTTTGCAAAGTGCAATAAAGCGAAGGGTAGTAAAGTGAGGTATGCCTGTATCATTCACATCGCCCCTATGCATATCCTTCTCCGCTTCTGTATCAGTTTACCCAAACCCCAGTGTGCAGGGGAAGAGTATTAAAAATTACCCAAATTATATCTTGATCTGATTTTTTTTTCCTTCTCCTCTCAAATTTTGCCCTGTTCACTCAGCAGCATTTAATGTCTAAGGGGAGGATGATCTCACAGAAAACAAATGAGTCCAATAAGAAAATTTGCCAAGAACATGAGTCAAGTTATTGGCTTTTGCTGGCCAAAAGCTGAGGTTCATGTACAAATAAGAATATGTGGTCACTCAGCTTTGTCCTGCCCCTCCGACTCTCACCCCTGCCTGTCTAGCTAAAGCTTCCCCTGGGCCGAGGGAAACAAAATGTTTACAGGGAGGAAAGGAAAGAGTAGATACTGTGGGAGGCTGAGAATGTGCTGTAATAGAAATGACCTTCGGATCTGAGGTGGATGTGACCTGCAACTCATGTCATAGGTAGAGCCTAAAAAGATGAGAGCATGTAGAGACCCAGTCTCAGTCATGGACCTTAAAGCAATGGGGCTGTGTGGGGTGTGTTGGCTTATGGGCCTGAGACAGCCTCACCAAATTTCTTGACTTTTTAGCATGGGTGAGGGAATAGCCAAATGGTTCCCAAATACCTTGGACAGTTGTGGCAGGATCTGGGACCTGTGATGATTTGAACCATTAGAGTGCGAATGTCATCTGTAAGGATACCTTCCAGGTTCGTGAGCCCTACCTTGTGCTAGTGGTAACATAGGTCATGAGGAATGGTGACCAGTTGTCTCCTCCTCCCTGTCTTTTGGCCCTAAGTCAGTTCCTATGCTGCTACCCCCAGGGACAGACACCCCATCAGGGAGGGGTGAGAAAAAACCCTGTGTGTTAGGCTGGCTGCTTCTTCTTTGAAACAGAACCAATAGGATATTTATGAAGACTAACTGTCCAAGATCTGCTGTGGGCAAGGTAGAGACACAGAAGAGCCGACTGAGATGGAACAGTGCCTGTCTGAGTCCAAGGTCTGACAACTGGGAGAGCTGATGGGGTAAGTTCCAATCCAGGTCTGCATCTGAAGGTAGACTGATGTCCCAGCTCAGACGCCATCAGGCAGAGAGCAAAAATTCTTCCTTATTCAGCCTTTCATTCTGTTCCAACCTTAAACAGAATGGACTAGGTCCACCCACATTGGAGAAGGCAATCTGCTTTATTCAGTCTATGGATTCAAATGTTATTCTCATCCAGAAACACCAAATATCTGGGCACCCCATGGCGCAGTCAAGTCGACACGTAAGAATAACTTATGGTTGCCAAGGGGGAGGGTGGAGTGAGTGGGATGGACTGGGAATTTAGGGTTAGTAGAAGCAAACTATTGCATTTAGAATGGATAAGCAATGATGGTCGGCTGTATAGCTCAGGGAACTATATCCAATCACTTGTGATAGAACATGATGGAAGATAATATGAGAAAAGAATGTGTATGTGTGTATATATATATGTATATATAATGCATATATATATATAAACTGGGTCACTTTGCTGTATAGCAGAAATTGGCAGGACATTGTAAATCAACTATAATAAACATTTTTTAAAAATTAAAAAAAGAATATACAAAAAGTGAAAAATAAAACTTCTGTTAACACACACAGACACAAACACACACTAACTATCACACCCTGAATGGACCAAGAATACACAGACTGACAGGACGTATACTCCTGCCTCCATGTGCAGAAGATTAGTCTGCTAATATATCCTACCTACCTCAGAAGTGCTGAGAGTTTTGAGGGGATTGAATGGAGCATTTACTATGAAAGAACATGAAATATAAAACCGCTATAAACTGTGTGAATGTGTGGTGGATTTGTTGTTGTTATTTCCAGAGTGTATGTGCTGTCCACAGTTTATAAATTGCTAGTGATCAGGAACCCTTAATCTCACGTATTCCTCAGAGTTCCAAAGACAGGGAAGAGCTTGAGGCGCGTGGGCAGGGCTTGATACTACCTGCCAACCCGAACTTGCATTTGCTGTGAAGGCTTGCTGAGTCTGAAGGGGCTAATGATCCCCAGACTTCAAGTCTATGTCCTGTCATCATGTAAATAAGAAAACTGCACAACTGGTTTAGTGAAGGAAGTAAACGTGGAAATGACTGCCCACCTCTTCTGGTGAAGGGTCAGGTGCAGGACACATACTTTGTGTAAGATTCTATTCCAAGTGCTGGTGAGAGAAAAAAAGATTCATTAAGTGTCCCAGCCTGGCCATTTCTCGAGCAGTTGTGCACCTGCAGAGTTCCAGGTAGGGTGTTTTTTTCCTGTTTTCATTCAAGTAGCTCCCATAACAGCTCTGTGGCATAAGGGCTGTTATCCCTTTTTCACAGGGGAGGAAACTTGGTGGGCAACAGAGTTGAGGTAAAGTACCCACTGAAAGCCATGTGGACCTGGGATTCAAATCAGAATCTCAATGAAAAGCCCTTGCTTTCCATTATTCTATACAGAGTATGAATCTGGTTTATAATTTAGAGGTTTTTTTTTTTTTTCTTAAAAAGAGAAAAAGAAAGCATACTAGGAGGTGGAATCCTTTAACTGGCACTCAGAAATTATCATGTTACGGGGTACGAGTTCATTTTCAGGATCTGGTTTTTAATTTTCCATGAAAATTGCTTTGCGTTTATAACCAATTTGGCTTAACATGCTTTCCTCCCTCTTTAGTGAATATTGCCAAATATTTGCAACAATCCCCTAGATGTTTTGTGCTAACCAAGAACTTGGGTTGTTCTTATCTTTTTTAAATGATTAAATTAAAATTTACCCTCAAAGGGTTAGGACTCTGAAAATGCACCATTTTGTTGGTTCCAGGCACAGAAAATAAATCTACATGGAAAGAAAAGGGGTCATATTAATGTAATTGTGGTGACCCCTATATCTCCATAGACCTAGGCTCGCAGGTTTGGGTTGCATGCAGCCTGCCTGAAAAAGGCTCCCTGCCCTTAGGCAAGAGAAAAGAAGTACAGCCTGGGGAAAGAAAGTAATACAAAAAGAGGACAGAGAAAATGAGTTGTAGGAAAAGAAGAGAAGGTTGCAGTTGTAACTGTGTTTCAAACATACTGGGAACTACACAGTATTTAAGGAATATGACCCTGAAATATAAGGTTCATATAACATATCACACGAATATGTCATTCAGTTTACAAGTATTTTCTGTGTCTCCTGTCAGTGCCCAACAGTTTTCATTCTAGTCTATTATTTTCTTTATCCTTCTGATTGTGCAAGATTAACTGATATTTAATTGAGTCAGTTAGTTCAGTCATTTAAGGAGCATACACTATGTATAAGGTGCTATCTTGGGTGCTGATGAGAGAAAAAGATTCATGAAGAACCTCAACCCTGTCCTCTCAGAGCTACCAGTTCTGCACAGGAACTAACAGTGATACAAGGTGGGTACCATACCAACATAAAACATGAGTCTTACAGAGGAAAGAGAGATTGTTATTTATGGAGATTTGGTAATATTTCCTACAGGAGGTGATGTTAAACTGGTGTTTACCTGTGTGATTACTAGCAGGAGGCTTATTCTGGATAAGGAGGACATGTATTTAGAAAGTGGAGGCCATGTGTGAGAACCTGTGATTTGACTTGCTGGAGTTAAAGGTGATTGAAAACAGTAGTTAGAGGTGAGCAGGGGAGGGCCGGCGGGGGACAGATTGCAGAGAGTTTTTAATGCCAGGTGTAGCTGTCAGGATTTGCTCAGAGAAGCAAAATCATTACAAATATTGTGGAATAATGATTTATTGCAGAAATTACATCTTATGAAATTGTGAGAGCAGCTGGAATATTTTGCCTTTCTATTGTTGTATAACAAAACACCTCAAAACTTGATGGCTTAAAAAGACAAGCCTTTTACCTGCACATGATTCTTTGGGTTGGATGGGGCTCAGCTGAGTGGCTCTTTGCTGGTCTCATATAGGATTTCTCATGTGGCTTAATGGGAATGATGGCTTTACCCTTGTATCTGGTACTTAGCAAGGATGGCTGGGAGCCTGTGATCTCTCTCTCCCACATAGCTCTTTCCATGTGGCTAGTTTGGGTGTTTTACATAGTGGCTGGATCTCAAGAACATGCACTCCAGTAGGATAAACCTCAGTGTTCAAATGCATGTTTAGCTTCACTTTGCATTGTGGTTGCTAATGTCCCATTGGTCTCAAGTCTCTGTGTAGGAGGGGATACATAGGGCATCAGTACTGAGAGATATGCTTCATTGAGGCCATCAGAGTAACCATCTGCCACACAAGGCGAAGGGATTAGGAATTTTTTTCACTAGGTAATAGGGAGCTATTGAAAAGTTTGGGGAAGAAAGTGCTATGATAAGATTGCTATTTTAGAAAGATTCATCTGGCAGTAATGTTTTAGGATGGTTATGAAGACACATGAGGCAGGAAGATCAATTAAGAGACTATTACCAGTAGTCAAGGTGAGAGGAAATGAGGGATGGAACTAGTGTATGTATTAGCCAACTACTTATATACTTTCAGGCCTATACCTCTCTCTTCTCCTGATTGCAAGGGAGCTGATTCCTATAACCTGTGTTTCCCAGGCCCCACATCAGTCAGCTGTCAGCTGGGTTCCTGCTGGTTTGGCCAATGAGAGGCACTGGTATCAGAGAGAGGGAAGGAGGCAGGAAGAGTAGGTCTCTTTCACTTGGCTTCAGGTGGTACTTCTGGGAGCGGTGGTAACTTCTCTATGGCTCTAGCTTTGGTAAGCCTGTCTTCCATTTTTGCTTGTCCAAGATAGGGATAGTAGGAGTTTACCATTGTATTAATTTCTGGATTGCTTGATTACCTCTTGTTTAGTTTCTTGGTTTTCCTATCACCTGTAGAACTAAAATCTTGTATTTATCTTTCTATTTTATTTTTTATTATTTTTTATTTTTCTGGGGCCGCACCTGTGGCATACAGAAGTTCCCAGGCTAGAGTTTGAATCGGAGCTGCAGCTGCAGGCCTATACCACAGCCACAGCAACACGGGATCTGAGCCACGTCTGTGACCTACACCACAACTCACAGCAATGCCAGATTCTTAACCCACTGAGAGAGGCCAAAGGATTGAACCCACCTCCTCATGGATGCTAGTCAGGTTTGTTACTGCTGAACCACAATAAGAACACCTATTTTTCTATTTTAGATAGTGTAGTTTCTGTCCTCATGGTTCAACACTGGCTGATATAGCAGGCCAGCAGGAGTATAGAAAGGGTAACACATAGAAAGATGATTACATAGGATTTTAAAAATAATTGTAGAGGTGGGTATTTTAGAATGCTAACAGATAACACTGATGGCTTGAGTTTTTGAATCTGGATAACTGAGAGAATGGTAGTATAAGTAAAACAAACAAACAAACAAACAAAAACAGGACAATAATGAGAGAAAGAAACACTTGGAAAAAAGATGATGAGTTCAGTCTCGGTTATAATAAATGTTTTCATGGTGGGTTATTTAGACTGAGAAATCAGAAGAAAAGGTCAGAGGCAGAAGCCATCTGAGTGGGAGTGGTTGTCGAGGTTATGGAATCTTAGAAGATTGCCAGGAGGAGAATAGGAATGAAGAGAAAAATTTAGTAATTACCTGTGTATAGGGAGAATGGAAGTAAAGAAGAGTGGAAGAAGAGGAGTTCAAGGAGATGGGAGTTGAACCACAAAGGGCATTACTGTAAAAGCCAAGGAAAGAGTTTCATAAAGAAGGGGGTGTTTTCATTTTTATTGATGCTGTAACAGATCACCACAAACTTAGTGGCTTCAGCAACTGAAAATTATTATCTTCAGTTTTGTAAGTCACAATCCTGGTAAGGTTCTCCCCTGGCTAAAATCAAGATGTCAGAGGACTTGCTTCTTTTCTGGCAGTATTAAGGGAGAATCTGTGTACTTGCTCCCTAGGATTGCTGGCAGAATTCACTTTCTTGTGGTTGTAGGACTGAGATCCCATTTCCTTACTGGCTGTTGCCTGAGGGGCCTTCCTTCCCAGATTCTGGAGGCTGTTTTACTCCATCTTCAGCAATGGTGTAATCTATTAAGTTTGTCTCATGCTTCAAATCTCTCCTGCTGCTTCTTTCATCACATTTCTCTGACTGACTCTTGGCTCATGTCATTGGATCATACCCATATGGATAATCTGTGAAACTCTCCCTATCTCAAGGTCTGTAAACTTAATCACATTTCCTAATCTCTTTTGTCATATAATGTAACATGAACACAGGATCTAGGGATTAGGAGTTGGGCATTTTTTTGAGAGGGGTACTATTCTGCCTGCCCCTGAGAATTAATCATTATTGTTATGTGATGCAAAAGCCAAATCATGTTAGAAATAAGAAATGGACTTAGAACCTGGCGATTGGGAGTCTGAGGTGTCCTTTGGGAAAAATGCATCCATAGAGTGATTAAGTCAGGGGAAAACTTGCTGGGCTTAATGGAATGTGAGGGTGGACAGGAGGAGGAAGCAGAGTCATGCAGTAGGCAGAGATGTGGGGTTGTTGTTACTCAGAGCTCAGTGCTTGTTTTAAAAATGCAGACTTCTAGTAGTTTGGTGACAAAGTGAAGGAAAACAGAAGTGCCCTTGAAGACTAAGGGGAATCCTGGAGAAATAGACAGAAATGGAAAATAAAAAGGTGAGTGCAGGAGGGGATGATTGAAGAATAGCTGTAGAGGGTTACTTGGGAGATGACTTCAAGTCAAATTGAAGGGTTGGCCTTAAAAAGGAGGAGGGGCCTTTGTACTTAACACAAGAAGGAAGAAGAGAATATAGAGAAACAGAAAACAGTCGTTTAAAAGTGAAAAGGAAATGAAATGGAGGTGAATGTCAGAGATGCAGTGATCTTATTTGCAGGAGGATTGTGGTTATTTTTGAGGGCTGTGGAGGGGTAGGACTAGGGAAATAGGAGTTTGAATTGAAAAATTGCCAAAAGTTCACTTTATTTCCCCCTGCAATTGGCTTCATTTTTTTTTTCTGTTCCTTTATCACATTTGAGGCGGAAGGTAGCCAACTCAGATCAGACTGACTAACTGTTAATTCTGATTCTAAATTTTTAGGAGGAAACAATTTGACTACTTCTTCTCAGTTCAGATGTCCCCTCTTAATCTAATTAGGCATGAAAAAGCCCATGCCTGGGAGCAGTTCTTGGCAGCCATTACCCAGAGGAGGTGGTAAGTCCCCCATACTTTTAGTACTGGTGGGACCATGTAACCAGTGTAATGAAACCAATAAGGATGGAAGGAGGAGCAGATAAATGGCTTTTTGTTGTAATAACAAAAATGATCATGGTTAGATGATTATCGGAGCTGGGGTCTTTATACTGAGGGTTTCTATGGATCATTGAATGGAAGAAAGCATGAGAGGCTATTTTTAAAAGGACTATTTTAGGTTATATAAGAAGGAATTAAAGGAAAAGGGGAAAAAGACACACCAAGGAAAAGAGGGGTTTGGGATGAGAAAAGTGGAGAAGAGAAGACAGCCCGTGTGATACCAGATATTGTTGGCTAACCTCCATGCACAGGGTGGAGATCTTTTCTTTGGGGGTGGGCAGTGGCAGTGCCCACCCAGGACACTCAGTCAAACCTGGATAGGGCATTCCAGAAGGAAGGATATAGCCTGCTAAATTCAGAAATTCTGAACCGATTAGAATGTTGGTAGTCATTAATGTGGCTTTGCTCAGTGAATTTCCTTCCTTCAATTAACATGATTACTATCACTGTTACTAAATTAAATTATTTCATGTGTGAAGAAGCCAATTTTCAAAAATCAAATTGCCTTATTGAGTGTTTTCTAGGCCAAAGTCATTGAAGACCAGAGCTCTAAAGATGGTAATGAAAAGGCAACCCCAAGGTCCAGGTGTGTAAATAAGATGATGGAAGACTCATCTGTACAGCTACCAGGTTCCATCGTCAAGACGGTCTCCGTGAACACTGAGGGCCCGTCACTGTGGGCACACCTGTTATTCTCCTCTTTGGAAACAGTCACAAACAGGTCGAGGGCGTTTCATGAATGAGGGGCTGGGAGGAAGCTCTCATTTTAGAATTAATTCCACTTAAATATTTATGATGAGTTTCAGGTCGCTGAGAGCCTCAGTCCTTAATGAGAACATCGATAGGTCCATAGCTTGAATGAGGTGAAAGCCACCACTAGGCTTCCAATGCATCAGCTTAAATGGTCCCACTGACATGAGCCCATACTCGGCTTTCTTTGTTACACATTACCAAGGAGAAGTAAATCTCAGCATGAGGTTTGCTAGAGCAAAATAATTCACTGCAATGGTATCTCTGTTAACCTAAACTTCCTTCTTTCTCTGATAGCTACATCTTCACACACTGATCATCTTTGACTACCAACTCGAGACTTGAATGGATTTAATTTCTTTTCATAGAAAATTTCTCAAGTGGAAACTTTTTGTGCCTAACATTACCTTCAGTTGCTAAAGACATTGCTTAACAGTGTTACAATTCTTACAATGTAAGAATGCAAAGCCAATTTAAGATCGAGTATTCATCTGGTTATAGGTATGTTGTTAAGTATATATAGTTTGCCTTCAGTTGATAAGATTTCTTAGAGTCTCATCCATTACTTTTACTTTTCCATCTTGCCTTACAATGGATTTTGTTTAAAGAAGACCATACAATTAATGCTTCTTAAAAATAAGGACACCATGCTTTTCTCTTCTTCTGACATTTGCTAAAGCAGCTCTATCCAATAGAACTTTCTGTGATGAAAGAAATGTTCCACGTTTGTGCTGTCCAACACAGTAGCCATGAAGGGCTACTAAGCACTTGACGTGTGGCCAGTATCCCTGAGGAACTGAAATTTTTTTTTATAATGTTTTTTAATTTTTTTCATTATAGCTGGTTTATAGTGTTCTGTCAGTTTTCTACTCTTACAGCATGGTGACTCAGTTACACATACATGTATAGATTATTTTTTCTCACATTATTGTACTCTGTCATAAGTGACTAGATATAGTTCCCTTAATCTAATTTAAATTTGATTTAAGTAGCCACATTTGGCTAGTTAGCACTTGAAATGTGGCTAGCATGACTGAATAAATGAATTTTTTTTTTTGGCTTTGCGTTTTAGGGCCGCACCCATGGCATATGGAAATTCCCAGGCTAGGGGTCAAATCAGAGCTGTAGCTGCTGGCCTGCACCAAGCCATAGCAATGCCAGATCCAAGCTGTGTCTGCAGCCTATACCACAGCTCATGGCAATGCCAGATCCTTAACTCATTGAATGAGGCCAGGGATGGAACCTGCATCCTCGTGGATATTAGTCAGATTTGTTTCCTCTGCACCACAATGGGAACTCCAGAAGGCCTATTTCTTGAAGGGCCCCTTTTTCATTTCTGGCCTTTGATTCATTATCAAATGTACTTCTAGTTCTTGGAGTTCCTACTGCTTTAAGACTGCTGTATTTCTCCATCGCAATTCTTAGCCAGCTGTTAGAGGGGTTCTAGCAAGTACAATGCCTTTGTTGGTTTGCTTTGTCACAGTCCTGATAGATGGAGATAACTAATTAAAAACAAGGAAACAAAAATATTTATAAAACGGGTATACTATTTTAATCAGAGTACAATTTTAAAAAATCTAATATTTAGATAGAGTGGGGTACCTTTCAGGGCACTTTATATGTAATGAACCCCTGTATAATCTAATTCTATTGTTTTCCAGGGTGTATTCATTAGAATGAAACCTCCTTGAATGGGCATGGGTTTCACAATGTCTGTGTGCTTCAGGTCTTCAAGAAATCTTGGTATTCAAAGCTCCTGAAAGAAGTCTGACTATCCTGTTATTAGCCCAGCACATGAAATTTTCTCTCTGAGGATGGTTGACATGTGCTTTTCTCCACATGGAGGGGGAGTTTGAATGAAATGAAAGGAAATCATCGCCCTCTGCTGTGGCCACATGGACCCATTGATTAAATTCAGTCATTGTTCAATCATTTTTTATAAGTGTGCTATATACTCTAAAGCTGTATGAAGTTCACATCTGTAGGAAAGGATATGAGTCTTTTAAAATAGGTCATACTAGATCAGAAATCATGCTCAGGAACCACAAGTTTATCAAAGGAGGTCAGTGAGAGTAGTGCTGAATATTGAGTCGTTTATAGCCAGGACTATAGGGGCAGAAAGTCTGTTTGAATTTGAATCCCAGATGACTAGAGGTATGACTTTGGATAAATTACTTTTTGTACCCATGCCTTAGTTTGGTCATCAGTAAAATGAGGATATTAACAATACCTGCACAATAGGGTCTTGTGACAATTAAAAGACTTATAGTAAGTTCTCAAAAAACTCCCTTTATTTACTCTTTTTTTTTTTTTTTTTTGCTTTTTAGGGCCCCACCACAGCATATATAAGTTAAGTTCCCAGGCTAGGGGTCAAATTGGAGCTACAGCTGTTGGCTTATACCATAGCCACAGCAACGCAAGATCTGAGTCACATCTACGACGTACACAGTAGCTCACAGCAACGCTCATGGATCCTTAACCCACTGAGGGAGGCCAGGGATTGAACCTGAGTCCTCATGAATACTAGTTAGGTTTGTTGACTGCTGAGCCATATTTATTCTTATTCTTATTTATTCTTATTTTTATATACTCATTTATTTTATTATTATATAGTCTTGTGGTTTATTCTTATTATTATATACTTATTTATTCTTCTTATTGTATTCTCTTGTGAT
Source organism: Phacochoerus africanus (assembly GCF_016906955.1). NCBI lineage: Eukaryota > Metazoa > Chordata > Mammalia > Artiodactyla > Suidae > Phacochoerus > Phacochoerus africanus. Next base: position 222,168,835 of record NC_062544.1, read on the forward strand.
TATTATTACCTTAGAGCTATACTTGACAAGAGGTGGAGAGTCTTAGAACACATTAATTAGACTGAGTCAGAGAAATCACCATTTACGAAAGAGCAGTTAGTCTGTTTAACACAAAAACTAGAGAAATCATATTACTGCAATAAGCAAGGGGAAAAGAATCTGTAGAATCGTTTTCATGGAAGGACTATTTCTTTGCGTCAGTTCAGTCTTCCCAGTATCATGATGGTGTAATTCTCTTTGTAGTGGAAAGCCTTCCATTATTGTTCATTCTCTCCATGGGTGCCCGGTCTCCTCTGTTCTTCCTTTCCTACCAACTTTAATTCTTGGGTCAGTGATTGAGCTGAAGAGCTAGACCGTAAATTTTAAGGGGGCAGCACCCCTGTGACTTATGGTAATGAGGGACTTCTGAATCCTCTTAATCTTCATAACCAGTTCCATGAACACATTGGACTTAATCCCCAGCCCCAGGCACAGGAGATGTGTGAGTCTCCCCAGACCCATACTTTAGGACTTAGTTTGAGGTGCTAACCATATTGCTAATCAAACCTTTGTGACTTGCCTCCATTTAGGAGATGGAAATTTCTGGTTTGTTGGTTTTAACCTAGTTCTTCTCTTCCCAACTTCCTGAATTGGAGCTTTGGCCTTGATTTCTGAAATGTCTTCTTGGCATGAATTCTCCTACATTGTGGTGGCCACTTTCCTGCCTGGGCTTCTGCATATAGCCCACCCCAAATTCCTTATTACTTCCTTCCCATCTCATTTGGGAACCTCTGATACCCCTCATATTGGGGCCTAATATTTGTTGCTTTAGCTCTGACAGGAAATTGATATAGTTCATAAACATTATGTGTTATGAGAGGTATTTACCTCAGGTCTGCTCTACCTGGGGAGGAGTAAAGTGTTGGGTCTGGTTCCCTTCCATTGGCTCATCTGATCCACTGGCTAGGCTCCACCCATACCCTGCTCAGGGCATCTGACCATATACCCTCAGGGAAAACCATACACATTTGTTATTTCACTCAACTAATACTTCATGTATACCCACTCTGTGCTGTTCTAGACACCCAGACACTGAAGATAGCAAAATAAAATCCCTGTCCTCATGAAGCTCAGATGAAACCTAGTATTGACATTTTTTTTGTGTGTGTGTGATTTGATTTGGAATTTCTACCATTGTTGTGTGCTTGCCAGTTTGTAGAGAATGAATATAATCTACTTGAAATATAATATTTAGTAACTGTAGGAATTCACTTTTACAACTGTCCTATATTCATAATGCACCATCTTATTACTCTAGTTACCAAGTTCATCTAGAGAGTGGAGTGTCTGGCGGCAACGGGGAGTTCTGGCTGATTACATTCATATTTAGAATTTGATTGGTCTAAATGTCACCCAGCTATGCACATTCGAAAGATAGAATTTTGCTCTCTTGTGGTAAAATGTCTTTTTTGAACAATAAAAAAACATTATGTAATATTTATTTTAGGTTAATATCCAATATTATCAGTTTAGCTGATTCTGTAGATCAAATGCAGTAAAAAATGCTTTATCCTACCTACAAAAGGATGAACATGAAGGTGCATTTATATTGTATATTATATGCAAACCACTCATGCATTCACATCTTCGCTTTAGGTCATAGAGTGTTCTGTAAGAAACTCTTCTTTTATTCAAAATGAATCAGCAAACAGAAATCTCAGCTAATGGTTTTATTTCAATGATGCCTAAAATAATTGGTTTGAAATTCAACAAGTTAACTTTTGTATTCCCTAACATCAATCAACTATATAATCTTAGCTGGCTGGTTCATCATTATCTGGATGGAGGTGGTTATGTTAAACCAGCTGTCACATAATAGTTACTCGTATGCTCACTGTTGAATAAATGTTGCATTTAAATAGAAGCTATGCCTCCTGCTGTTTTGTTTGTTTGTTTGTTTGTTTGTTTTTGTAAAACTGGTAGAACACACATAACATAAAATTTATCATCTTAACCCTTCCTAAGTGTACAATTCAGTGGCATTTAAGTGCATTCACATTTTTGTACCTCTGTCACCACCATTCATCCATAGAACTCTTCATCTTGCAAAACTGAAATTCTGTACTGTTTAAGTGATAACACCCCTATTTCTTCCTACCCCAGTCTCTGGCACCTACCATTCCACAGTCTGTCTCTTTGACTTCACTGCTTTAGGTACTTCATGTAAGTAGAATCGTAAATGGCTTATTTCTCTTAGCATAATGTTCTCAAAGTTCATCCATGTTGTAGCATGTGTTGGAATTTCCTTCCTTTTTAAGGATGAATAATATTTTATTGTATGTATATATCATATTTTGTCTATTCATGCATTTGTCAATCTTTTGGCTACTAGAAAAAATGCTGCTATAAATATGGGTATGTAAATCTCTCTCTAAGTTCCTCCTTTCAGTTCTTTTGGATATATAACCAGAGGTGAAATTACTGGATCACATGATTATTCTATGTTTAATTTTTTTGAGAAAGTGCAATACTGTTTTCCACAGCAGCTATATCATTTTAATTTCCCTCCAACAGTGCATAAAAGTTTCAATTACACATCTTGCTGACATTGGTTATCTTTTTTGTTTTTTGATAGTAGCCATCCTGATAGTGTGAGGTTTTTTTTTTTTATTTTCCCACTGTACAGCAAGGGGGTCAGGTTATCCTTACATGTATACATTACAATGACATTTTGCCCCCAGCCTTTCTTCTGTTGCAACAGGAGTATCTAGACAAAGTTCTCAATGCTATTCAGCAGGATCTCCTTGTAAATCTATTCTAAGTTGTGTCTGATAAGCCCAAGCTCCCCATCCCTCGCACTCCCTCCCCCTCCCCCTCCCATCAGGCAGCCACAAGTCTCTTCTCCAAGTCCATGATTTTCTTTTCTGAGGAGATGTTCATTTGTGCTGGATATTAGATTCCAGTTATAAGTGATATCATATGGTGTTTGTCTTTGTCTTTCTGGCTCATTTCGCTCAGTATGAGATTCTCTAGTTCCATCCATGTGGCTGCAAATGGCATTATGTCATTCTTTTTTATGGTTGAGTAGTATTCCATTGTGTATATATACCACCTCTTCCGAATCCAATCATCTGTCGATGGACATTTGGGTTGTTTCCATGTCTTGGCTATTGTGAATAGTGCTGCAATGAACATGCGGGTGCACATAGGGAAATTTATAGCAATACAGGCCTTTCTCAAAAAAGAAGAAAGATCCCAAATTGACAACTTAGCCCTCCACCTAAACGAATTAGAAAAAGAACAACAAAAAAGTCCTAAAGTCAGCAGAAGGAAGGAAATTATCAAGATCAAAGAAGAAGTCAATAAAATAGAGACTCAAAAAACAATAGAGAAAATTAATAAAACCAAGAGCTGGTTCTTTGAAAAGGTGAACAAAATTGACAAACCCCTGGCCAGACTCACTAAAAAGAGGAGAGAAAGAACCCAAATAACCAAAATTATACATGAAAAAGGAGAAATCACAACGGATACAGCAGAAATACAAAAAACCATAAGAGAATACTATGAACAACTATATGGCAACAAGTTTGACAATCTGGAAGAAATGGACAACTTTCTAAAATCTTACAGCCTGCCAAAACTGAATCAAGTAGAAACAGACCAACTGAACAGACAGATCACTAGAAATGAAATTGAAGAGGTCATAAAATCACTCCCTACAAATAAAAGTCCAGGACCAGATGGCTTCACAGGTGAATTTTATCAAACATATAAAGAGGAATTGGTGCCCATCCTCCTTAAACTCTTTCAAAAGGTTGAAGAAGAAGGAATACTCCCAAAGACATTCTATGATGCCACCATCACCCTCATTCCAAAACCAGACAGAGATACCACCAAAAAAGAAAACTATCGCCCAATATCATTCATGAATATAGATGCAAAAATTCTCAAGAAAATCTTAGCCAACCGAATCCAACAACATCTCAAAAAAATTATACACCATGACCAGGTTGGGTTCATCCCAGGTTCACAAGGATGGTTCAACATACGCAAATCAATCAGCATCATACACCACATTAACAAAAAAAAGTCAAAAATCATATGATCATCTCAATAGGCGCAGAAAAAGCATTTGACAAAGTCCAACATCCATTCATGATCAAGACCCTCGCCAAAGTGGGTATAGAGGGAACATTCCTGAATATAATCAAAGCCATTTATGAGAAACCCACAGCAAATATAATCCTCAATGGGGAAAAACTGAAAGCCTTCTCACTCCAATCTGGAACAAGACAGGGATGCCCACTCTCACCACTGCTCTTCAACATAGTTTTGGAAGTCCTAGCCACAGCAATTAGACAAACAAAAGAAATAAAAGGCATCCATATAGGAAGAGAAGAGATCAAACTGTCACTGTATGCAGATGACATGATACTATACATAGAAAACCCTAAGGACTCAACCCCAAAACTACTTGAACTGATTAATAAATTCAGAAAAGTAGCAGGCTGTAAGATTAACATTCAGAAGTCAGTTGCATTTCTGTATACCAGCAATGAACTATTAGAAAAGGAATACAAAAATACGATACCTTTTAAAATTGCACCTCACAAAATCAAATACCTCGGAATACACCTGACCAAGGAGGTAAAGGACTTATATGATGAGAACTATAAAACTTTAATCAAAGAAATCAAAGAAGATGTAAAGAAATGGAAAGATACTCCATGTTCATGGATTGGAAAAATCAACATTGTAAAAATGGCCATAGTACCCAAAGCAATCTACAGAATCAATGCAATCCCTATCAAATTACCCATGACATTTTTCACAGAACTAGAGCAAACAATCCAAACATTTATATGGAACCTCAAAAGACCCAGAATCGCCAAAGCAATCCTGAGAAACAAAAACCAAGCAGGAGGCATCACTCTCCCAGACTTCAAGAAATACTACAAAGCCACAGTCATCAAAACAGTGTGGTACTGGTATCAAAACAGACAGACAGACCAATGGAACAGAACAGAGAATCCGGAAATAAACCCTGACACCTAGGGTCAATTAATCTTTGACAAGGGAGGCAAGAACATAAAATGGGAAAAAGAAAGTCTATTCAGCAAGCATTGCTGGGAAACCTGGACAGCTGCATGCAAAGCAATGAAACGAGAACACACCCTCACACCATGCACAAAAATACACTCCAAATGGCTGAAAGACTTCAATATACGACAGGACACCATCAAACTCCTAGAAGAAAACATAGGCAAAACACTCTCTGACATCAACGTCATGAATATTTTCTCAGGTCAGTCTCCCAAAGCAATAGAGATTAGAGCAAAAATAAACCCATGGGACCTCATCAAACTGAAAAGCTTTTGCACAGCAAAGGAAACCCAAAAGAAAACAAAAAGACAGCTTACAGAATGGGAGAAAACAGTTTCAAATGATGCAACTGACAAGGGCTTAATCTCTAGAATATAAAATCAACTTATACAACCCAACAGCAAAAAAACCAATCACTCAATGGAAAAATGGGCAAAAGGCCTGAATAGACATTTCTCCAAAGAAGATATACAGATGGCGAACAAGCACCTGAAAAAATGCTCAACATCACTGGTTATAAGAGAAATGCAAATCAAAACTACCATGAGATATCACCTCACACCAGTCAGAATGGCCATCATTAATAAATCTACAAATAACAAGTGCTGGAGGGGCTGTGGAGAAAAGGGAACCCTCCTGCACTGCTGGTGGGAATGTAAACTGGTACAGCCACTATGAAGAACAGTTTGGAGATACCTTAGAAATCTATCCATAGAACTTCCATATGACCCTGCAATCCCACTCTTGGGCATCTATCTGGACAAAACTCTACTTAAAAGAGACACGTGCACCCGCATGTTCATTGCAGCACTATTCACAATAGCCAAGACATGGAAACAACCCAAATGTCCATCGACAGATGATTGGATTCGGAAGAGGTGGTATATATACACAATGGAATACTACTCAACCATAAAAAAGAATGACATAATGCCATTTGCAGCCACATGGATGGAACTAGAGAATCTCATACTGAGCGAAATGAGCCAGAAAGACAAAGACAAACACCATATGATATCACTTATAACTGGAATCTAATATCCAGCACAAATGAACATCTCCTCAGAAAAGAAAATCATGGACTTGGAGAAGAGACTTGTGGCTGCCTGATGGGAGGGGGAGGGGGAGGGAGTGCGAGGGATGGGGAGCTTGGGCTTATCAGACACAACTTAGAATAGATTTACAAGGAGATCCTGCTGAATAGCATTGAGAACTTTGTCTAGATACTCCTGTTGCAACAGAAGAAAGGCTGGGGGCAAAATGTCATTGTAATGTATACATGTAAGGATAACCTGACCCCCTTGCTGTACAGTGGGGAAAAAAAAAATTCCAATCCCTGAACATAGATGGGTTTTATTTGTGCATTTGACTTCTTTCATCAACATTTTGAAATTTTCAGTATATAAGACTTTTGCTTTCTTATTTAAATTTATTCCTAAATATTTTATTCTTTTTGTGATATTATACATGAAATTTTTAAAAATCCTTTTTGGATTGTTCATTGTTAGTGTGTAGAAACACACTGGTTTTTGCACATTGATTTTGTATTCTGCATCTTTGCTGATTTGCTTATTAATTCTAAGTTTTTTAATGAAATTTTAAGGGTTTTCTACAAGTAAAATTATGTAATTCATGAACAGAGATAATTTCACCTCATCCCTTTATAATTTGTATGCCTTTTATGTATTTTTCTTACCTAATTTCTCTGAATAGGACTTCCAGTGTTATGTTGAATAGAAGTGGTGAAAATGAGAATCCCTGTTTTATTTCTGATCTTGGAGGAAAACTATTATTCTCTTGAGGTAATTTCCTTCTATCCCTAGTTTTTTGACTATTTTTATCATGAAAGTGTGTTAAGTTTTGTGAAATGCCTTTCCACACCTATTGCAATGATCATGTGATTATTTTTCTTTGTTCTATTTATGTGGTATATTATATTGATTGATTATTCCTTGCACTGCAGGAATAAATCTTGCTTGGTCATGTTGTATAACCCTTTCAATGTTCAATGTGCTATAAATTCTGTTTGCTAGTGTTTTTTGAGGAATCATAATGTCTTGATATGGGAAACACTTTTCCCACATTACAGTGAGGAAACTAAGACTTCCCAAGGAAATGGGTTCTAGTCAAAGTTATGCATCTGGATATTATTGTCGTGGTTGAGTCTAGAACCCAAGATTCCTGCATTCTACCAGGTGGTTTTAATTGGTCTGAGTTTTGAATGAATCAGCAATCTGCTTTTTATTTGCAGAGATCTGTGATTCTCACCTTGATGGAACTCTGAAATCAGCTAGGAAGATTTAAAAAAATACCAAGGCTTGGATTCCACTCACAGAGATTCTGATTTTTGTTTGTTTTTTCTTTTAGGGCCACACCCATGGCATATGGAAGTTCCCAGGCTAGGGGTCAGATGGTACCTGCAGCTGGCCTATGCCACAGCACTGCCATATCTGAATCATGTTGGCCATGTGCACAACAGCTCATGGCAACACTGGCTTCTTAACTTACTGAGTGTGTCCACGGATCAAACCTGTGCCCTCACGGGTACTAGTCATGTTTGTTACAACTGAGCCACAATGGGAGCTCTAAGATTCTGATTTAATTGACTTTGGGGTTGAGAGAAGCACCCAGGCAAATATGCATATGTGTGTGTGTGTGTGTGTGTGTGTGTGTGTGTGTGAGGGTTCTCATTTATTTACTTAAAAATTTTTAAAATATATATTATTTTTAGCAGTTTTAGGTTCATAGCAAAATTGAGAGGAAGGTAGATATTTCCCATACACTCTGACCCACCCATGCATAGCCTCTGTCATTATCAACATCTCATGCCAGGGTGATACACTTGATACAAGTGATGAACCTACACTGATACACCATTATCACCCAGAGTCTGTAGTTTACATTAGGGTTCACTCTTGACACTGTGTGATTTATGGATTTGGACAAATGTAATGACAGGTATCCACCATTATCATCTCAAACAGAGTAGTTTCACTGTCCTAAAAATCTTGCTGTGCTCCACTTATTCATTCCTCTCTCCCTGATAGCCCTGGCAATCACTGATCTTTTTATTGTCTGTAGTTTTGACTTTTCCAGAATGTCATATAGTAGGAATCATGGAGTATGTAACCTTTTCAGATTGCCTTATTTCACTGAGTAATAAGCATTTAAGTTTCCTCCATGTCTTTTCATGACTCGACAGCACATTTCTTTTTAGTGTTGAGTAATACTCCATTTTTTAGAAGCACTGCAGTTTTTGTATCCATTCATCTACTGAAAGACGTCTCGACGGCTTCCATGATTGGGCAATTGTGAATAAAGCTGTTATAAACATCTTTGTGTAGGTTTTTGTATGGACATACATTTTTAACTTCTTTGAGTAAATAGCAATAGTATTCTTAATGTGTGGCCAGGGTTAAGCTCCTCTAGTATAAACTTTGTAACTATGGAGAAAGTTCTGGATATTGTTCTCATAAATCAGAGGTACATCAATGACATGGAGTCACATGACCTTCAGTTGTAAAAGGCAGCCTTGAAGCTTATTATTTAGAGGGGTAAGGTGGAGATGGCTGTGAGCATCATAGACTTTTAATCTGTCAAACTGGAAGGGACTGAGGTGAAGTTTTTTTATCAGACGAAAAAAAAAAAATAAGACACCATCATGTGGGAATAAATGAATACACTCACTTTAATGACAAGACAGATTTCTTGGCCAAGTGTGTTATTGTCATGAAACTGGGGGAATTAGCTGGTGCTGAAGAGAGGACTACTCAAAAGGCAGTGAACTTCCTGCTTCCATGCTGAGAAAAATCTAAGCTTGCTGTCTAATATCTATGCTCTATGAAGGGAAATTGTCAGGGGAAATAGGGGCAACTGATTTTACATTCCTGCATCAGTTTCTCTAAAAGTCACTGCATTTTTTAATCCCCTACACATTTTTCCTAAGATGGCATACAAAATTTCTTAAAAAAAAATAAAATAAAAAAAGAAACTTTCTGAAACCATGACCCTATCAGAGGCAGATCTTCACTTGCTGATTTATTTTAGAAGGGATTTTTAAAGAGGATGGAGACTTTGTACAGCAGACCTTTATGATAGGCAATATTAAGTAAAATTTTATTTTATAGGCTGCTGTGTTGCCTTGTTTAATTGATTTATATACACTCTAGAAAGCTTTATGCAATATAGTGTAACAGGTATAACATTGTAATTGATTAAATGTCCTGCTTGTGACCATTCATATGAAAAAGTTGGGCACCAGGTCTTGGTTAAGAACAGAAACCAATTTTATAAGATTGCTCTTATGGGAAAAATAAGATTTAACTTACTTCACATAGGCTTAGAGGATCTGGTTCAGTAAAAAACCTGGTAAACAACCTAGTAAAACTGCTGTAAAATGCCTTTCTTTCTGCAAGGGACAAGGCAAGTTATACACACAATATTTTAACATTTCTTGGTTGAACTTTAAATTCTTAGGAAACCACATGAACACTTTCAAGCTGTCAGTTTTGCATTTTACAGAGTACTAACTGAGCATCTATTATGAATTCACATTTGGAGAAGAGGAAGACAGTGTAGAGATAGTGGTGCTTCCAATCTAAAAAGGCAGACAAGATATTTTATCATGATGTGAGAGAGAACATGATTAACATCATAATAGAAATTCAGTTAAGTCCAGGGTTGAAGTCACTTGAGTATATCATTTTTGATTGACTTTCTAGAAGAACGAGTACATTAAGTTAGACTTTAAGGGATTTAAATAGGTAGAGATAGGGTGGGACATTCCAGGCTGAGAGAATGGTGTAAGGAAAGTAAGTGGTGGCAGGATGCATTTGGGGAATGGTGAATAATCCCATTTGCTGGAACAAATGTGTTAGTAAAGGATATGTGTCTAGAAAAACAGGACCATGACTAAATACAGTCAAGGTTCAGGAAACTTAACAAGGGGCAGGATGTGAGATGTATTTGTAGGAAAAGAGAGGCTGGAAGCAGAGAGGTAGCATTTAGTTGAAAGTCATGATTGGGAGGAAAAAAGAAGGATGCATAGGAGATAGCTTGTAAATCCAGAGCATTCATTAGCCAGGCTGGTTAGTCATTTGGAAACTGTGTGCCATGAATGGAAACGAGACCTGGTTTTAACCCAGGAAAGACCTGTGCCACCCAGAGCTCCAGCTCTGGGGAGGCAGGTCCTCGGCACATCACCATTCTCAGATGAGCACAAAGAAAGTGTGTCTTCCCTTTGAATAGGAACTCTCTGAGACTGAGCTGTGCTACAAGAGATTGATTCTCAGAGCAGCCTGGGAAAACCAGGCATCTGCCAACCATAAATGGAGCTTAGACCTTAAAAAGCTCCAGGTTACTGCAAAGGCTGTCCCCAGGATGCCGGCACTGAGTTTAATGTACCTTGAGATCCTTTCCAGCTCTGTGGATGAGATGGCACGAAATCAATGTGGGGTCCTGTCTGCTTTATAAACTGTGCACCAAACAGGGAGATACAAGCTTTGTGACCCCAAATGTCCTCATTATCTGCACTGACTTGCTAGGCATTTTCAGGTAATTTATTTACTACTGAAACCCTCATTTTAGGTGGAGAAGATCATTCCAGGACAATGAAATCTTTTGCAGTATGCTCCTTTGGGGATCCTGACTCAGCTGGCATCCTGTGGAATGTTCTGGGTTGTTTGCCTTCCCTTCAAAACAAGTCCCCCGCACCAGTCTTTGTAGTCTTCGCACCAGCTGTTTTCACTTCCAAAGTGGATCATTCAGAATGCCTAATGAAGAGTTCAGGTAAGAAATCATGGGGTTGTATGACTGTTCTTGATTTCCTCCAGCTTGTTTTTCTGTTTATTTTCTCCTTTGAGGTAGGCCTGCTGACCTCTCAGAGTTTATAAGAGAGAGGCCTCTCTTCACTTGTCTCCCTAGAGTGTTGTCTGGAGCCAGGCTCATACCTGATTGTAATGGAGAATAACCCTTCCTGCTGACAGGGAGAGAAAATGCAAAGACATTTCTGAAAACAGCAAGGTGGGTTATAGAGAGCTCTCAATGGCAGCAGCTATTTCTTAAGCAGAAATGAAGAGACCGTCCCTCCCCTTTACAGGGACTGCAGATGTGTCCTAGGATCCATGTTTTCTCTCTGCCTGCTGCCTCTGCAAGAGAGTATCACACAGGAGCTTGCAGTGGGGAAGGATGAAGCCAAGGATCTTCTTGTGTTCAGAGAAAATGGAAAATCTTTTCCTGCTCTTCTCAAAGTTCAGAAACTCAGAAATAGCTTGGCTTTATAATGTACCTACAGTGTACAAAGTGCCTGATCTGTAGCAAATAAACTATCCCCCACACAGAACAAGAAAACATGGACATAAAGTACAGAGTAAGGAGCTTTGATAATATGATGCATCTTTTAAGAAATATTACTTTTTATTGAGGTATAATTGATATACTGGGTTGCATCTTTTGATGGTGAAGGTTGTTAAACCTTAAGAGGAATTAATGAAGGAGGGAAGGAATCTTATGATGGGAGTCCTTGCCCAAGCATGTCAGACAAATTAAAAGCCATCGTAACACCCATTCCTCAAGTTCATAGATGTAGAGCAGGGCTAGAAAACTATTAGCCTCAACTAACTTGCCTTTTTTTATTGGGACAGAGCCATGCTCATTATCTACATATTGTCTGTGGCTGCCTTCATGCTACAATGGAAGAGCTGAGCAGTAGCATATAGAGAATGTGTGGTCTAGAAGCATAAACGGTATTGTCCTCTGGTAATAATTGTAGCAGCTTGCACTGTAAGAAAGCCTTAGAAATTTCTAAGAGCTTTTACATCCATTATCTCATTTGGCCTCCATATCAGCCCTGTGAGATAGGCAGAGAAAACATTATTCCTATTTTACTGATCAGGAACCCGAGTCTCAGAGACATCCTCAATACTCTCTAGATACTAACTGGTGAAGAACCATTGATGCCTAAAGAAGATCATTAGAGGCCCTAAAACTGAAGCGAGAGTGGTTCATCATGACAAGTGGAACTGTTGACCCTGATGCTTCACCCCTCCCTATATCTACACCCTTTGCCACAGGCTTTATAGAGCTCTCTCAAAAGGCAGTGTGCACTGTCCTATCCCTTGAATTTGGGCTTGGCAACTTGTCTTGCTTCGTCCACTGAGATGTTAGTAGATAAGATTCTAGGTACTTGCAATGTGCTTGCACACCGGGACTTGCCTTCTCTTGTGCTTTCTGTCAATGCCTGGAGGAGAACATGCCTGAGCTAGCCTGATGGAGCAAGGATGAGGAGAGGTGTAGGCGAGCCATCCAGCTGCCTCTAGCCCCATTCTGAGTGGCAGAGCTGCTCCAGCCTCTCTGGCCTGAGACAAGCCTGACTGTCTGAGTCCAGCCTAGATGAGACAATGCCCAGCTGACTTAGAGGTCATTTATGTTTTAAGTCACTGTGTTTGAGGATGGCTTGTTACATGGTATTTTTGTAGCAGTGGTTGACTGATCTAAAAGGCATGACACTGTTACATAACTATAAGAAACTATTCTGGTTTCTCACACTGATTATGTTTCTTTGAAATAATACATAGTATATTCTATCAAAAGCCTTTTTTTTTTTTTGGCATTTCCCTATTTTGCTGGGTAACTTACTGCTCCCTCCAACCTGCCAGTTGGGTGATACAGGATAGCGCCACTGTCCTCACTGCTAACATGAATGAGATTTAACTGCTCTGATTACAGTCATGAGAAAAGGCTCCTAGGGGACCCACAAGTCCCTATGAAGCAGTCTTGTGGGTGCTGCAGCCTTAAGTTGATTTTCAGGAGAAATTCACTCCCTTGTTCTCTTATTGAGAGCCCACTCCTGCCAGATCAGAGGCAGAGAGGCTGCTTGGATGCCTTCCATGCAAAAGCCTCTTCTTTTCTGGATTGGGGCATTTGATATCAGTGCAGTCCATTTTATTTCTAAGGATCACTGGAGCCTAGCAAGCCAAGAGATGCACAAATCCCCCAGCCTGCAAATAGACTCATTTCCTCAGCTTTCTTTTCTGTTCACTCTCTATCCTTCATCCCTTTCTGTTCTCATTTACTTTTTAATCCCCAAGCACGGAACTCTCCAAGGCTCTAAAGAAGGGTTTTCTTGGCATCGAGTCAATGTAGACAGTGAGTATAGCATCTTGGAGAGTAATCAGGGAAGACTGGGGGCCCTCCTGGAGCTTTTGCAAAGCAGAAGAAAAAGCCGCCCACCTCTCCCTCTCCCACCAGCCCCTCCTGTCCTCCCTGGGGATCCTGCAGAAGTTCAACTCATTCATCAACACGTCCTTCTCTCTTTAAAAAATAAATCAACAAAACAGGAGAGGGCTTTAGAAAGCCTCTGTAAAAAAACTGCTTAAGGAAATAGGCTCTTTTTATTCCAGTCAGGTGTCTACACAACTCAATTATTTGGATAACTCAGGTCCAAACCTGAGGTATTCGAATCATCTGAGGTCAAAGCATTTGGGAGCAAGCGGGTCCTGGATAATTAATATGGTATAAATAGCATGCGATAGAGCAAAGCACTTCTTTGAAGGGGTAAAATTAGGCTGCTGGTGCTGCCCCCGAGACTCAATTGTGGAAACTTTTCTAGCTTTGGATATCTAAAGGGGTTTGGAGGTGCGGGGCTGTGGCTGTATTACCCCCCCCCCTTTTTTCTTTTTTATGGGCATACCTGCAGCATATGAAAGTTCCCAGGCTAGGTAATCAAATTGGAGCTGCAGCTGCTGGACTACACCACAGCTACAACAATGCCGGATCCAAGCCACATCTACAATCTATGCTGAAGCCTGTGGCAATGCGGGATCCTTAACCCACTGAGCAAGGCCAGGGATCAAACCTGCATCCAGACACTATGTCACATTCTTAACCCACTGAGCCACAGTGCAAACTCCAGCTGTATTACTCTTGAATGAAATAGTGAGGGGAAATTTCTGCTTAATGAGAGAACATTTCTGTGCTGTCCATAGATCTAAGGCAACTCAGAAGATTTTGGCAAGTAACACCCCCCTACCCACCCCGCACGCGCCATCCCCGTCTGACTCATTTTCTTTCTTTCTTTCTTTCTTTTTTTTAATCTGTTGGTTTACCTTTAGAATCAGAGCAAAAACCATGGGTGGGCCTCATCTCCTGGTCTCCACTTCCTCCTGTGAAGGAAGGTCATCTGGGCTTTTTTCACTTGTCCTGTATTTGAAATGTAAATTCTGGAGCAATATGCATTCTGAAAACTGTAACTTTCTTCCACTGATAGTATATGACATTCATGTCTGTCGTGTGGTTGCTGCCACTAAGATTGAGCAGATGTCTCACTTTTGAGTAAGAAGAGCTTTGCAGGTCACACTGGGAGAGGCTTGGATGTGTCATAATAGGTACTGTGTGTGGTCACCAAAGCTTTTACAGCTGAGGACCAGCTGCTTTCTTCAAGGAAAATGTAGTTTAAGATAATTCCCTACAGCTGTATTTAAGATGGGTTGGAACCTGAGAGATTGAAGGCAGAGAGGATGGCTAGGGGGTAGTTACCGTAATTTAGGCCAATGCTTCCCAGGGTGAATTTCAGGTAATGCTACAACCACAGGGGTTCCATGATCAAATATTTTATCTCTCCCTTGGAGATTCACAGTGCACAGAAACACATTAAAATCTATGAAAGGTCCTGCAGAAAAACCTTGTAACTTTGTTTAACAGTGTTTCCCAAATGTGGCTGACTGCAGAACCATCTCCATGCACAGCACCTATTAGCAAGGTGTGGCACTGTTTTTTGATAGAGGAATAGGAGAAAGAGATAGGGCCCAAGGGGTGGAGGGGATGGTTTTGAGGCCCAAACATCTCTATGGTCTCAAGCCTGGGAAAGAAAACTATGGGGCAAATATTGGCAGTAATAGAGGAAATCATGAAGGTGAAGGTGATGTCAATTTTTCGACATGTTGGAATTTTGATCAGGATGTGACTGACTGAACAAGCTCCATACTTTTGTCTTTTATGTCAATTCTATTGGTCCAAATTAGGAAGAACAAACCAGGGCCCAGACCCAATTTATTCAGAGTACATAATATTGCCTGGACAGGAAAGACTCCCTATGGAATATTTTAATTGGTTCAGCTAACATTTCTACTCTATTATATTTTAGTCCATTTCTAGTTTAGTAGTCTGACAGAATCCCAGTAAGTCACATATTATAATTAAAAAAGAGAGAGAGTTGCCAGTTTTCCCCTTAGCTAGGATGGAGGAGAGAGTGGATATTTTTAACTTCAACTGAGAAGGCTTTACTTACCCACTCCTCAGGGCCTCTGGGTCACACCCCTGCCTGGGACAGATCTGCATACATTTAGGCTGTGTCCACCATCACTTTCATCACTGCTGTTCTCAGTTTGCAGAACCTGCCAAGAAAGTGGCAGAGTCCTGTAGCACTCACTCACTACATCCCTAATTTTCGCTACCTCAGAGGGGGTCTTTGTTGCTGACCAGTAATCCATTCTTATTTCTGTTGGGGACCGTTCCAGAGTTCTCCTCACACTTCAGCCTCCTCCAAAAGGCAATCTCACCTTATACTTTACTGAGACGATCGAGTTAATCAAACATAAATCTGCCATACCCACCTAGCTCCCTTTCTTCATAAGTATTTGTTTGCCTCTTAATTCTTCCCTCAAGTTTCAGATGTTACAGCTTTTCCCGGCATTTCCTTCTAGCAGTGTTGATTCCTGCTTTTCCATAGAACCCTTCCCCTGGGCCTTCTTGTGGGTCACTTCCTTCCTGTGTGACCTTGGACAAGTTACTTCGTTCCTCTCAACCTCACTTTTCATAATAACTCCTACCTTGAAGAATGCTCAAAGAAATGAGTTTAATATATGCAAGCATCCTACACAGTGTCTGAGACATACAAAACATTATAAGTCATACCTATTTTTATGTTTACTACTTCTATTTTCATTTTTTTTTCTTTTTGCTTTTTAGGGCCATACCCACGGCATATGGAAGTTCCTGGGCTAAGGATTGAATTGGAGATACAGCTGCCAGCCTACCACCACAACCACAGCAATGCAGGATCTGAGCCACATCTGCAACCTACACCACAGTTCACGGCAACACTCAATCCCCAACCCAATGAGCAGGGCCAAGGATAAGTCAAACCTGTATCCTCATGGATACTAGTTGGATTCATTTCCACTGTGCCAAAACAGGAACTCCTCTATTTTCATTTTTTTAAAATTAACTTTATTGGGTCATAATTTACATAAAATAAATTGTACATATTGTAAGTGTATAGTTAGATGAACTTTTGTTAGTAAATGTACCATGTAACCACCACCCCAATCAAAACATTTAACATTCCTTTTATTCCAGAGAATTCTTTCATGCCCATTTACAATAAATTTCCTCCATCCCTTGCTCTAAATGTTGATCTGATCCCTATCACTTCAGATTTGTTGCACAAGTTTTAGACTTCATATAATTGGAATCATTATATACTTTACGCACAGTATACACTTTTTGTGTGGTTTCTTTTACTTAGTGTAATTAAAAATTTTTTTTTGCATGTTAAAATGTAATAGTTGCTGAATGAACATTCTTTGTATTATAGAGTAGCATTTCATTTTGTGAATATACACAATTGTTCTCATATTCAATATATAATTTATTTATCCTTTCACCCTTGATGCGCATTTGAGTTATTTTAACTTTTTTATTGTCAACAAAGCTGTTATGAACAGTTGCTAAAAAGGGTATGTGGATGTGTATGTGGCATGTATTTTTTTCTTTTGGAGAAATACCTAAGGATAGAATTATTGGGTCACACGGTTAGTGTATGTTTAACTTTTTAAGAAACTGATAAACTGTTTTCTAAAGTGGCGACACCAGTTTACTCTTCAAAAATCAGTGTATGAAAGTTCCAGTTGTTCCACAATTATATTACATTTCATCTTAGCAGTTTTAATTTTAGTCATTCCAGTGTCATGGAATCTCACTATGGTCTTAGTATGTGTTTTCCTGCAATCAAGTGGTGTTGATCCTCTCTTTATATACTTAACTGGTCACTTGTATATCTCCTTTTATGAAGTATCTTATAAATATTTCTCACATTTTTATAAATTGGCTTGCTTGTCTTATTATTGAGTTAGGTGAGTTTTCTTTAATAAATTGTGACACAAATTCTTTGTTAGGTATATATTTTGCAAATATTTTCTTCAAGTCTTTGGCTTACCTTTTTATTTCTTAGTGGTATCTTTTGAAAAATTGAAGTTTTTAATTTTGATGAGGTCCAACATATCTTTTTTTTTTTTTCTTTTCTGGTTAGTGATTTTAGTGACTCATCTAAGAAATCTCTGCTTATCACAAAATATGAGCATCAAGTTTGGAACTTTTTTTTAGTTGATTTTTTAAAAATTTATTGAAGTACAGTTGATTTATAATAGTGTGTTACTTTCAAGTGTACAGCAAAGTGATTTGGTTTTACATAAGTATACAACTGTATTCTTTTTAAATACTTTTCCGGTAGACTTTATTATAAGATGTTGAATATAGTTCCCTGTGCTATATACATTAGGAACTTATTGTTTATCCATTCTTTACGTAATACTTTGCACCTATTAATGCCAAACTCTCAGTCCATCCCTCTCCCACCTCTCTTCCACTTGGCAACCACAAGTCTGTTCTCTATGTTAGTAAGTCTGTTGCTATTCTGTAGATAGGTTCATTTGTGCCACATTTTAGATTCCACATATCAGTGATATCATATGGCATTTGTCCTTCTCTTTCTTAGTTCATTTAGTATGAGAATCTCTAGTTGCATCCATGTTGCTGCACATGGCAGTATTTCATTCTCTTTTATGGTATATATGTACCACTTCTTCATCCACTCATCTATTGAAGGACATCTAAGTAGTTTCCATATCTTGGTTATTGTAAACTATGAACATAGGGGTGCATGTATCTTTTTGAATTATAGTTTTGTCTGGATATATTACTAGAAGTGGAATTGCTGGATCATATGGAAACTCCATCCTTTGTTTTTTTGAGGAACTTCCATACTGTTTTCCATAGTTGCAGCACCAACTTACATTCTCACTAACAGTGTAGGAAGGTTCTCTTTTCTCCACATCCTCACTAGCATTTATTGTTTGTAGACATTTTGATGATGACCATTCTGACTAGTATGAGGTGATACTTCATTGTAGTTTTGATTTGCATTTCTCTAATCATTAGCAATGTTGAGCGCCTTTGCATGTGCCTGCTGTCCATCTGTATGTCTTTTTTGGAGAAATGTCTATTTAGAACTTCTGCCCATTTTTTGGTTGGCTTGATTTCTTGTTATTGAGTTGTTTAAGCTATTTGTATATTTTAGAAATTAAGCCTTGTTGGTTGAATCATTTGCAAATATTTTCTTCTATCCTGTAGGATGGCTATTCACTTTGTTTATGGTTTCTTTTGCTGTGCAAAAACTTGTACGTTTGATTAGATCCCATTTGTATTTATTTATTTATTTATTTATTTATTATTAATTGTTATTTCCTCAGCATAGTTTTTTTTCTCTACTGTACAGCATGGTGACCTAGTTACACATACTTGTATACATTTTTTTGTCACATTATTATGCTCCATCATAAGTGACTAGACAGTTCCCAGTGCTACACAGCAGGATCTCATTGCTAACCCATTTGTTTCTTTTTGCTTTTATCTCTATTGCCTTGGGAGACTGACCTAAGAAAACATTGGTATGATTTATGTCAGAGAATTTTTGCCTATGTTCTCTTCTAGGAGTTTTATGTTGTTGTGTCTTTAAGTTTTGAAGCCATTTTGAGTTTATATTTGGGCATGGTGTGAAAGTGTGTTTTAACTTCACTAATTTACATGCAGCTGTCCATCTTTCCCAGCACCATTTACTGAGGGGGCTGTCTTTTTTCCCATTTTATTTTCTTGCCTCCTTTGTTAAATTGACCTTTGGTGTGTGGGTTTATTTCTGGGCTCTCTATTCTGTTCCACTGCTCGTATGTTGATTTTTGTGCCAATACCACACTTTTTTGATTACTGTAGCTTTAAAATATTGTCTGAATCTAGGAGGGTTAAACCTTCTGCTTTATTCTTTTTCCTTAGGGTTGCTTTGGCATTTCTTGGTCTTTTGTGGTCCATAGAAATTTGGGGATTGTTTGTTCTATTTGGGGATCAAATTAAATCCATAGATTGCTTTGAGTAGTACAGCCATTTTAACAATATTAATTTCTCCAACCCAAGAGCCTGAGATACCTTTCTATTTCTTTGAATCAACTTTAATTTCCTTTATTAATGTATTATAGTTCTTGGCATGTAAATCTTTCATCTTCTTGGCTAGGTTTATTCCTAAGTATATATATATTTTTTGGTGCAATTTTAAAAGGTGTTGTTTTTTCTTACATTCCCTTTCTGTTGTTTTATTGGTAGTATAAGAAATGCAGCCTATTCCTATGTTAATCTTGTTGGACACTTTTTGTTTGTTTTTCTTGTCTAATTGCTGTGGCTAGGACTTACAATACTCGAATAGAATTGAGGAGAGTGGACATCCTTGTCTTACTCAGAAATTTAGTCAAAAGAGTTTCAGCTTTTCACTACATTTCATAGATTTTTGCAAGGTTGTGTTTTCGTTGTCATTTGTCTTGAAATAGTTTTTTTTTTTAATTTTCTCTTTGATTTCATCATTGACCCATTGATTTGTAGTAGCCTGTTGTTTAGTCTCCACACCATTGTTTTTTTCTTGTTTTTCTTTTCTGTGTGTGATTTCTAGTTTCATGCTGGTGTGCTCAGAAAAGATGCTTGAAATAATTTCTCTTCTCTTAATTTTGTTGAGGCTTGTTTCATGCCCTAGTATATTGTCTATCCTAGAGAAAATTCTATGTATGCTTAAAAAGAATGTGTGTTCTATTTTTTGTTTCCTATAGATATCAAATAAGTCTAACTGTTCTATTTGTTATTCAGAAACTCTTCTGCCTTATTTATTTTCTGTCTGGAAGATCTGTCCATTGATGTCAGTGAGATATTAAAGTCTCCTACTAATATTCTATTTCCATCAATTTCTCTCTTTATATCTGTTAGTATTTGTTTTATGTATTTAGGTACTCATGAAGATTTATTCATGTATTTTCTCCTAGATTTATAGTTTTTAATTTTATTTTTAGGTACATGCTCTGTTTCAAAATAATTTTATAGACTGGTACTATAGTATTTTGATTACTGTACCTTTTTAGTAAGTCTTAGAATTACATAGTATATGACCTCTGATTTTATTTCTCTTTTATAGGATTATTTAGGATATTCTATGTCCTTTTTGTTGTCATATAAATTTTCAAATCAGCTAGCCAATTTCTACAAAAATGCCTAGTCAGATTAGAATTAAAATTGTATGGAACCTGTAGATCAGTTTGAGAAAAGTGAATATGTTAATATTGAATCTTTCAATAAATAAATGTGGTATATCTGTTTATTTAAATTTTTTTTTGTCTTTTCAGAAATATTTTGTAGTATTCATAGTCAAAGTCTTGTTCATCTTTTATTAAATTTATTCCTGAAAATTCTTGTTTTTTGATGTCATGATAAAGAGTGTCTTTTTAAAATTTTTAGGTGTTTTCTAGTATTTATAAATATGATTAATTTTTATATGATAATTTGTATCCTGTGACCATATGAAAATTTTATTTATTAAGTCTAGTTGTTTTTCTTTTTGTATAGTCTATGTGAACAATCATACTGTCTATGAATAAAAATGGATTTCCTCATTTTTCCCTTATATTTATGCCTTTTAATTCCATTTCATGTTGTATTTAGTGCTTAAGACTCCAGAACAGTCTTGAGTAGAAGCAGTTGGAATGGACAGACTTGCATAGTTCCTGATCTTAAGATTTCACCATTACCGAATTCAGTAGCATTGGTATGCTATTAGAGGTAGTTTTTTGTTTGTTTGTTTTGTTTTGTTTGTAGCTGACCTTCCTTTAAACTGAAGAAGCTTCCTTCTTACTAAATTTTTAAGAGTTTTTTTAATTAAAAATTTTTTTTGACTGCACCCACAGCATGTGGAAGTTCCCAGGCTAAGGATCGAACCCACACCATAGCAGTGACCTGAGCTGCTGCAGTGACAATGCCATATCTTTAACCCTCTGAACCACAAGGGAATTCTGAGAAATTTATTTTTACTGTCATGTGTAGATTTTTTGAATTTTTTCAAATTCTCTGTATCTGTTGAGCTGATTATATTAGTTTTCTCCTTTATACTGTTAATGTGGTGAATTACATTTTTGACTTTCACTTATGGAACCAACTTGCATTCCTGGACAGTCCCCACCTGGTTATGGTATAATTTTTTAAATATAATTCTGGATTTGATTTGCTAGTATTTTGTTAAGGATTTTTGCAACTGTTTATGAGAGCTGTGAGTTTATAATTTTTTTTATTTCATCTTGATCATGTTTTAGTATCATGGTTATGCCAGTTTCACACAGTAAATATTTCCTTTTGTCTATTTTCTAAAAGGGAATTTTTAATTGGTATCCCTTCTTTCCTGAATGTCTGATAAATTTACCAGAAGAGACATCTGGATCTGGTGCTTTCTTTGAAGTTATTTTTAAATTACAAATCAGCTTCTTTAAGATAACCTGCTATTCCAATTTCTACACCACAGTTACAGCAACACCAGATCCAAGCCACATCTTTACCTATACCACAGCTGGATCCCTAACTCACTGAGCAAGGCCAAGGATAGAACTCACATCCCCATGGATATTAGTTGGGTTCATTACCACTGAGGCACAATAAGAACTCCTAAAATAATCTTAATTGTTGCTCTTGAGAAAATAATATTCATCTTTACCTTTCAGAGTTTACTTTTAGTTGATGTATCATTTCATATTTCTAATTTTACAGTTCTAAATTCTTTCTACTCACATTATTTTTCCCATTTCACTAATATAAAAATATTATAGCAGTGTACTTCCATTTACTCACTCCTACCATCCTTTGTCCCAGTGTTGTCACATCTTTTACTTGTGTATATATTAGAAAATAACCTTACAAAAGTGTTGCTTTTGCTTATATAAGTTGTTTTTAAAGGAAATAAGAGAAGAAAAATGTTATTTTATATTTATTTACATATTTGCTATCTCTGTTTCCTCATTTCCTGAAGATATGAGTTCTGCCTAGTATCCCTTCCCTTCAACCTCAAAGATATAGTTTAGCATTTCTTGAAGTGCTGGTCTGCAGACAAAAGATTCCTCAGTTTTTTTTTTTAAAGAAAATGTATCTTCATCCTAATTTTTTATAAGATTTTATTTTTTCTATTATAGTTGGTTTATAATGTTCTGTCACCCTAATTTTGAACAGAAATATTTTCTGGTTGTTTAATAGAATTTTAGGCTGACTGCCGTTGCTTTTAAATTGTTTTTTCCACTACTTTAAAGAAGTCATTCCTTACTGCTAATATATGGCCTTTCTGAATGCTCAGCTGGAGGCTGAGTGTTGAAGAGGTGTTAACAGTGTTTTAAGGAGGTATCTGCACCCAGGCTAGTCCATAATCTAATATAAATCAAAACGTTGTTTGATTTCTATTGTTTCTTTTTCTACTCTCAGCCTTATAGCAATTACTTTCTGATAAACCTCATGTAGTCCCCCCTTGCACATGAGTCTTCAGCCAAAGACTTACTGGAGCACCCCCATTAGAATTCTAGGGGTCACTTCTGCACAGGCCACTCCTATTTACTAGAATTCTGTTCAGATCCCAGCTCCTTCTCTGTCTCCAAATGGATATGAGGCTCTTTAGCTCAGGTGGAGGGCTGTATTCTGTTTAGACCCCAGGTCTAGCTCCACCTGTTTGGGGAACTTTTCTCCAGAGAGAAAACAGAGTGGTAACTGGTACACATCATCCCTCACTTTGTAAGTTTATGTTTTTCAGTGCCTAAAAATAATTTCCCTTAATATTTTGCCAAGTTTATAGCAGTGTAAGGGGTGTTGGAATCAGCTCATACTGGCCTATGAAAGGCAATTTTTAAATTTTTAGAAATTTTGCCAGCCAGTTGTTAAACCATTGGTAACTTGAAGTCAGCCACCTGGGAAATTAAGTATGTAAGAAACATGCAAATGTTATAAATCAAGGAATTTTTTTTCTTTATTAGGGAACTGGTTGTTAAACATTTACCAGCACATCACTGTTTATGGTGAGAGAGCTGGTCGGGTACTAATTGCTCTATCATGGCTGTAAGATGAAGTTCCATTTTCTTTTAATTCACTTATTCCTTAATCTCTTTTCAATTTGATTTTAATTGCCTCCAATCTACTTTGAAAGACTATTTTATCCATGAACTTTTCTATATTCTTTTTCTTTTTGATGCTTCTGATAATTTGATTACATTACAATTGCCATTTTAAAAATGTCTTTGATTGTTCCTTCTGTGTTATATTGGCTGATTTCTTACTTCTGCTTCTTATCTGTAGTATCTCCCTGTCATTCGGTTTCTCCTGCAGATAGCTGAATGGTGCAGGCAGTGGCTTCTGCAATCTGGTCAATTTTGAGTTACATGGAAAAACAGTAAGCCTGCTCTTTCACACACACACACACACACACACACACACACACACACACACACACACACACACACACACTTTACCTCGTCTGGTGCACCCTTTTGTGATTTTTTGGTCCTTTTCTCTGCTCCTCCACTAAATATGAACAGGGACTTGAAACTCAGTTTCCAGAAGTAGAGATGAGAAAAAGGAAGGAAGGGCCCTGAAGGTGCTTGTATACTTGCCATTTTATTTTATTTTATTTTTTTTATTTTATTTTTTTGTCTTTTTTTTTTTGTTGTTGTTGTTGTTGCTATTTCTTGGGCCACTCCCGCGGCATATGGAGGTTCCCAGGCTAGGGGTTGAATCAGAGCTGTAGCCACCGGCCTAGGCCAGAGCCACAGTAACTCGGGATCCGAGCCGCGTCTGCAACCTACACCACAGCCCACGGCAATGCCGGATCATTAACCCACTGAGCAAGGGCAGGGACCGAACCCGCAACCTCATGGTTCCTAGTCGGATTCGTTAACCACTGCACCACGACGGGAACTCCTACTTGCCATTTTAGTTGCCGATCCTTTTGACTACTTATGTCTTCTGCAAGTTCTAGGTTATGCGTGATATAGTTCATATTGGAATTTGTCACTTGAAATAAATGTGTTCTAATTCTCAGTTCTTCCTTTAATGTACTTAAAATCCATATCCTTGTTGAGCCTTTCCTAACTACCTTTGCCAAATAATATCCCATTTCATCTGTACAACTACTAATTTTCTAATCTTTCCCCTAGTTAGGCATGAAGTTCTGTTATTCACCGTAGTCACTATACTATTCTGTATCCTCAATTCGATTAGAAGGCACTTAAAAGCAGGGATCATTTTTTTCTATATTTCTTGGTTTCCTACCTAGTGTTTAATAATTGTAGAAACAAAACATTGAATTGTAGAACTCAGCAGATGCATGGTGATGTCTTGACTTCTGAATCTATTTAAAATATACATATTCTTTGCAGAAAAATCTATTCAATTTTGTTCCTCTCCAGATCAACTTTCCTATTTATTTGACACTGTATCATCAACACAATTAATCACTTCTTTTCGAAGAAATGAGTTTAATTAGTTAAACATTAATCTGTGGGTTTAGTAAAATGGCTAATCTAATGCATTTATCTTAACAAACAAGATAATTTGATGTGGCCTAGTTATTTTAGTGACTAGTTATTATAGTTTATCAAATGTGCTTCATCTACCATGATGTGATTGGATGATTATGATTAACTTTCAAGTACCCTTATCATCTCCCTTCCCACTTGCTGTAAAAGATTGTACGAGAACTAAAAAAGCATCTGCGACTGTGTTTCCTCTGTTTAGGAAATTCCCATGGCTCTGAATTAATTTTTTCCCTGGAACTTTCTCATGCTGGCCTGACCTCCCCTTTTTACAGCTTATTTTCACATAAATAGAATCCTCACTCTCTGTATATCTCCTTTTGTAGAGTGATTAAACAGACTTGACCTCCCATTTTAATAGTATTTACAAAATACAAAGAAATCAAACAATTGACAGAGTAGGATAGAACAAAATTACCATAAATTTTAAGATGTAGATTAGAGAACATGTTCATTTTGAGAACTGTCAGAGAAGTTGAGGAATATTTAAACTGTCCTGTTTCATATCTACTCCAAAAGACATCATTTCACCAAAGGTAAAACTAAAGCTCAGAGAAAGGGAAATGACCTACCCTCAGTCATGTTGTTAACTTTAAAACTGGAACCAACCCTGGTTTGATCCTTAGTCCATGGCTCTCTGTACCATCACAGATATTTTAAGTCAAATTTTCCTACCTTCTGTTTCATCTTGCTTGCTTACCTTAAAAGTTGGAATCCTCTTTACTCCTTGTTTCTTGATTCCCCATCCTCTCCAGCCCTATTTCTCTGCTACTTTTTACAGGAAAAATTCTGTTAACAGGTTGATGGTACTTACTCTCATCCTTTCCTTACTTCCCATTCTCCAACCTGTCTTTGTTCCACCTCCTCCAACCCCTGGAAAGATTCATGTCATTGTCTCCAGTGACTGCCTGTTGCCAAATCCATGGTCTTGTCTCTGTCCTCATCTTTTTGAGTTCCGAGCAGCATTCAGTATGAAGTACTTTTCTTTTTTTTGAATTCTGAACTGCTAGCTCCTGATTTTCCTCCTTCCTTGCAGGCTGTTCTTTCTCAGTCCTTTATTTTCTCCTACCACCTAACTAATCTCTAAATGTTAAAGTGTCTCAGAGCTTTCCTTCAGCTCTTTTGTCAGTTTACACCCTTATAGTAGGTTGCCTCATCCATTCTGTGGATTTAAATATTACCTAGACACTGATAACCCTCACACTTAACCTACCAGCCCTTTTATTATAAGGCTCTAAATTTATTTATACCACTATCTACTTGATAGTTTCCCTTGGAGGTTGAATAGGATTTCAGCTGAACAAGTCTAAGATGAAGCTCTTGATTCCCAACTTCCCCAGTCATGTTCTTGCCATTCTTTCCCGTCTTAGAAGATTATTCAACCAGTTGCCCAAATTTAAAAAAAAATGATGAAAAACCCTGATTGGAAAACCTTATTACAAAGAATAAAATCATTATCCAGTGTACATCATGACTATCAGCAAATAAAATCCAATAGCACATAAAATGGATAATACTATATAAAGTTTATCCCCAGTAATGTTTGGTTTAATATCATAATCAATCAGTGTAACTCACCATACTAATAGAATAAAGGAGGAAAAGCATATGGCCATCTCAATAGATGAAGAGGAGTTCCCGTGTGGCGCAGTGGTTAACGAATCCGACTAGGAACCATGAGGTTGCGGGTTCGGTCCCTGCCCTTGCTCAGTGGGTTAACGATCCGGCGTTGCCGTGGGCTGTGGTGTAGGTTGCAGACGCGGCTCGGATCCCGCGTTGCTGTGGCTCTGGCGTAGACCGGTGGCTACAGCTCTGATTCGACCCCTAGCCTGGGAACCTCCATATGCCGTGGGAGCGGCCCAAGAAATAGCAAACAAACAAACAAACAAACAACCCCCCCCAAAAAAAAGAAAAAAAAATAGATGGAGAAAAATATTTGACAAAATTAACATTTATTCATTGATGAAAACTCTCAGAATTCTAGAATAGAAGGAATTTCCTCATTCTGATAAAAGACGTCTATGAAAAATCAACAGGTTCTTAATGGTGAAATATTGAATGCCTTCTCCTAAGACCACAAACAAATTAGGGATGTCAACTTTCATCATTTATATTAATATTTTATTAGAAATCTCAGACATTGCAGTAAGACAAGGAAATAAAAAGCATACAGATGAGAAATGAAATAAATACATCTTTATTCACAGACGACATGCTTTTTAGGGTTGAAAAGCCTAATGCATCTTTTAAAAAGCCATTATAACAAACATACAAATTTAGCAGTGTCTCAGTATACAAGGTCGGTATACAAAAATC
This sequence comes from Phacochoerus africanus, assembly GCF_016906955.1. Classification (NCBI taxonomy): domain Eukaryota; kingdom Metazoa; phylum Chordata; class Mammalia; order Artiodactyla; family Suidae; genus Phacochoerus; species Phacochoerus africanus. Next base: position 222,195,927 of record NC_062544.1, read on the forward strand.
TGTTGCATTGATTTTTGCAATTGGGGTTGATTCCTTGGGGTTGAGTTGTTTCCTTCTGAGGGCTGTGGTAGAGGATCTTTTCCATGCTGCACTAAGAGTATCCAAAAGTATCATGATTGATGCATGAATAGTAGGATGGATAGATGGATGGTTATGTGATGAATCATATATATAAAATGTTAATTGTATGATCTTCATGGTGAGTACATAGGTGGTCATTATTCAGTCCATTTCTAGGTTTGAAAAAAAAATTTTTTTTCTTTTTGGCTGTCCTGTGGCATATGGAGTTCCCAGGCCATTGATCAGATCCGAGCTGCAGGTGCAACCTAAGCCATAGCTGAAGCAATGCTGGATCCTTAACCCACTGTGCCTGAGGCTGGGGATTGAATCTGCATCCTGGTGCTCCCAAGACGTCGCCGATCCTGTTGTGCCACAGTGGGAACTCCTGGGTTTGGAAATTTTTATTTAAACATGTTGTCATCTTTGATTTATTTTTTAACTCACTATTCATATCCATTCTATCAATATGCCTTGCCTCTTCAATTATCAAAATATATCTCGAACCATTTTCCATTTTCTGTTTCTGAAGCCATCAGTTCAGTGATAAGGTATCAACAACCCTCTCAGCTAGACTGTAGCAGTAGCCTGCTAACCAATCCGTTTCTGCTTCCTCTTATGCTTTTTAAATAATCTATGCTGTTGGCCACAGCCAGTGGGTTCTTCTTAAAATAAAGCTGACATATACTACTCCCTGAATTAAAACTTCCAAACTAGTGGCTCTCTCTGGTCAAAGTCTTGCTGCCTTGCCATGTCCCACAAGGATCTGCTAGATACAGCGCTCACCTTTTTCTTGATGTCTGATGACACTATTTTGCTCTATCCAGCCACTCTGGCTGACTTTTATTTCTTGGACTTGTTATACGTTTCCCTCACACCATGCATTTACTTTGTTTCCTCTACATGGGATGCTTTTTCCTGGCTCTTGACAGGGATTGTTCTTTTCCTTTTTAAAAAACTGAAGTATAGTTGATTTACAGGATTGTATTAGTTTCAGATGTACAGCAAAGTAATTTGGTTATGCATACATATATGTATGTATTCTTTTTCAGATTCTTTTCCATTATAGGTTATTACAAGATAATGAATACAGTTCCCAGTAATCGTTCCCCTTTTCAGGTCTCAGTTAATAGGCTATTTCCATTCCCTCTGTATAAAGTACCCTCTTCCCATCAATTCCTTTCACATCACATCACTTGTCTTACTTCCTTCATAGCAGCATTTTGAATGTACCTTGTTAATTTTGTGCTCTACTTAAAGTCCAAGAACATAGGGATCACATCTTTCTTATTCATTGCTCTATCGTCAGGCATCAGAATAGTGTCTGGCACATATTAAATGCAACATAAATATTTGCTATTTGACTGAATCCATATGGGATATAGTCAAAAGCTTGGTGACAGTTTGTTGTTGTTGTTGTTGTTTTGTTTTGCTTTTAACTCAGAAAAGCCTAGACATGCCTACTGACTGGAGAGTGAGATTCCATAAGGTACTCTGTTAGACGGAGAAAGCATCATAAAAAGATTTATGGAGGAATGTAAGAGTCATGATCGTGGAGCTGGTCCTTAAGTTGTACACACCTCTGGGCTCAATTCACTATCTTCATTTTACGTTGACTTGTCTCAAGAATAGAGGATTAGTTAAGTGAATTATGGAATGAACTTCCTGATGATAGAAATCCCCATAGCTATTAAAAATCATGTTGTGGAGGAATATTTATTGACACAGGGAAAAGTTCACGACACATTGTCATGGGAAAAAGCAGGCTTCAGACGAACATGCTCAAGATTCTCTCCAGACCGCCAAGTGCCCTCAACAACTGCATCCCTGTAGTAATAGCATTCTTCCCAAATTGATAAGGAATTATTTTCCTTGGCCTAGATCTTCTGAGGGCAGGCACCTCTGGTCACTTTTGGAATCAGAAGGAATGTGTATTTTTGAAAACCTTAAATATAGGAAGGCCTTTAAATAAGTGTAATTGATAAGATATTCATATAATAGTAAGTGCTAACAGTCTGCTAGAAGTGAAAAAGATGGTAAAATTGAAGAAGAAGAAGTCTGTGTTGTCTTATATTGTGTTATATGCCATGAAGGAATTTGACTCCAGCTGGGGCACAGAATCAACCCCCACGATATAATAAGAAAACTAGAGTGCACCATTCTGAGAGCAGGTGGAGTGATTCATCTCTGTGAGTGTCCCTCAGTTTTTCACCCTTACCCTTAATAACTTAAATACAATAATCTGAGGCTCCCTCTGGTGTCCAGTTATGCCTGAGGTTGCTGGAGGATGCTATATTGGTTTCCAAAGTACCACAAACTGAGTGCCTTAAACAACAGAATGTATTGTCTCACGTTACAGAGGCTTGAAGTCCGAAATCAAGGTATCACCTGGGTTGGTTCCTTCTGAGGGCTGTAGGGGAGAATCCTTTCCATGCTGCACTCCCAGCTTCCAGTAGCCCCAGGTGTTCCTTGGCTTCGAGGTGGACACGCCTCCCCATCTCCAGGCATTTTCCTTCTAAGCATGTTTCTGTGTGCACATTTCCCCTTTTGATCAGAACACTAGTAATATTGTATAAAGGCCCACTCTAATTGCCTATTTTAACTTGATCATCTGCAAAAGCCCTATTTCCAGATAAGGTTACATTTATGGGTTTTGGAGATTAAGACTCCAATATCTTTTGGGGCAATAAAATTCAACTCATAGCAGATAACTATCCTGGGTATGACATTTGGGATTGGGGGCCACCCTCTGCTCTGGCCTCCATCCCCATTTGCCTTCCATCACTTGTTCTTCATGTTATGATAGCTCACCCTTAGCTACCAGCAAAAGGCTGTTATGTAAAATATTAATCTTGGAGTCCCCATTGTGGCTTGGGGGCTTAAGAGCCTGACTAATATCCATGAGGATGTGGGTTCGATCCTTGGCCTTGCTCTGTGGGTTAAGGCTCCAGCATTGCTGCAAGCTGTCGCATAGGTCACAGATGTGGCTCAGATCCCCCATTGCTGTAGCTTGTGGTGTAGGCTGGCAGCTGCAGCTCTGATTTGACCTTAGCCTGGGAGCTTCCATATGCAGTAGGTGTGGCCCTAAAAAAAAAAAAAAGAAAAGAAAATCAAGAAAAGATAATAATAGTACAATGATCATCACAACCAAATTTTACAGTATTTCCATCCAAATGTAATAAAATGTAATAACAAAAAAAAGAGAAGAAAATAATAATCTTGACTAAGAGGTGATGCTAACATAAGAAAAATTCAGTGTAGAGAAGGGAAACTTGAACCTGGATATTCGATATATCAGCTTTTCAAGCTGGGTCCGCAACGTCTTCCTGGGGTTCCAGCCATCCCTTGTCTTAATTCTTGGCCTATTGCCAGACTATTGTATTTGATCATCTTTCTTAGGGGAGTTTTCTCCATTTCAGTTGTTTCCTCACCCCAGTGTAGAGCTCCTATAAGAAAAAACACAAATAAGTTAATATCAAAATAAATACTTCAGAGATATACCATTTTACATCTAAAACTCTGTCATAGGGTTGAAATAACTGATTAATACCAGGATTGTGGCATCTGCATTTTGGTATGTACCCTTCTAGTTAAGAGTGAGTAGGTACTTGCCTTATAGCTGCATAACTGAAACTGTCACCAAAACGACCCTGTGTAGAGCTAAGAAAGAACATTCTGAATAAATGGACTTTGAGAAGAAATTTCTCTGGTGTTTTTATAAATAGCACTATCATTTTTTTCCCCTGTAACTTCGTCATAGAGTTAGTAGGGTCTCCTAGAGGAATTGGGACAAGAATTGCCCCTTGAAAGATGATGCTTATTGACTGGGTTAGTGATTTTCTTTACATTCACATCCATATAAACACTGTGATAGGGGTATAAGTTATTAAGACAGAATTGTTCCAACTGAAGGATGAGTTAGCTGGGGCATTTATCTAATTGCCCTGCATGGTCAGGGGCTGGGGTGGCTATGCCTGCACAGGCCAAGCTGCTTTCTCCATGAATGCTATGAAGCAGAAAAGTAGATGCCAAGGGTTGAATTTGAGATGGGATCCTGACAGTATGCATCAGTCTTCCCATCAGAGCTGTGCTGAAATCAGGTAGGCTAAGGTGCTGAGGTGTAGGGCACACAAGCACATGTTACAGTCCGCCCCTTGCCCCAGCCACATGTGATTTTGCTCACATTAAGTCCACCTTGTCACCAATACCTCAAGATGGTAGCTGGTTGCAGTCTTATAATCAGCACACAAATGAGGGATAAGGGAATACCTCTACTGGGTCAGGGGTCACGGGAGTAAGGGAAGGCATTACAGAGAATGCAATATTCCTTGACACAGGGTCTTATGAACAAGGTCATAAGGCTAAGATTTCCAAAATCGTGCCCATGGGCTATATATAGCCAACAAAGCATGTTGATCAAGTCTTCTCAGAAGACTTCACATGCAGAGTTCCCATCGTGGCTCAGTGGTTAACGAATCCAACTAGGAACCATGAACCGGGTTCGATCCCTGGCCTTGCTCAGTGGGTTAAGGATCTGGCATTGCCGTGAGCTGTGGTGTAGGTTGCAGTCGCGGCTCAGATCCCACGTTGCAGTGGCTCTGGTGTAGGCCAGTGGCTACAGCTCTGATTAGACCCCTAGCCTGGGAACCTCCATATGCCATGGGTGCAGCCCTAGAAAAGGCAAAAAGGCAAAAAAAAAAAAAAGAAGACTTCACATAAAAATAAAGATTTGTGGCTTCTCTTGAAAATTGAAAGATTGTCAATATTAAGCTTCCAGTTATAGAGCAAAGATAGTCTAGATCTGAGAGTTTTTTGCCCCTCCTTGAGAAAGAGTGTATGATTTTAAGTTCTTCTGAGTCCCTACCACTCCTGACTGAGTCCCCAACATGCAGGCAGTGTTAATTGCCATGTATCATCTATTGATCTTAATCTAATTTTTTCCCCATTTTAAAAATTTTTTGAAGTATAGCTGATTTACAATGTTGAGATAATTTCTGCTGGACAACAAAGTGATTAAGTTATATGTGCACAGACACCTATTCTCTTTCAGACTTTTTTCCCTCCTAGATTATCACAGAATATTGGGCAGAGTACTCTGTGCTATACAGTAGGTTCCAATTGGCAAATGATTCTATATACCTCAGTATGCATATGTCAGTCCCAAACCCCCAGTCCATCCCTCCCACCCCCAACCTGTCCCCCTTTGGTAACTATAAGTTTTTCCAAATCTGTGAGTCTGCTTCTGTTCTGCAAATAAGTTCATTTTTATCCTTTTTTTTGGATTCCACATATAACTGATACCAAATGATGTTTGTCTTTCAATGTCAATCTTAATCTAATTTTTAAACAATTGAGAAATATTTCTTTGTCTCATGGTTCTATCAGAGGTGACAAAGAAAAGACAGGGTAGGACAGCAGTATGATTTTTCTTATACTAACTAGTTTCTTTCGTATTGCTATCTATCAGAGCCTAATAGACATTTCAGTTTTTAATCTCTGTTATTTAAAAAAAGAACAGGATTTAGTAGGCAGAGAAAGAGGATAGGACAAACTAGTGAAAAGGTATTTTAATCAGAAGCAACCAAATCAGCATAGTCCCAGAGGCATGAAAATGTAATAAGTCCTAGGAACAGTGTGTCTGTTCTCTGTTGTTGTTAAGGAACTCCAACTTAACTTAGATATTATCTTAGGCTGGAAAGGGCAAGAGAGAGAGGGAGAGTGTGGGTAGGGTAGCAGCAGGGTGCAAGAAGACTGTAAGGTAGCAGGAGTGACTTGCTAAGCAGTTGAGGAATCTATGAGATTCCCCAGGAGAATTGATGGCACTAGATGACCAGTTCCACTGGTAGGTGGTTGAGAAAGAATGGGTGAACTAACAGGGTCCCTTTGCAGTCATTGGTGACATAGCTTGTATTTAAAGATGCAACCAAAACTTTATCATTCTGGGGTAGGTTACTGCAGCAACCAGGTAAAAAATATATCCAACAATGTCATCAAACACCCAGAAAGCAAAGTCAGTTAGATTGGTTTTGTTTTAGTTTGTTTTTTAGCTGATTTTTTTGGACCTCTTTAGGATCTAAATAAATACTAGATACAGATTTCTTGCATTTTCTTTCTTGGCCCAAATAACCACCAACATGCTAATTAACATGTACCATGCTACTGTGGGCACAGCAGGTTTTTAAGTTTAGTTGGCTCCTGACCTGAGGTAATGCTGAATTCCATTTAGCTTTCAGGAACCTGATGCTTTACAGCAGGTGCTGATTGGATATCAACCTCCTTAAACTTATTTTAGGCAGCTAGGGAGAATGAGGCTGATTCCTAATGTGAAACTAACATCTTTAAGGGCTTACTAGAAAAATCTGAATACTTATGTAGCTGTTTCATTCATTTAGCTCTTTAGATTTGGTAAGTTTTTCCTCCATGATTTTATTTGGTTTTTGTTGCAAGGCTGTTATATGGGGAGGGGTTAGAATTATTAGCTGTATTTTCAATGTAGAAAATTTGTCCAAAACTATATGACTAGTAAGTGGCAAAGCCAGGCCTGGAAAACAGGTTTTATGGATCTTGTTTCATTGCTCTTCACCTGTTCCTTGTTTAGCGTATTCTATTCCCTAAGAAACTACATTTATAAAGAGAAAACTTTTGAAAAAGAATTTTAGCATTCTGTAAGTAAGAATATTTTTCCATATCAAATGACAGGAAATCTAACTCAAACTGGCTTTAATAAAATGGAAAAAGTTTTGGATATACATTTCTAGGGAGTCTAGGATTTGGCTGTGACTTGATCCAAGAGGTTCGAATTTTTTTCCATTTCCTGGCTCTGCTTTCTACCATGATGACTTCATTTGCAAGTTCCCCAAAGTAACATGATAGCTGCACCCTAGCTGCAGCCCTTAAATGTTCCCCTGTTTGAATCCAGTGGACACAAGAGAACACATCTTCCTGGCAGCTCTTGAATAAGCCCCAGCATTTACCCTAATTGGACCAGCTGGGGCTGTGTGTCTGTCTCAGAACCAGTCACTGTGACTTAGGGCAATTTGGCAAGCTATGTCCCAAGTGCAGTAACAGACTTTGCTTCTGTAGGAATAGAACCACATATGGACTGAAAGTGGGTATAGGGTAGTTCTTTAAAAAATGTGGGGGTGATAATACCATAAAAGAAGGGGACTTGATGCTAGGGGGCCAAAGCAACCAAAGCAAATTTCCTCCGTAAGAAGCCCCTTAAATTCTGGCTATATTCTCTAGTTGCTTGAGAAATCATGGACTTTTTTTTAATTGCTCAATGAATTTTATTACATTTATAGTTGTACGACGATCATCACAACCCAATTTTATAGCCTTTCCATCCCAAACCCACCCACCCCATCCCCCTACCACCTGTCTCCTCTGGAAACCATAAGTTTTTCAAAGTCTATGAGTCAGTATCTGCTCTGCAAATAAGTTCATTGTGTCCTTTTTTTTATATTCCACATGTAAGTGGAATATGATGTTGGTGTCTTACTGTCTGGCTGACTTCACTTAGCATGATAATTTCTATGTCCAACCATGTTGTTGCAAATGCCATTATTTCTTTCCTTTCAATAGCTGAGTTATATTCTACTGTGTCTATCTTTATCCACTCCTCTGTTGATGGACATTTAGGTTGTTTCTATGTCTTGGCTATTGTATAGAGTGTTGCAACGAACATTGGAGTACATGTATCTTTTCAAGTCATGGTTTTCTCTGGATGGATGTCCAGGAGTGAGATTGCTGGTTCAGATGGTAATTCTATTTTTATTTTTCTGAGTAATATCCATACTGTTTTCCACGGTAGTTGTACCAATTTACATTCCCACCCACAGCTTAATAAGGTTCCCATTTCTCCACACCCTCTCCGGCATTTATTGTTTGTAGACTTTTTGGCGATGGCCATTCTGGCCTATGTAAGGTAGTACCTCATGTTGGTTTTGATTTGCATTTCTCTAATAATAGAGATGTTGAACATCTGTTCACGTGTTGTTTGGCCATCTGTATGTCTTCTTTGGAAAATTGTCTGTTTAGATCTTCTGCCCATTTTTTTGATGGGGTTGTTTTGTTTTTTGGTATTGAGCTACAGGAGGTGTTTACCAATTTTGGAGGTGAATCCCTTGTCAGTCACTTCATTTGCAAATATTTTCTCCCATTCTGTGGGTTGTCTTTTTTTTTTTTTATTAGGGTTTCCTATGCTGTGCAGAAACTTTTAAGTTTAATTAAGTCCCATTTGTTTATTTTTATTTTTATTGTCATTGCTCTATGAGGCGGATCTAAGAAGATATTGCTATGGTTTATGTTAGAGAGTGACCTCTGTTTTTCTCCAAGAGTTTTATAGTGTCTGGTCTTATATTTAGGTCTTTAATCCATTTTGAGTTTATTTTTGTGTATGGTGTTAGGAAGTGCTTTAAATTCATTCTTTTACATGCGGCTGTCCAGTTTTGCAAACACCACTTGTTGAAGGGACCATCTTTTCTCCATTGTATATTCTTGCCTCCTTTGTCATAGATTAGTTGATCGTAGGTGCATGGGTTTAATTCTGGGCTTTCTATCCTGTTCCACTGATCTATATGTCTGTCTTTGTGCCAGTACCATATGGTTTTGATGACTGTTGCTTTGTAGTATAATCTGAAGTCATGGAGCCTGATTCCTCCAGCCCCATTTTTCTTTCTCAGGATGGTTTTGGCTATTCTGGGTCTTTTGTGCTTCCAAACAAGCTTTAAAATATTTTGTTATAGTTCTGTGAAAAATGCACTTGGTAATTTAATAGGGAATGCATTGAATCTGTAGGCTGCCTTGGGTAGTATAGTCATTTTGATAGCATTGATTCTTCCAATTCAAGAGCATGTTATGTCTTTCCATCTGTTCATGTCATCTTTGATTTCTTTCATCAACATCTTATAGTTTTCAGAGTACAGGTCTTTTGTCTCTTTAGGTAGGTTTATTCCTAAGTATTTTATTCTTTTTGATGTGATGATAAATGGGATTGCTTCCCTAATTTCTCTTTCTGATCTTTCATTGTTAGTATATAGAAATGCAGTCAATTTCTGCATATTAATTTTGTATCCTGTGACTTTGCCAAATTTGTTGATGAGCTCTAACAGGTTTGTGGTAGAGTTTTTAGGATTCTCTAGGTATAGTAAGTATCATGTCCTTTGCAAATAGTAATAGTTTTACTTCTTCTTTTGCAATTGGGATTCCTTTTATTTCTTTTACCTCTCTGATTGCTGTGGCTAGGACTTCCAAAACTATGTTGAATAGTAGTGGCAAGAGCAGCCATCCTTGTCTTGCTCCTGATCTCAGTGGAAATTCTTTCAGCATTTCACCATTGAGCATGATGTTGGCTGTGGGTTTGTCATATATGGCCTTTATTATGTTGAGGTAGGTTCCCTCTGTGCCCACTTTCTGAAGGGTTTTTTATCAGAAATGGGTGTTGGACTTTTTCAAAGGCTTTTTCTGCATCTATTGAGAGGATCATATGAGTTTTATTCTTCAGTTTGTTAATGTGGTGTATCACACTGATTGATTTGCAGATATTGAAGAATCGTTGCATCCCTGGGATAAATCCCACTTGGTCATGATGTACAATCATTTTAATGTATTGTTGGATGTGGTTTGCTAGTATTTTGTTGAAGATTTTTGCATCTATGTTCATCACTGAAATGTCTATAATTTTCTTTTTTTGAGGTATCTTTGTCTGGTTTTGGTATCAGGGCGATTATGACTTCATAGAATGAGTTTGGGAGTGTTTCTTCCTCTGCAATATTTTAGAATATTTTCAGAAGGATAGGTGTTATCTCTTCTTTAAACGTTTGATAGAATTCACCTGTGAAGCCATCTGGTCCTGGAGTTTTGTTTGTTGGAAGTTTTTAAATCATGGTTTCAATATCAATACTTGTGACTGCTCCATTCATCTTTTCTCTTTCATCTTGATTTTGTCTTAGAAGATTGTACTTTTTAAGAATTTGTCCATTTCTTCTAGGTTGTCCATTTTATTGGCATATAGTTGCATGTAGTAGTCTCATGATCCTTTGTATTTCTGTGATGTCCATTGTTTGTTCTCCTTTTTCATTTCTAATTTTATTGATTTGAGTCCTCTCTCTTTTTTTTATGGTAAGTCTGGCTAAGAGTTTATCAATTTTGTTGATCTTTTTTTTTTTTTTTGTCCTTTTGCCATTTCTTGGGCCACTCCCGTGGCATATGGAGGTTCCCTGGCCAGGGGTCTAATCAGAGCTGTAGTCACTGGCCTACACCAGAGCCATAGCAATGTGGGATCCGAGCCATGTCTGTAACCTACTCCACAGCTCATGGCAATGCCAGATCCTTAACCCACTGAGCAAGGCCAGGGATCGACCCTGCAACCTCATGGTTCCTTGCCAGCTTCATTAACCACCGAGCCATGATGGGAACTCAAATTTTGTTGATCTTTTCAAAGAACCAGCTTTTCGTTTCATTGATCTTTTCTATGGTTCTCTCCATTTCTATTTCATTGATTTCTACTCTGATCTTTATGATTTCATTTCTTTTGCTAGTTTTAGGACTTGTCTATTCTTCTCTCTCTAGCTGCTTTAGATGTAAAGTTAGGTTGTTTATTGAGCTTTTCTTGTTTCCTGAGGTGGGCTCGTATTGCTATAAACTTTCCTCTTAGAACGGCTTTTGCTGCATCCCATAGGTTTTGGAGTGTTGTCTCTTTGTTGTCATTTGCTTCTAGGCATTTTTTAATTTCCTCTTTGATTTCTTCAGTGATCCATTGGTTGTTTAGTAGCATGTTGTTTAGTCTCCACGTGTTTGTGTTTTTTGCAGTTTTCTTCTTGTTGTTGATTTCTAGTCTTATAGCATTGTGGTCAGAAAAGATGCTTGATATGATTTTAATGTTCTTAAAGTTACTGAGGCTTGATTTGTGGCCCAGAATGTGATCAGTCCTAGAGAATGTTCCATGTGCACTTGAGAAGACTGTGTATTCTGCTGCTTTTGGATGGAATGTTCCATAAATATGTATTAAGTCCATCTGGTCTAATGTGTCATTTAGAGCCTGTGTTTCCTTGTTGATTCTGTCTGGATGACCTGTCCATTGCTGTTAGTGGGGTGTTAAAGTCCCCCACTAATATTGTATTATTGTCAATTTCTCCTTTTATGGTTGTTAGCAGTTGCCTTATATATTGAGGTGACCATATGTTGGGTGCATATGTATTTACAGCTATTATGTCTTCTTGGGTTGATCCTTTGGTCATTATGTAATATCCTTTTTTGTCTCTTATAATATTCTTTTTTTTAAGTTCTATTTTGTCTGATATGGGTATTGCTACTCCAGCTTTCTTTTGATTCCTGTTTGCATGGAATATTTTCTTCTTTCCTCTCACTTTCAATTTATATGTCTCCCTAGAAGTGAAGTGGGTCTCTTGAAGACAGCATATATATATATATATATATATGGGTCTTATTTTTGTATCCATTCAGCCAGTCTTTGTCTTTGGCTGGGGAGTTTAATCCATTAACATTTAAGTTAATTATTGATATGTTATGTTCTTATTGCCATTTTATTCATTGTTTTGGATTTGTTTTTATTGCTCTTTTTTCCTCTCTTCTTCTCTTGTTCTCTTCTCTTGTGGTTTGATGACTATATTTAGTGTTGTATTTGAGTTGATTTTCTTAATTATATATGTATCAATTGTAGATTTTTGGCTTGCAGTTACCCTGAATTTTTGATATAGTAGTCTGTATATACACGAGATGGTTTTAAGTTGTTGGTCTCTTAATTGCAGGTGCATCTCCAGTGTCCTGCACTTGTACCCTCCTCTTCTTACAATTTCTGATTTTGGTAGCATGTTTGTGTGTGGATGATTTCCTACCTTTACTGTATATATGCCTTTCCTGATGAGCCTTGTCATTTGTGGTACTTTTGTTTCTAGTTGTGGCCTTTTCTTTTCTGCCTGGAGAAGTTCATTTAGAATTTGGTGTAAAGCTGGTTTAGTAGTGCTGAATTCTCTTAGCTTTTGCTTGTCTGTAAAGCTTTTGATTTCTCCTTCAAATCTGAATGAGAGCCTTGCTTGGTAAAGTAATCTTGGTTGGAGGTTTTTTTCCTTTCATCTCTTTAAGTATATCATGCCACACCTTTCTGGCCTTCAGAGTTTCTGCTGAAAAATCTGCAGATAACCTTATCAGGGTTCCCTTGTATGTTATTTGTTTCTTTTCCCTAGCTGCTTTCAATATTTTCTCTTTGTGTTTAATTTTGGTCTGTTCATTTAATCTGTGCCTTAGGATGTTTCTCCTTGTGTTTATTTTATGTGTTACTTGTTGTGCTTCCTGGATTTGAGTGAGTGGTTCCTTTCCCATGTTAGTGAAGTTTTTGGCTATTATCTCTTTGAATATTTTTTCTGTCCCTTTCTCTCTCTCTTCTCCTTCTGGCACCCCTACAATATGGATGTTGGTGAACTCTAGCATTCTCCTAGAGTTCTCTTAGATGGTCTTCATTTCTTCTCTCTTTTCTTTTTTCTCTTTTCTCTTCTGTATCAGTGATTTCCACTAGTTTGTCCTCCACCTCGATTATTCATTCTTCTGCCTCCTGTGTTCTGCTGTTGGTTGCTTCCAGTGATTGTTTTTTATGTCAGTTATTGTATTTTACATCTCTGCTTGTTTAAGTTTTAAATCTTGTATTTCTTTGCTTAATGTTTGCTGTAAATCATGAATTTTTGCCTCCAGTTTATTTCCCATGTTTTGCATTATCTTCACTATCATCAGTCTAAAGTCTTTTTCCCAGAGTCTGATAATCTCCAGATCACTTACTGTTTTTCTGTTTTTTTTTCTTGCTCCCTTATCTGAGTTATAGTTCTCTACCTTTTCATTTTATATAGATTTTTGATGTTGTCTCCTTTTTGCAGACAATAGAGTTGTAGCCTCTCTTATTTCAGTTATCTGCCCCCCTTGTGGTTGATGTTAGTAAGTGGGCTTGTAAGCTTCCTGATGGGAGGGACTGGTGTCTGCCCACTGGTAGGTGAGGCTGATTCTTATCCCTCTTGTGGGTGGGGCTTTGTTTCTGGGTCAATTAGAGGTGGCTGTGTGCCTGGGGGTTTTTAGGGAGCTTGTTTACTGATGGGTCAGCCTGTGATCCCACCTGGATTATTGTTTGGCCTGGGGCTTCTCAGTACTAATGGGTGGGACCAGATTTTCCCAAAATGGTCATTTCTAGAGGAACACACGCTGATGAATATTCCTGAGACCTTTGCCTCCAGTGTCCTTCCCCCACAATGAGCCACAGTCACCCCCTGTTTTCCCAGGAGATCCTCCAAGAACTGCAGTCAGGCCTGACCCACATTCCCATGAAGTCTCTGTTTGCCCTGGGACCCAGTGCACGTGAAAGCCTGTCTGTGCCTTTCAAAAATGAGATCTCTGTTTCCCCCAGTCCCATGTTGCTCCTGTGCACAACATGCTCCAGGGGCTCTTTCTCCTGATGCCAGACCCCCAGGCATGGGGACCTGACATGGGGCTCAGAACTCTCACTCCTACAGATTCATCTCTGCGATACAGTTACTTTTCAGTATATGGGCTGCCCATCTGGCAGATATGGGGTTACTTATATTGAATTATCACTCCTCTTACCAGCTTGATGTGGCCTTCTCTTTGTCTTCTGTAGTAGGATATCTTTTTTTTGAAAATTTCCAGTCAATTTGGTTGAAGGTTATTAAACATTTGTTTGTAATTTTGTTGTTTTTATGAAAGAAGGTGAGCTCCATTCCTTCTATTCTGCCATCCTAATCTGGTGTCCCCAAAACCTTTTATTGAAAACTGAAGCAGGTGGTAGCCCTCTTCATATTGTGCCACATTACAATGCAGGGCGAGCCACAGGTAAATTATGAGGAAAGGTGAAGTCTGTTTCATTTCAGAATAGTTCCCCATTCTGAAACCAAGTGCCCTAGACTAAGGCCACTGAGTGACTTGTACTTGGGTGGCAGTTGGCTGTGCTGGTTCTTAATGAGCTTATCTAACGAGCTTAGGGCTTAAGACCTAAGTCCTTCAGAGCTCTCTGTCTCTGCCCCACATGCATTTGATGTTACAGTTTCCCTACCAACCTGGTGCTTCTCTTCTTTCATGTTCTGCTTCTTTCATGTTCTGCTGCCTTTGCATAGGTTTGCTTCTCCTGTCATTGGCTTCCTGAGAGAGTCACACCTAATTATTCTTCAGGACTCTGTTTCAGGGTGACCTACTTGATGAACTTTTCTGATCCTGACCCTTCAGGCTGACGTAGTGTTCCCATGGGACCCTATATATTTGATACACAATGTATTTACTGTATTGAATTTTAATTCTTGGTTTTCTTGTCTGTCTTCCTCCTCTAGAACTCCTTTAGGGTCAAAACATGATATATTTGTCTGTGGTCTGATAACTGCCCACAAACTGGTTCACAGTAGGGTCTCAATATATATTAGATTAGTATGCCTAAATACTAGATTGATAAATGGTGAAATGACTATGTGGATGAATCATTGTCAAAGTAATCATGAAAAGGTATCAGCTTAACTTTAGGTCCTTTATCATTTACTCCACTTTCTGATATCAAAACACAGGCAGAGGAAGTGCTCTGGGTACACTCATCCAGAGCCAGTGTGGGAAAAGGAAACAGACAGTAATCCTAGGGGATGCATTTCCCAGGATCATACTTGTGGGAGCAGTACTTTGCAAAGAACTTACCCCTTGCTGTCTTGACCATGACAACAGGAGCTAAAGAAGTAGGTTTGGAAAATGCAGAGATCTGCAGCCCAACATGGCTGCTCATGTTGGTGGGAAACCTGTACCCATACTGCAGCAGAAGCCACCCACGTTTGAGTGCCTTCATTAACTACCTTCTCTCTCCTGAATATGATTGCAGAGGGAGATGGTGTTGTCCTCTAATGGGGGATCACCAGCAAAGGTAGCTCCTATATCATGAGCTGTTATCAGAATATTGTGACCAACTTGTAGTGTCTCAGAATCACACAACAAGCAGAATGGATATAGCTGGAAGGCAAGCACCCAAAATAATTGCACAAGATTGAAAAAAAAAGTGTCCTAGAAGAAAAAGTTACAGTAATTAGCTTACGTCACCTGGAGAAGGAAAATACAGGGGGAATTTACTTCATTAACCGGCTTCGAGGCCATGAATCATACTTTTAGAGGATGGTGAATTTATAGTTGGACATGTTAAAGGATTTTTCTTGGTGTCCTCTCTCCATTTCTTGCCTGATTTCTCCTCTGTGATACATGATGAAAGATAATAATGTGGTGACTTCAGAAAACACCTGAGTATAAATACTTGAGGAGTTTGCAGCATTATTGCACTGTTTGGCAACTACCTTCCATCCTTCCCCCTCCAAAAAGAAAAGCACAGAAAGGACTAAGTATGCCATCTGTAAGAGCTCTTTCCTCTTTTACAGCCATCCTGTCACCATCTGCTAAAATCCTAAGCCCACCTGCGTAGTGAACAACATTAATTGTCTTCCAGAAATGCACAAGAACCACAGTCTCCCCCAAGACTCAGGGTAGGAGGAAGGAGGCATTTTATAGCACTTTCAAACGAGCTTTTCACCCTGCCACTCACCTGATTACCTTTGTTAACCTAATGAATGTTCAACCAAGCTTACTGTCTAAGCAGGAATGGTTTTGAGTTAAACAAAATCTTAGCAATTGTTGCTTTCTTGGCTCTCTTTTTTGATGTTTTGAATGCCTGTAGCACCTCAGAGGAGCTGTTGTTGAGGTGAGCAGAGTGTAGAGGTTTTGGAAGTAGCCATCAGGCTCTTTGCTTCAGATCAGAAAATTTTTTCAGCCAAATTCTAGTGTTTCCTGTATGTAATTATGGCTAGAATTTGGTTTTCCTTGCTGATACTGTACAGGTGGCCTGTGAAGTTTCAAAAAAGAATTGGCTAGTATTTCACATTAATATTTGTATTTGGGGCAGGAAACTTGTTCCTTTTGGAAAGCTGTCCTGTATGCTGCAGGATGGTTTCTTTTCCTAGCTTTCATCCTTTAAATGCATTTCTGTTCCCTGTCACTGTGGCACTGCAGCAACTCCACATTCCCCCTACATTTTCTTTTCTTTTTTTTTTTCCCTTGGTCTTTTTAGGGCCACACTCACACCATATGGAAGTTTCCAGGTTAACGGCTGAATCAGAGCTACAGCTGCCAGCCTATGCCACAGCCACAGCAAGGCCAGATCCAAGCCATGTCTGTGACCTACACCACAGCTTATGGCAACGCCAGATCCTTAATCCACTGAGAGAGGCCAGGGATCGATCCTGCATCCTCATGGATACTAGTCAGGTTCATTACCACTGAGCAACAATGGGAACTCCCCCCTGATATTTTTGAACAACCTGTTAAAGTACAACCCCTGTTGAGAATTATTGAACCTATCTCCCTCCTTACAGTTTGCTATTTCAGAAGAAAGGAGAGATTTAGCTGCTGTTTCCTGCTTAGGAGGAAAGATTCTGATATGTGTAGCCCCAAACTACATGATCAGGGCCATAAGCTACCAGAAAGAATCTAAGGTTATGAAAAATTGACAGTGTGTCTAGCAGAGGTACTTCTTCAGATTAGTGTTTCCCATTCTCTCTCTCTCTCATACCTGCATGCATACACAGCATGGTTCTTGAGTCTGAATCTAAAGTTTATTCTCAAGTTTATAGTGATCCATGTGAAGCAGGATACATCTGAGAAGAAAAGGAAGGCTTAATTCAAAGAGCCAGTTATCATCAACCAATTTGAAATATTAATAGCCACTGTTTGCAATTGGTCTGTATATATGTATTCTTCTGACAAGTTCATTTTGCAGTTATATTACTGGATGTCAGTTGACAGTGCCTCTGACTAGTTTGGGCTGCTGTTTTCATTATATATTTATATATCGTTTATTCAATTATTCATTTTTTCATTCACCTATATTAATAACAATTCACAGTCCAATTGGGGTTATTTTTATCAGTTAGCATTATACATTCACTATATTTTATGCATATATTTATTAGATTTAGCCTCTCTCAACCAGCTTATCCCTTTTCTTATGAGAAAGAGCTTATATTGACTTCCGTTTCTCCTTCCTGAAATGGTATTCCTTTATAAAACAAGAAAATAATGAGTTAGTATAGCAGGCTCTTTTAAGGCTATGTCCACATAGATGAGCTTTGCCATTTGGCGGCTGATTACCAGGCAATCAGTCCTACTGCAGAGTCAAGCTGATTCATTTGACTTAATATCTAGAGTAATCACTACTTGGTAACTCCTCTGTTGAGTGGAAATCAACAAACGTGGGTTGACCATAATAATGATCAATCCAACAGATTATATTGTCTCTTTTCCATACTGAGCTGTTACATTTGTAATTCAAAATTTTTAAAAAAAACATTTTATTGAAGTATAGTTGATTTATGTGTTAATTTCTGCTATACAGTGAAGTGACTCAGTTTTATATGTATATATTTCTTTTCATATTCTTTTCTAGTATGGTTTAGCACAGGATATTGAATAGAGTTCTCTGTGTTTTACAGTAGGATCTTGTTGTCTATCCATCCTATATATAATAGTTTGCCTCTGCTAATCCCAAACTCCCAATCCTTCCCTCCTCTACCCCTCCCAAAGCTTTTTTTAATTAACAGCTACAAACTCACTTGACTATCTAGCTAAGTACTACACACTGTGTTGACTGGCAAGGACACAAAGATAAAGGGAACAGGTGTTGTGGAAAGACAACAGACGTAGTAGTCAGAGCAATAAGGCTTCAAATCCCACAAGCTCTTTGGGCAAGTCATTTAACCTCTTTGAACTGCAATTGCTGGGCTGTGATGAGGATTAACATCATAGCATAACACTGCACAGGGACCGTGACTAAGCATTCAATACTAGTCATTGCCGTGATTACAAATGAGACACAGCTTCTACTCTTGAGCACACATGACTCATTGTGATTATGTAAAATCATAAGTTCTAGACATATATATTATAGTATAGTATCTTTTTAAGTTTTTTTTTAAAATAAAACCTCTAAATTTAGCATATCTATTCTATATTGAGTCACTGCATACTCATGCTTTGTATCCAAGACTTTTTCCTTGATATCGGAAGATAAATTATAAGTGCCATGCAAATCAAACTTGACCCTGCCACAGCTCTGTTCAGAGCATTATCTCACAATTGTTCTAAATGCTCTGGGACTGAGTCATCTAATGTAGCTTACAGGAAAACAAGCTGTGTGTTACTGTAGGTGACCTTAATGATGTGGAGTTATTTAAGAATCTGGTGTTCACCACTTCCAGTTGAAAGTGCATGAGAAAATTAGGAAGACAGTATAATTATATATACTGAAATTAGGTTCACATGGATGCTCTAATAGCTCAGTATGACCACAGACCAGGCCTTCGATATCAGATTGCCGCCCCTTTGTATATACACACAACCTCTCTCCCACACACACATCTATCTAAGGTATACCACATAAGCAAAACTTAGTAGTAGATTTTATAAGTACCTGTTGTAGAATAGTGATCATTTTATGTCACAGTTGCTTTCCACTCCAGGAGGGATAAACCATCCCTTGAGGTCAGGGGCTCTACCCATTATCTAATATTTTGCAACAAATCATTCTACAACTTAGAGGCTTACAATAAAAATATTTGTTCTTCTCACAAATCTCTGATTTGGGCAGACCTCTGCCAGGATAACTCACTTTCTCTCCACTTGGAGTCAGTTCGGGCAGCTCAAAGGCTGGGTTCTGGAATCCTTTAAAGCAGTGGTTCTTAACTGGAGGTGCTTGCGCCTTCTTCTCAGGGACCATGTGGCAATGTGTGGAATCATATCTGATTGTCACAACTTGGAGGAGGGATGTGACTGTCATCTAGTGGGTAGAAGCCAAGACTTCTCTATGTATTCTTGTGGCCCTCTCTAATGTGTCCTGTCCACTTTCCATGTGGACTAGATTAGGCTTCCGCATAGCATGGAGGCTGGCTTCCAAGCTGGAGAATATCCTGAATCAGAGAGTAAGAAGTTGAATCCTTTGTGTGACCTATCCTCAAAGGGCACATACCATCACTTCTGCCGTGCTCTGTTGGATGGAGCAGTCACAAAACCCCACTCATCTTCATGGAAGGGGACATGGACCCTGCCAATCCATAGGAAGGGTGTTAGTAAATCCCACTGTAAAAAGAACAGAAAGTGAACTTGGCCGCAGGGACCGTGTCTCATTCTTCTTTGTATCTCAGCACCTTAGCAGTCAATGGTGCTCAATCTGTGTACTTTTGAATTGTATTAAATTAAGTAAACTTGATATATGAAATCTATGATAAACAATGAGGATATTTGGCATTATACATAAAAATTTTCCACAGAGTACCTTTAAATAGTGACTTGTTCCACTTCATTATAAAGTATGATTTAATTATGAAAATTTCAATGGCATATTTATTCATCTGGCTGTTCATTAATTCAATATGCATTGAGCACATACTGTAGGCAAGAGAGCGTTCAAGGTGCTGGAATACAAAAATGGGTCAGACATAGAATTGCCTTCAAGTCACTCACAGTCTAGTGGGGAAGATAAATAATATACATAAATCACTCTGATACAGGCCTGAGCTCCTCAGAGGTACAGGTGTTCTGGTGCTATATGAAAACATGAAGCTTTTCAGAAATAGAAAGTGTAGACTTTATTAAGGATGCTCACTTTAATGAATACTAAATCTTTTTGCTTCTTCACTCCATGCTTCTATCATTGCAAGGGGAAATTGGCAGAATTTCATCCCATTTTATAATATTCAATCGAAGCAGTCACCTAAAACATGACTGAGGGCCATCTGCTGTGCAGCTGTTACGTCTGTCTATCTCTGTCAGAGTCATTTATTGCTCTAGGAAGGCATCTCTCTTCATAAGGATATGGTGAATCTTCTTACTGCAAATCCTAGGACATACCAATCTGAGTGACAGACAAAAGCAGAAAAGTTACAGACATCTATGTGTTGCTCTGGGGTGGGGGAAACACTTGCTTAGTAACTCAGTAGCAGGATAGTATATCCACCTTGTGAATATTTGGCATATTCTTCAGGAAGTCTGTGTATTGGTGACTCTTTGACTGAAAATTCCAAAAGCAAGAACTGGGGACTGATGCCAAACCCACTAGTTCTTGGCACTTGGACCATGTAAATTTGTTAATCTAGTTTATCCCATCTGAGACATTAGTACACTTAAAATACCACTGTAAAATATATGTGGTATTTGCAAGAATAATTAATGGCATTTTTGAAATTTCTTATTATATTTGATAAAATTTTACAGCTGTAATTTAGAGAGGGATGGAAGTCTAGGACAAGGAATCCAGTTAGGAAGCTGTAAGAGATCGTGCCCTGGCTTAGAGTAATAGCAGAAGGAATCATAATAGCTAATGTTTGAGTATTTGCCATGTGACAGGGACTGTGCATGGCTTCATAATGATTGTCTAAGTTAATATGCACAACAATCATTTGAGATAGGCACTATTTCCCCCCATTTTATAGATGAGGAAACTGAGGCTTAGTACATAGTTATCAGTAGAACTAGAATGTAAGTCTACCTGAGCCCATTTTTGCAGTCCATCAATTTAACCATTTTGCACATTGGACCTAAAAGAAGGGAAGATGTGGATGGGATCAAGGAGGAAGAATTGAGATGATTCAGTAATATGATTTGATTTGTGGGGGGAAGGAGAGTGTGACATCTAGGATAATACCAAGGTCATAGCTTGAGTTTGGCAAACTGGGTGGTGGATAGAGGTACCATTCTCTTAGATGGAAAACACAAAAACATTGGAATGGGTTGAATAACAAGTTCAGTTTTGGGCTTGTTGAAAAAAAGAGAGAGAGGAACCTGAGAGCTATCCATATGGAGATGTCCAGTAGGCAGTTATATATATGGCTTGAATTTCAGCAAAGAGGTCTAGATAGGAGAGCTATATTTGAATATCATCGATTTACATATGAACCCTTGAGAGTGATGAATTATGTACAGGAAGAATTTGAAGCCTAAGGAAAAAAGGTGACATTACAAACATAATAAGTAGAACTTGCTTTACTGTGGGGTGGGGGGGGTGGCAAAAAGCTTTTGGTTGCTGGTCATAGTTGTTCATAATCTAGATATGGAGACGTAGCAAGGATATGTGAAAAAACTTGAGAATGATTACCAGATAGACTACAATGGGCGACAACACACCTTTTAGATTTAGAAAAGAAAAACTAGAATTGGAGTAGGATTTATTGGAAGACTTCCTGCAGCTCAGATTTGAGCTGAGTTCCCTTGAGAATGCAAGCATGTGGAGGAAAAACTGGGGACTTAGTGAGGCTTGTGGTGGGGGTCAGGGAAATTCCTCCCCACCCCGCCCCCGCTACACTTTTGCCCTTTACCTTCCTTGCAGGGAAGAAACATCTACCTCCCTTACTGCTCATGTTATAAGGCTGTTGTCTTTTCTTCTGATGCAGGAGATTGGAGTGCATACACTGTGTGCTGAGGAGAAGGTCGGTATAAGATAGTAAGAACAAAGACAAGTAGGAACCTACAAACTCATGGTTCTTACTGCCTCTAACCTTGACAGTGTGAGTGTCCATAGGAGAAGCTGGGGCTCCTCATCATGCAGCTCAGGGCCCATCTGGCCCATGATTTAGAACAGGTGAAGGAGGATTCAGGTAGAGAGCAGCAGCAGACCCCAGTTGCACACCCACACTCACTAAGCGAATCAGCGAGTGGCAGCATGTGAGCTACAAAACAGTGGCTACTTCATCTCCACCCTCCAGATCTTGCACTTGAATCTCTGGTGGCCCAGCCTAATAGGAAACCTACAGGTAAGGAAATGCTGTGAAATGCAGTCCTTCCTATCCATGTTGATTCATCGCAGAGCCCCCACACCATGTATAAAGGGGACCAGGTGATAATGAACAAGCAAGTTATGAAAGGAGCCAGCAGGTCAGCTTAGCTCAGTGCTTTAAGTTTGCCTCTCAATCTTGATTACTATCAGAAACACCTGGATGACTTGATCAACCATAGAGTTTCTGATTCTGGGGTTTGAGGTCGAGGAAAGAATGGCATTTCAAGTTCCCAAACAATGCTGACACTGCTGGTCCAGGGACTTCATTTTAGGAACCCTTGGTTTAGCTGAAACTCAGAGGCCCCAATAAGTTTTAGTGAGAAATAGAGCTAGAGAAGAAAATATAGCAAAGGAATAGTTAAGAAAATTTATTGAACAGTGGACAACTGTTGAGTGATAATCATTATAAGCTACTAAACAGGAGGTGACTGGCAAATATGGTGTTTGATGCAGGATGCCTTCTTGCTGTGTGGGAGGGACAGCTTCAAGAGGAGCTTTGAAGTGAGGAAATACATTGAAAGATACTTTTATAGAAATCTAGTGATGCAGATCCAGAATAGGGAGGTAAGTGACTGACTTGGACATAGAAAGAAGGGATGCAGGAATGCAAAACTGCTTTGGATGTACCTTCTGATTCTCGGCTTCCTCACTCCCCTGTAATATGGTCTTATGTGTCTTCTCTTTATATCATCAGAGTCCACTTAGAGGGACCTCAGCCTTTAATGTTTGTGTATTATAACATTTTTTTTTCTGATTGTATTACCAATACCTGTGCAATGCAGCAAATTTGGGAATAGGAAGTTATAAAGAATAAAATAAAAGTTGTCCTTCAGGCCAGATGTAATCACTATCAGGTTTGAGGTATGTTTCTCTCCCTTCTTTCCTCTTCTGTGTGTCTGAATTTTTATATTTTATTTTACTTGACATTAGCAGACTTTACTCTTGATCACATGCAATTTGACCTTAATTGAACAATTAATTAGGGTAGGGGCACGTTTCTGGTGTCCCAGCCCTCTGTGGTCCTGTCATTTTCATCCCCCTGAATGAGCACCATCTTGCCTGTTCAAACAGTTCACGGCTGGTGACATCAGCTTGTTACATGGCTTCAGACTGATGCTTCCTCAGACATCAAGTGACTGGATCACAAGAGTGATAGACTAGGTCAGGTGTTGAAGCTTAGGGTCTGAGAATCAGTGTAGCCAAGGTCTCAGGCTTATACATGTTATCTCATCTGATTGTTCTGTACAGAATTCCTATGAGATAGAAATAATAAAAGGCAGGAGTAACAATGAACATTCACTGAATGCTTACTGTATGCTAAAACCTTTACATCGGTCAGCTCATTTAATTCTTAAAACATTGAGATGAGAGAGATTCTGTTTCTTTATCCATTTTGCAGATGAAGACGTGCTGGCTTGGAGAAATTAAGAACTTGGTAGAAAAAAGATTGATACTTGAAAACTAAATGACCTTTCCAAGATCAAACATGTGGTGCATGAAAGAGCCTAGCTTAGAACCCAGGTCTTGAGATTTCTAGGTTATTACTCTTTCTGCTTTATTCCCATGCTCTCCTGAACAAACTACATGATTCTTTCTGATGCTGACCACAGCTGAGAAACTCTTTCCTGTCTGTGTTCCTGATTGGGGATTTACAATCTCTTCTGATCTCATTGTCTGCTGGTAGTGTCTGTGTCGACTCACGTTCAAATGTTGGCACTCCTGACCCCTTCAGTCTGGTTACCTGACCCCCGAGTGTGCCTTAGCTCAGACTAAGTCCTCCCCTGGGGCATCAGCAGGAAGGCCCTAAACCTCTTCGCCTGACATTGCTGAGCTGATGAGAACATTGAAGGGTGGCGATAACTTATTCTGAAACCTTTGCCTAAGTGCTCAGCAGGATGTAACAGGAGGGGTTTACCTCCCGTTCACTGGCTCAGCACCCACCCAATGCCATCTGTCTCCTCCACACTCTGGCTCCTTCTTCTTGCTGCTCTCCCTCCTCCAGGCCCTCTTTCTTGCCCCTGAAGCACAGTGCATGGATCCCTTTCTCCTCTGCATGAGGCACAGAGGACACAGGGACTCCATCCCCATGTTTTCCGTAGTCTGTTCTCAGCAAGTGGCAACAAGCTATTTTTACATGTGTTTCCAGACAAAATATAATGTGAAGGCAGGAGTTAGGTTTTCAAAACAAATAACTTGCCCTAAATTATTTTTCTATAAAAACAGATTTAGAATATAATGGTGAAAATCTGACATGTCTGGCTTGACCTCTTTATTGGGAAACTATTTTTAAAGTTTTAAATCTGCTATAGATTTCATGCCCTTTCCTAAACCATGCATCCAAGGCAAAATTTATTTTACTTTGTATTTTTGTTTTGCTTTGTCTCTGGTTCACATCCTCTAGTGATTACTAATTTATAAAGCTTTCTCGTAATCCTTGGATCAAGGGTTAGATTTTTTTTTCTCATAGGTGAAACAGGAATCTTAGTTCATTAACCTAGACATGGAGCATGTGTATATCCTTAGAGGGGTAACAACCACTTAGCAAGGAGCAAATTATCAAACCAAACAGTGGATCAGGAGATTTTGTTCCTGATGGCCTGTCTTTATGTCAGAGTACATCTTATTTTATGTATGTGTGTATATACACACATCTACAAAAGTTAATATTATACGTGATATAATATCTGTAATATATTGTATATAATGTTCATAGAGAATTATATGTTGCTACATATAACATTTATATATATGCTACATATAACTATATATAAAATGTATGTGTGTGTGTGTGTGTACATGTGTGTATAATACTAAGAGGAAAAGCCATTTTAGCAATGAGAAAACAGATTTAAGAATAGGGATGGGGTGAATATCTGTTGGTGGACAATCAGGTGGGGGGGGTCAGGAAATAGACAGTGGGCATGGAAAATTCATTTGAGAAGTTGAGCAATGTGAAAGAGAAGGAGAAGGGAGGGAGAGACAGAAGACAGTGAGAGAGAGGAGGAAAGCATCAGACAAAGATATTTTCAAGAATGAAGAGGCCTGTGTGTGTGATTAAAGGGTCAGACACCATGAAGAATGAAAGAATGTTGCTATTTAGAAATCTCATCCCAAAGGTGCATTGCATGGAGAGCCCAGGCAGAAGTATTAGGCAGAGAAAGAAGACTCTTCACTGTACACTCTGTAGATTGAGATTGAGAGCAGACCAGCATTAATTGAAACTACCAGGTGCTTTGCATTTCTCTGTCGTTTGAAGTGCTCATTCCTTGCATTACCCAGATTTACAATTGAGGAAACTGAGGCTCAAAGAGTTTTAATTAGTCACCTACCATATGACCAATGGCTGGCAGAGCTGATATTAGGATTCAGCCTTGTCTGTTTCAGAACTCGGTTTTTTGCCCTAGACCTCTCGACCCTTTAAAACTATATCTGGTGGAGGACAAGGGGAGATAAGCATCTCCTCTAGGAGAGAGATAAAGTTAGTGGTGCAGTGGGACCAGCGTTTCAAGAGCAGCTGAGGAAGCCCTGGGGCGTGGTTGCAAATAGAGTATTGCAGGAGGTAAGCTACTCTGGGGAGTTGGCATCCAGTGGAGTTGAAAGAGGCAGAGCATGAAGTTGAAGGTAGACCTTGGTTCAGGTGAGTAACAAATGATAAAGACCAAATGATGAGACTATGCTGGTGAAGGGAAGAAAGAAGCTCTGGAAGCATGAGGATGGCTTACCAGCTCAGTTACTTCATGACTTAGCTGCTCATCTTTTCCACTGCATCTCTGTTTCTAGGCTGGGTACTTCGGCTGGACCAGGCATCTTTCCATAGTCTTCAAAGGAGCAACAATTCTCTTATCCTCCATTCTTTCCTTGTGCTCTCCTCTACCTGGAAACCTTCCCCAACTCTCTGCCTTTGCCTTTCTTTCTGCTCAGGTGTTGGGTTAGACAGCAAGTCACCCTACACCTTTCCTGATTCACTTGGACTGAGGTGGGTGCTGTCTGTTGAACCGGAAGCTTCATTGCGATTATTGACAAAGTTGTCTGTATCCCTGCTCTGGTTGGAAAGTTTCATGAAGGCAAAGATCATGATGATTGGTACCTCCTCCAGCTCCAGGTGCTTGGTGTCATTCCTGGCACACAATAGGGGCTCTGTTAATACTTGTTGAAAGAATAGGTAAATAAGTTACTTAATAATAATGAATGAATAACTTACTTGAAAAAAAATCTATTCTTTCTCTCCTCCTTTTTAAATGAAATTGTTCCTGTTGTTATTGTTTAATCTCTACATTTTCCCTTGGGGAAGAATACTTAATTATCATCTCTATGAATGCTAATCTCCATCTCCTAGCACTACATTATCATTCAGCATCTTCTCAGATGGTCTGTACATTTTCTCCTGGGCAATGCAAACTCAAATGTCCAAAATAGAGCTTACCTTATTCTAAAAACTGCCTCCTCCCCTGCTTTCCTATTCATATAAATGGCAGTAACATTATTCTCCACTATACTGCTCTCTTGCCTCCTCATAGCCCAGCCATGACTCCCTATTGTTTATAATGCTTTCCTAGTGGTTCCCAGGACATCACTCTTGTCCAGGACCTTATTATTATGGGCCTGGATTATATGGAAAAAGCCTACTATTTCAATAAATGGTGCTAACAAAACTAGATATCTGCCTTCAAAAAAATGAAGTTGTAGTCCTACTTTATACCACGTATATAGTAGAAGTTAACATGTATCATAGTCCTAAATTAAGATCTAAAACTATAGAGCTCTTAGAAGAAAATATTGATAAGCAGAGATTCCTGGGATATACACCTAAAGCAAAAGTGACAAAAGAAAAAATTGATAGGTTGGACTTAACTAGAATTTAAAAATCTGAACTTCAAAGGACACCATCAAGAAAGTAAAAAACCTACAGAATTTACAGTAAACATTTGCAAATCATATAGCTTATAATGGAAGTGTATCCAGAATATATAAATAAGTAAATAAGCATTATAATTCAGAAACCAAAAGATACCACAATGATCTTAATAGATATTTCTCCAAAGAAATAGCCAATAAACACAAAAGGATGCTCAACATTATTAATCATTAAGGAAATGCAATGAGATGCCACTTCACAGCTACCAAAAGACAGAACATAGCAAGTATTGGCAAAGAAGTGGGGAAGTTGAAACCCTCATACAGTGTAGGTAGGAATAGAATATGATGTGGCTATTTTGGAAAAAAAGTTTGACAGTTTCTCAAAATGTTAAACAGAGAGTTACCATATGACTTAGCAATTCCACTACAATGTACATTTTCAAAAGACATGAACACATATGTCTATACAAAAAGTTGCACAAGAATGTTTATGGTGGCATTATTTTAAATAGCTCAAATGTGGAATCAATGTAAATGCTCATCAGCTGATGAACAGACAAATAAAATTTGATGTATCCATAAAATGCAATGTTGTCTGGAAATAAAAAGAATACAGTACTGATACATGCTACAATATGGATGACCCTTGAAAATATTATGCTAAGTGAAAGAAGCCAGTCACCAAAGACTACATATTAATATATCATTCCATTTGTATGAAATGTCTAGAATATGCAAATCTGTAGATGCATCAAGCAGACCAGTGGTTGCTAAGGGCTGGGGAGGTAGGGAAAGGAATGGAGGATTGACTGCTAATGAGTATAGGGTATTTTTCGAGGGAGGCAAAAATGTTGCTAGATGAAAACTCTAAAACATAACTAATTTAAAATGGGATGAATTCTTGAAAACTGGAAGTCATGTGGTAATGTACTTATCAGCAAGAACACTTAATGTCTGATAATGAATCCTGGAAAAGGTGAATTAAAAAAAACAACAACTTGATAGTCTTTTGGACAGTTTGGACTCTAATCCCTTATTCCTTATACAAAATTATCTCTTAGTAAAGAGAAAGAAATGGCCTTAGGCAAGAGGAACACACTGATTCTACATGAAGTAGAATACATATCTGTGTGTGTGTGTATATGTTTATGATTACATATCATACATGTGATTTTAGTATATATTTTAAATTGAAGTATTGTTGATTTACAATATTAGTTTAAGGTATACAACATAGTGATTCAATATTTTCATAGATTGTACTCCATTTAAAGTTGTTACAAGGAGTTTCTGTTGTGGCTAAGCAGTAACGAACCTGGCTGGCATTGGTGAGGATTGGCCTTGCTCAGTGGGTTAAGGATCCAGCATTGCCACAAGCTGTGGTGTAGGTCACAGACGCAGTTCAGATCCTGTGTTGCTGTGGCTGTGGCGTAGGCCAGTGGCTACAACTCCAATTCAACCCCTAGCCTGGGAACTTCCATACGCCATGGGTGCGGCCCTAGAAAGACCAAAAAAAAAAAAAGTTGTTACAAAACAATGGTTATATTTCCTTGCACTGTAAAATATGTCCTTGTTACTTATTCATTTACATAATAGTTTGTTTTTCTTAATCCCACACCTCTGTCTTGCCTGTTATTCCTTTTCCTAACTGGTAATCACTTCTTTGTTTTCTATTTCTGTGTGTCTGTTTCTGTTATAGACAATCATTGTTGCATTTTTCAGATTCCACATGAAGTGATAACATAGAGTTATCTTTAGGTCTACTCTTTAGGTCTATCCATGTTGTTGCAAATGCAGAATTTCATTCTTTTTATGGCTAACATTCCTGTGTGTGTGTGTGTGTGTGTGTGTGTGTGTGTGTGTGTGTGTTCATCTGTTGACGGACACTTGGGCTGCTTCTGGGTCTTGGCAATTATAAGTAGTGCTGCTATGAACACTGGGGTACATGTATATTTTTGAATTACTATTTTCATTTTCTTCAGATGTATACCCAGGAGTAGCATTGCTTGATCATATAGCACCTTTGTTTTTAGTTTTTTGAGGAACCTCCATACTGTTTTCCATGACTGCATCAATTTATATTCCTTACCAACAGCATACAAGGATGCCCTTTTCTCCACATTCTTGCCAACATTTTTTATTTTTAGAATTTTGATGATAGGCATGCTGACCCGTGTAAGGTAATATCTCATTGTGGTTTTGATTAGCATTTTTGTAATGATTAGCATTGTTGAACATCTTTTCATATGCCTGTTAGCTATATGTATGTCTTTGGAAGAATATCTATTCAGCCCTATTTTAAAATATTTTTTTAATATGAGTTGTATGACCTGTTTACATATTTTGGATATTAACCCCTTTTGGTCATATCATTTGCAAATATTTTCTCCCATTCAGTAGGTTCTTTTTGCTTTGTCAGTGGTTTCCTTTGCTGTGCAAAGGCTTTGAAATTAAATTAGGCCCCATTTGTTTATTTTTGATCTTATTTTTTTTTGGCTTAGGATACCAGCCCCCAAAAATATTGCTACAATTTATGTCTACCTATGTTCTCTTCTGAGAGTTAAATGGTTTCAGATCTTGCAATTAGGTCTTTGAGTTAATCAGTTTGGGGGTTATTTTGTATATGGTGTCAAAAAATGTTCTAATTTAATTCTTTCACATGTAGCTGTCCAGTTATTCCAGTACCGCTTACTAAAGAGAATGTCTTTTCTCTATTGCATATTTGCATACATCATATATTAATTGACCATAGGTGTGTGGGCTTATTTATGGGCTGTCTGTTCTGTTCCATTGATCTGTCTGTTTTTGTGTCAGTACCATACTGTTTTTCTTACTGTAGCTTTGTAACCTAGTTTGAAGTCAGGGAGGATTATACCTCCAGCTTTTTTTTCCCATCAAGACTGCTTTGACTATTTGAAGTCTCTCGTGGTTCCATATAAATTATTCTTAAAATAATTTTAAGATCATTTATTCTAGTTCTATGAAAACTGTAATGAGTATTTCATGAGACTGTGTATTCTATGTAGAGTATTTTGTTATCTGCAAATAGCGACAGTTTTATTTCTTTTCCAAGTTGGAGGCCTTTTATTTTTTTTTTCTCCTTGTCTGATTGCTGTGCTTCTAAAAACTATGTTAAAAAGAAGTGGTGAGAGTGGCCATTCATGTCTTATTCCTTAGCTTGGAGGAAAAGCTTTTAGTTTTTTACTGTTGAATGGGATTTAGCTGTGAGTTTGTCATAGGTGACCTTTATTATGTTGAGATATGTTTCTCTCTACCCACATTGATGAAAGTTTTTATCAGGAATAGATGTTGAATTTTAACTCCCTTTTCCGAATAAGGCCATTTATATTTTTTCTTACAATGTCTTAGTCTGTGGAAACCCCTCAAATATCATAATTCTTGAACAAGACCTGAGACAAGAAAATGGTCTTCATTAGTCAGGAAATACTATCATAATACTAATAATAATGACAGATGTTTAATTTTTATTATTCAGGCCTTGTATTTATATGGATTTCACACTTAATCTTTAAGATAAGCTTCTGAGCTAAATGTGTACTATTATAATTCTCATTTTATATAACTTGTCAGCATTAGTTCAGAATAGGTTTGAATGCAAATATGAGAAAACCTTAAAATAACAGTTAAGTGGTTAGCAGCACATTTCTCTGCCTGTAAACATGCAGTGGTGTTCATCCAGGGTTTGGATGGCATATTGTGACTCTGCTCCAAGTCTTCAGAGACAAACTTCCACCAGTTCCCCATTCTGTCATGTACTCCATGTGACCTCAGTCTCATTATTCAGGGTGAGATCCATGTTTTAAGCGACAGGATTGAGGGAAGGATGAATAACAAGGGGAACAAAGGATATCAGACTCCTCAGAATTTGCTCATGGGACACTTTCACTTAAACTGGACAGAATTAGTCATTTGGGATATGGTACAGAATGAGCTGCAAGGTAGCTTAGGGAATATAGTCTTTATTCTGGGTGACATTGCGCCTGATGAAGAATTATATTATTGTACAAAAAAGGTGAGAATGGATACTGGAGCATGACCAGACATTCCTACTGTATTAGCCAAGGTCACAAGCAGCTAGTAAATGATGGGGCTGGAATCAAATCTGATCTTTTTAGTGCTCATGTGTTTGAAGGTGCCTTTTAAGCATCAAGATTCTCCATGATAGGACATTTAGTTTGGAAAGAGAGGAGAAGTAGGAGAATAGGGTACTCATGGTCTTAGATAAATGTACTCAGTAACCCATGAGACTGTTGTTTTGTTTTGTTTCTGTTTTTGTTTTGAGCAAAAGCTTTGGTTTACCCATGAACTGAAGGCAAGATTTGAAAGCTCCCAGTGGTTTTATTCAGGTCAGAAATGAGAGTCACCATGCCTTGTATCTTACTTTCATTCTTAATCTCATTTGGCTCTGGAGACCAAGTAGTGGTCATACATTTTTCATGTTCCATTATCATTTATGGTGAATCACATAACAATTGGTTTTCTAATCATTAATAGCAAACACAATTGCATTGCTCAATTTCATGCTGAACAAACTGTACTGCATGGAGACAAACAACATAATTTCTAATTTATATGTGGAAACGTATATTAAGGCTCATACAGGGAAAAAAAATCCAACTTTAGCTTTATAAAACTTCAGAAGATACTTTAGAGATCTTGGAGGCTGATCTTTAACAACTATTTCTCTTTAAGTGAAAGCTGCAAATTTTAAATGTTGTGTTCACTTTGTCCTGTTACATTTCCAGCTATGTGGTGGTTTCTTTTGTTTCTCTATTTATTTCTATTTCGTGTGATTTTTAACCCCTCAGGTTAGGAAAGTAGGCCCTGAAATAAGGCTTACACTATTCCTGGCTGTGTGACTTTGATTGGGTTCCCTAAGTCTAAAAGCTTCACATTCTTCTTCTGCAGTAACAATGCTTCTAGTGTAAGAACTAAATAAGAATATACTTTGTGAAGTGTGTGGAATAGTGCCTGGTCCTATTTATATATTATTTTTAATTATTATTTTTTTCTCACTCTCTTTCATCCTGTTTCATCCCACCCTTCTTTACCAATGAGTGATTTTCTAACCATTGATTATTCTGGACACACATGAAGGACTCTCGTCCTGTCCAGCAAAGCAGAACACTTGCTAACCAGACTGGTCAATCGCATATGCTGGCTGGGAACACAGCATTCAGCTCTGTCACTCTTTTTCCACTATGTGGGAAGAACAAAGGCTTGAGCATCACCAGGACCTAGTATAATTTCTGGCTGTATGTCTTATTAATAGTGTTACCTAGTATGTATTTCTTATGCATTCTGAGCTTCTGTTACCTCACCTATTAAATAAGAATGATGATCACATCTATTTTGTGAAGTCATAGAGAGAATTAAAGAAAATAAACATAAGCACCTAATACTAGTGCCTGGCTGTAAATATTACCAGCGCATGATGTCCTTAAGGTACAGGGAACTAGTTAGGCAAAATGGGTGGGGCAAAAAGAAAGTAAAGTAATATGGCCAAATGGCACTGGGTTGCCATAGAAAAATATTCCAAATTAGAATCAGCCCAGGCTGAAGAGGAGTTTTAGTTTCTCCTGTAAATACCACAGAAATTCTGCTTTCATTGAAGCTGTCAGGAAGGCTAACAGTAGGGAAATGTGTTTTCAGCTCTTGAAGCTTCCCAGACCTCTGCTTATTTGCTTCTCTTTCCTCTAACAGACCTTTCTTGTTCTCTCCAGAGAACTGTGAGGACATTAATCCTGTCTGCAGAAATCCCTTTTTAGTCCACAGATCATAAAAAGTGTAAGATTATCCATGACTGGATACACATAGAGACTCTGTGTTGTACGGGACTGAGTATTGGCCTGGGAATTAATGTTTTTAGATTTCTGTTAACAGCAAACTGTGTGACCTTAGATAGGGCCATCAGTCTCTCAGGGGCTCCGTTTCTCTGCGGTGAAACTGGGAGGCAGAATCAGTGATTTATAAGATCTCTTCAGCATCAAGAATTCTAAAATTGTGAGATTTGTTAGGTAACCCAGATTTTTAACTTGTGAAAAGTGTTTCTTAAATCATTGAGTTTTCTTGTGCTAGTGTTTATTCTACATACCTTTTGGGTGGTCATAACTCGGTTACAGGGCTTGCCAGAGTTTTCTCTCATTGCAACTGGTAATGTCAGATTTCATTTTTACATGAACAGCTTCTTTGACTATCTTGCTGACGGTCCAGATTTTATCTTTTCGCAAATCATTATAAAACCTTACAAAAAGCATTGACCAATGCATCACCATTCACCAAAACCAAATTCCATATGCCTCAACCCATTGTAAACTCTTATTTCCCTTTTTTCTCATTCATCCATTCATTTGTTCAGTCATTCTCTTTTAAAAAATTTTATTGGATGCCTACCATATAATTATATTCAAGGTGCTGCGTGAGCTCTGGTATTTCTGTCTTTGTGGGGTTTTATGAACTGGTAGAGAGCAGATAAGACATTTGTATTATTATCTAAATGAATCTCTAGGGCCCCAGAAGCAGAGTAACCTAGTGGTCAATAAGCCAGATTTAGAGTCAAATCAAGGGTATGTACACTTGGGCAAATAACTTCTCTGAGTCTAAATGTCTTCATCTGTTAAACAAAGAGGAATCATAGTACCTTTCTTGCTGGTTGTTGTGAACGCTAAATGAAATAATATATGTAAGGCTTGGCATAGGCCCCAGCTCACAGTGTTGCTCACTTCTTATACTCTGTCGTAATTTGTAAACTTGATGAAACACACATTTAAATTTTGTGCTGAATAAAGTGGATGTATGCAAGTCATAGAGTAAGTAAGCCCAGCAGTTTCATCCCAATGAGATAATAGTTTTTTTACTCATCACATGCACAGTGCTTCATTGAGCATCTGAAGTGGGCACTAAATACTTACTTTTCACTTGACTGGATTTTTTATAGAATTGACAAGCCAATTCTAAATTTAATGCAGAAACACAGAAAACTTGGAATGGCCAGAACAACTCTGCAAATGAATAACAAACTTGTTGGACTAAAACTACCTGATTTCAAGTTTTATCACAATTCTATAGTGATCAAAATAGTGTTGTGTTGGCATCAAGAGAGACAAATGATCAATGACAAATAATACTGAATCCAGAAAAAGACCCAGGCATATATGGACAACTCATTTTTGACAAAGATTTGTGTAAGAATGGCAATTTATTGGAGACAGGATGGAATTTTTAACTAATGGCTCTGGAATAATTGAATATCCACATGTAGAAATATGACCTTGCTCTATACTTTACAATATATTCACCAATTAATATGAAATGGATCATAGGCTTAATTGTAAAATCTAAAACATGTAGGTTCTAGGAGAAAACATAGGGGAGCATCTTTGCGATCTTGGATTATACAAAGATTTCTTAGATATGACACTAAATGCAGACTTCTTAGAAGAAAAAAATGATAAATTTAACTCCATGAAAATTTAAACTGTTTTCTCTTTAAAATACACTGTTAAAAGAGTTAAAAGACAAACACAAACTAATATAAAACATTTGTTCATCATACATCTGACAAACGAATTGCATGCAGAAAAATACATATATTTAGTGAAAAAAATACATTGCATACACATACACACTCTTGGGAAAGTAATATAATGCTACCGAAAGCCAAATTAAAAAATGTGCAAAGGCTTAAAGATGTTTCACTAAATAAGATAAAAGGATGGCAAATAAGAACTCAGAAAGATTCTCAATATTCTTAGACATTAGGGAAATTAAAGCCACCATATACCTAATAGAAGGCTAAAATAAAAGAAAATACAAATAAGCATGTGTTTTAAGATGTGGAGGAAATAGAATTCTCACACTGGTGGGAATGTAAAATGGTGGAACTAATTAAGAATAACAGTTTGGCAATTTCTTTAAAAGTTAAATATTACCTACCTCATGACCTAGCCATTCCATTCATATATATATATATATATATATATATATATATATATATATATATATATATATATAAACAAAAAGCATGTAGCCAGAGTTCCTGTTGTGGCTCAGCAGTAACGAACCTGACTACAATCCATGAGGACCCAGGTTCGATTCCTGGCTTTGCTCAGTGGATTAAGGATCTGGCCTTGCCATGAGCTGTGGTGTAGATTGCAGGAGTGGCTCAGATCCCATGTTGCTGTGGCTGTAGTGTAGGCTGGCAGCTGCAGCTCCAATTTGACCTCTAGCCTGGGAACTTCCATATGCGGCGGGTGCGGCCTTATTTAAAAAAAAAAAAAGAGCATGTAGTCACACGAAGATTTGTACACAAATGGTCATGGAAGCTTTATTTGTGATAGTCCTGAACTGGAAGCAATCTAAATGCCTGTCAACAAGTGAATGTCTGATGCATCCCAAAATAATTAGACTGAATGAAAGAAGTCGGACATAAAAAGAGCATAGATTTTTAATTTATGTGAAATTCTAAACAATGCAAGCAAAATTATAATAACTGAAAACAGTGCAGTGTTTCACTGGGAGTGAGGCTGGTTGAGGGAAGAGGCAGGAAAGAGAAATTTCAGAGAGACTCAAGGAGACTTGGGGAGGTGATGGGTATGCTTATTTTACCTGTGGTGATGGTTTCACAAGGATAGATACATGTCAAAACTTATCACATCAAATACTTTCCAAGTGTGCAGTTATTGTATATCCATTATACGTCAATAAACCTGTTTTTAAAAGTTCTTTTCTATTTCTCATTGACTGGTTTTTCATAAATGGATACTAAAAACTATCAAATGCTTTTTGCTACATTTTTTGAGATGATCATATGCTTTCTCTCCTTTATTTTGTTTATATGGTGAATGATAAAGGTTATTTTTTGGATTGCACTTTTGGATTATTTTCATGATTGCATTTTATTTTATCTGTTACAGAGATGATGCATATTTTCTTGTTAATTTTTTATGATATCCTGCAGGTTATGTTTTCTCAATTTATCGATGCCTAATGCAAATTAAGACTTTTACTTCTTTTTGCAAAATTCAAGGGACTAAAACCTTTTATACCTTTGCTCTCCTTCCCAACCTGTATGCTATGGCTTCATGTATTTTGATTCCCTACAATTTGAAAAGCTGAGAAGCATTCATTATTCATGTGTTTAGCTAATAAACAAATTTGCTCACATATTTAACACTTTTTGTTGGTTCCCTTCTTCTACTATTTTCTTTAGTTCTAGTGTAATGTAGAAAATGCTCTTGGTTTTACTTACCTAAAAATACTTTTAATTTTCTTTCATTTTATTTGGTATGTAATTCTTCCTTGGCAATTTTTTTTCCAGAAATTTGTAGCTATTCTTTTTTGTTGTTGTTGAGAAGTCAATGATTATGATTTTACCTTTTGAAAGTACTGTTTTTCTAGCTGCTTTAAGGAATTTATCTTGATCTTAACAATTTTACTATACTGTGCATAAATGTAATTTTATTCTGCTCACTGTGTAGAGTGCTTCTTGCACTTGTGGCTTGATATTTCTTATTCATTTTGGGTAATTTTTGGGTCTTATTGACTCAAATATTGCTTTTGCCTATTCTTTCTCTCCTTTCCTTCTGGGATTTTCATTATACTTAATTTTCTCTTAATTCTCTCTGTATGTCCTTTATTTGCATTATATCATCTATATTTCCCATCCTCTTCTCTCTCTTTCTTCATTCAGGTATATTCCTCTCATCTAACTTTCAGTGCATTAATTCTCTAATCAACTGTATTAAATATGCTGTTAAACCTATCTGTTGATTTTCTAATTTTCCAATTTATCAATTTCTAATTTTGTTTTCTTTCCCCAAACACATTAAACATAATTAAATTCTACATATCTTCACCTTTTGGAGCCCAGTGGATGGGTTTTTATTGTCTGTTGTCTTTCTTGCTTTTCAATCCTATTGTCATATCTCCTCCTGTGTCAAGATGTTTTGATTATGTGCCAGTAGGTGAAAATATATGATGATGTATATGTTTTAAAAATTTTTAAATATGAAAAAAATATATGAATAATTAGTGGCCTAAAGTTTATGTTAACTTCCTCCAAGGACTATTCATGTTTGCGCCTGCCAAACAGTTAGTAGGGACGCTAGCTATTTCAGATCTCCTTTCACTAGTTTCAAGGAATGAGGTAATTTAAAGCTGAAGACCCTGTAGGGCCAGGTCTATTTATGATTTCTTTCCTTACTCCTAAGACGTGGTACTTCATCTCCATCCCAAGGCTTATGGTTCCATCAGGCTTTCCATGGAAGGTTGGAACTCCTAGCGTTGTGCCCCTGCTCAGCTTCTGAGCCTTTAGCTACTTTTTCAAAATTAACAGACACTCCTAGGGCACAGTGGCCTTAAGTGCCAGCTTTGTCTCTCGATTTCCATTTGCTTCTAGACTGTAGCCAGATAATTGTTCACTGCTTCGTTAGCCCTTGACAGTTTCAAAGAGAAGATGTTAATATTTTATCCAGTTTTAAAAATTATTGTTTCTCTAGGGATGTTGCATCTCAATTACATAAACCATCTTCCTGGAAACAGAAGTTTTTATTCCACTGTGTGTTTTTTTTCCCCCTCAGACATCTGAATCTCAGTTTTCTCAACTTTATTCCTGCCAAAGTTCTTACCTTCTAGAAGTATTTTTAAAGATGGAATATGGGAAATGCAAGAAGTGAAATATGGTACTCTTGTGTTTCTACCCGACAGATATCTTCCCTTCCTTGCAAATAAAACCTCAGTTTTATTCTTGCTGTCATGTACTCAATCCCAGGGAATGAGATTTTAATTAATTTAAACCAAGTAGAACAGTCCTAGTCCCTGGCAGGTAGCTCATATTTGGCCAATAGGAGGTAAAAATAAGTCTTCTGAGTAACTGACCTTAGCTCCCCTTCACCATCACCACTGAAGACAGAGCCACACCTTTTATGTTCCCACCTACTTCTTCACTTTTCAGATACTGTTTTGTGAAAATAGGACACAAAATTTGCTGCACTTAACTTGATAATGACAGGAAACCACCAACACACGCACAATTATAGTGCAACAAAGCAGCTTTCAACCAAGCTTTTTATTGACATTTGTGAGCTGCTATGCCAAATTTTGAATCCCCCTAATCCTGGATTTCTTGTTATTTGAGATAATCGATCCTTATTATTATCGCTTTCAATTAGGGATTGTTACTAGCAGCAAAACATATCCCAGTGGATATAGTAAACCTCCCTGAATTGCATCTTGCTATTTCTAAGGTATACATATTACCTTCCTATCTGGACCAGTTGTCCACATTCTATGGCATAGCTCTGATGGTTTCTGTTTTCAAGGAACAAGTCTACTTTTCTTGCTTCAGTACTTACTGAACTTCACTTTCTCTTCTGTCCATTCCATTTCCATCTGCAATGCTAAAACTGTCAACTTAGTTCTCCCCTGGGTTGAGCCCCATTACACTTCTGTCAAACCCTGGGCAGAGTCTTCCTTCTGTGTCAAGGGACTTTGAGTTTTTGCTTTTGATGAATACATCCTCACTCTTTAGATATTTCAAAGAGGCATCTAATCTTTTGCCTGAAACAGCCTCACTTTAGTGATTAACCTTCTCCAACTTGATATTGGAGAATGCTGAGAAAGGACAGCATTCTGCATGTAGGAACTTTCTCTTAAAGGTTATTCCTGCTGCCTTTTGTGAGAAATACTTAAGAGATACATGAACATGTATAAGATTTAATGCCAAAGTGGAATTAGGTGTGTGTTGGTTCTTATAAATACTAGGTGGGGCTTTGATTTTACTTAAAAATGCTTGTCTAAAGTCAAGCATGAGCCAAACAGAGATGCCTGCTATTCTTTTTCCATCTTGGTGGCTATGGCCTGGATGTGAAAGTTGGGGCTGGAAGAGGCACATAACTAGTGTGGGGATTCTTTGACTTTTTAGAGCAAGAAACCCTTGCCTTCTCCTCAAAGTCGGCCTTGTGTACTGATTTTTAAGCAGTGTGAGAGGATGCTTTGTTTGATCCTGTGAAGTGGCCTGGGGATGAATTTAAGATGTGGACAGTGTCTGCTGGCACCAGCCCAGATACATGAGGGACAATTTAGTTCAATATGTTTGGGGAATGTTCCTCAAATTATCTTGTTAAAAATCTGTCATTCTCCTTTCCGGGCTGACAGTTGATAAAGAGTTTAATGAATATGCATTTTGATAGGCAGACAGCCTCATCTTCCTTTGCTGGATATGCCCTTCATCAGATCAAGTCTGGACAAAGGACCCTTGTCATCATTCTGTGTCTGTTGGGCCAGAGGAGTGATCTGAATTAATGTTCCAGCTGACCCATCTGTAGAGGCCATGAGGCCCAAACTCCACAAAGGGGAAGGGAGGATGCCGTCCATTAGCATTTAGCATTTGGAGTTTCCTGATATACTTCGCTGGGCCCCAGGGCTGGCTTTAGGCAACTTCGTTACACAGCTTGCTATCATCAACATATTACCTAGTATCTATTTAATATTCTGAAGCAGAACTCTAGATCTGTGCCCAGAACCTGCTCCTCTTCCAGTATTCTCATGTCAGTCTGTAGCAACAACATTCTTCCTGTAGCTCAGGACAAAACCTGTGCTGTCATCCTTGCCTCCATTGTTTCTCTCACACACCACATCCAGCCCAGCTATTGATTACAGTTTTACTTGTTGTACTCTCAACATTTATCCAGAATTTAGCTGCTTTCCCCATAGTCTGAGCCATCGTCTCTGCCTAGATTATTTTCTTTTTAAAAAAATTTTATTTGTTGACTTACAATGTTGTGTTAGTTTCAGCAAGGTGAGTTAGTTATACATAGACATATATGCATTCTTTCTCAGATTCTTTTCCCATGTAGTTTATTACAGAATACTAAGTAGTGTTTCCTGTGCTATATAGTAGGTCCTTGTTAGTTATCTCTCTTATATATAGTAGTGTGTATATGTTAATCCCAACCTGCTAATTTATCCCTCTCCCTCCCATGTTTCTCTTTTGGTAGCTATAATTTCGATTTCATAATCTGTGAGTCTGTTTCTGTTTCGTAAATAAGTTCTTTTGTATGTAAGTATCATTTGCTATTTGTCTTCATTTGTCTGACTTACTTCTCTTAGTATGATAATCTCCATCCATGTTGCTGCAAATGGCATTATTTCCTTCTTTTTATGGCTGAGGAATATTCCATTGTATGTATGTCCCACATCTTCTTTATGTAGTCCTCTGTCAATGGACATTTAAGTTGCTTCTGCATCCTCAATCGTCTCCTACTTCTACCCCTGCCCCACTTCAAAGCATCAGATTTATCTCTAAACATACAGATCAGTGCATATTCTTCCTCCTTTCAATCCTCCAGCCAACTTCCCAACTCATCTTTTACTGTCCTCTGTCTAATTCTCTCTGCTCCAGCTCTGTTCCTTCCTTCCTGATCCTGGAATCTGCTGCACGGGCCTAGGGTGCTGTCATCTCATGGCTTTTGCATTGGTTTACTTTGCCTGCGCCACTCCTCTCCTAGGTTTAGCACTTCCTTCATGTTTCCTCTCTAAGTTACCTTCTCATGGTTGCCTTAGCCCTTCATTAAAACTTTACCTCCCTCTGTATCCCCCCATTTCCTGCTTTGTTTCCCCCATAACACTCATCATCATTTGGTAGGCTATCTTTTACTTTTTAATTTTGTTTGTTGATGTGTTCTTCCAATAGAATATATGGTTGATGGATGTAGGAATAAAACAGGATTTTTATCTGTTTTCTTCACTGAGATATCACCAGCATCTAGAACAGTGCGTGGCACACAAATATGTTTCCAGTGTTCACAAGTCAGGGCCAGCCACCTGTTTTTGTAAATACACTTTTACTGGAGTATAGTCACTTCCCTTTTTTTACACATTGCTTCTGGCTCCCTTCGAGCTAAATGTTACTGTTTGACCTTTTAAGAAAACGTTTGCCAAACCCTGCTTTCAAGGATTTTACAATGTAGATGTAGAACTAAGACCGTAACTTTTAGAAGAAAGTTCTCTATGGGTCTGTCATGTTTCTTTTCTTTTTTTCTTTTCTTTTTAGAGCCGCACCTGTGGCATATGGAAGTTCTCAGGTTAGGGATTGGAATCGGAGCTACAGCTACTGGCATACACCATGGCCACAGCAACATGGGATCCAAGCTGCATCTGTGACCTACACCACAGCTCACAGCAATGCCGGATCCTTAACCCACTGAGCAAGGCCAGGGATCGAACCTGGGTCCTCATGGATCCTAGTTGGGTTTTTTACTGCTGAGCCACAACAGGAACTCTTGATACTTCACAATTCTTGATAGTATCTAAAAAATATACCAAAAATGCAAAGCAGCAGGTGCTCAAGCCCAGGGTTGACTAGAAGAAGGCTTGATAAAAGAGATTTTATAGGTGATAAAGGGATGCAGAAAATATAGGTAAAATGGGAAAGTTGATGGAACTTATTTGCAGAGGGAGTGGGAGGAAAGGGGCCAAAGTGTATGTATAGGAGAGTAGCCCAGATAAGAAAGAGGGCCATCTATTCCAACCTCTAAGGCTGCTTGGAAGGGACAAAGATGGGTAGACTGGATATTGACAGGAAGGTAAGTCTTAAATAAATAGGAAAGGAGAGGGTATTTCAGGGAAAGGAATAAGGAAGATGGAGATGGGGATTGTGGGGGGAGGGGTTCCAGGTTCTTAGCAGCTTTGGATGACATGCAAGGAATATGGAGTTTATAGGCTGTAGAGACTAGTTAGAGACTTGCAAATAGAATATAAAGCAAAATGGAATTTTAGAAAGATGAATCGGACTAATGTGCTGAATGCCTAAGATGGGGAGAGTGTAGAATGGAGAGATCAGTTAGGAGACATTTAAAATTTTTATGGTGTAGCATTTAGTACTTCTGACAGGTTAAAGACATAAAGAATAAAAAATAAACAAACCAAACCCCTTGTGTATCCACAATCTGCCTTAAGAAATAAAACATTATGAATACAGTTGAAGCCCTCTCTGTACCCCCTCTAGGCCCATTGCTCTTCTCAGCCTCATTCTTCATGCCCTGCTGAAGAACATAGTGATTTTGGTATTCATAAATTCTATGCTTTTATTTTTAATTTTTTTTTAATTTTTAATTTTTAAGATTTTTTCTTTTTTCTTTTTAGGGCACCTGTGGCATATGGAAGTTGCCAGGCTAGGGGTCAAACCAGAGCTGCAGCTACCGGCCTATGCCACAGCCACAATGACATCAGATCCGAGCTGCATCTGTGACCTATGCTGCAGCTCATGACAATCCTGGATCATTAACCCACTGAGCGAGGACTGGGATTGAACCCACATCCTCATGGATATGAGTTGGGTTCTTAACCTGCTGGGCCACAATGGGAACTCCCCATGCTTTGAAAGTGATGCTTTAACTAAATGGTGTTACTAAACAACAGTGATATTATTTGCATGACTTGAAATATTTGTCAAAAGGATATCATATTATGATGTTGCTATTTTCATGATCATTTTGTTGTGGAAATCACTCACATCTGTATAGGTAACTTCACTTTATTCATTTTCACTGTTGTGTACTCTTCGATCATGTGAATATACCAGAATTAGTTAGTTCTCTTGTTAATGATTATGTGCATGTTTTCCAGGTTTTTTGTTTTTCTAATCAGTGCTTAAGTGTAGATTCTTGTAATTTCTCTTTGCACGTGTGTGAGAATTCTTAAGGGCATGCCCTTAAGAATGGGATTTCTGGGTTATAAGATGCACTACTAGGAAAGGTACTGGAATAGTCTAAGTAGAATTATCTGGATCAGAGTAGAATTAGGTAACAGGAGGGAACAAAACATTAGGAAGGGATATTTGACAGATGTGGAGGAGGCAAAGAAGTAGGGTTTGAGAGTGACACTGAGTTTGTACGGCAGGGGGTGGTCAGGATAATAACACCACCTCTGACAGAAATGGGAATGTATAGAAG
Source organism: Phacochoerus africanus (assembly GCF_016906955.1). NCBI lineage: Eukaryota > Metazoa > Chordata > Mammalia > Artiodactyla > Suidae > Phacochoerus > Phacochoerus africanus. The sequence continues at coordinate 222,238,671 of NC_062544.1, forward strand.
GGTGCTTCCCTGTGGGGATATGTTTAAGGCATATCTAGTGAGGTGCTGATGAGAATCCTGACTCACACAATGTAGAATTCTGGCAGATGATTTAATATTTTAAGTCAACTCTTGAGAGAAAGCAATTATATCAGAGATATAATTTATGTGCTATTTTTAGCATTTTATAATTATAACCATGTGAGAAGAAGGTACCTACCTAAGAGGAGGTGACCAAAACAAGAAAAGCACCCACAGAGCAGTATCAGGAAAGTGCTATCATAGGCTGTATTGTTGCTCACCATTGTTAATATCTGCTTCTCTGGATGAGCATCCTCACCCACCACTATGAGACCTTTTGTACACCCCAGCCCCACTGACTTTGTGTTTGACCACATGATGTGCTTTGGCTAATGGCATATAAGCAAATGTGAGGATTTTGTCTCAACAGAAGCATGGGAAGTGTTCCTTTAGCCTCAATCCCTGAAAAGAAGATGCAAGGGGTGGAGTTCCAGCCTGAAGCAGAGCTGCAACCAACCTAAAGTCTGTAAGTGATATGAAATAGAAATAAATGTGTTTTTTTTTTTTATAAACTACTAGGTTTGGGGGAGTGGGAAAGTTAAGCTGACTTATTCATTGATTTAGAAGAAAATTTGCAAAAAGTTAAGGATTGAATGTTTGTGAAAAAACCTTGCATTGACTTTGGTCTAATTTCTTGAGAATTCTGGTGGTAAAACCAAAGGAGAGAGAGATGTAGAAATATATAATACTCACTTATATCCAGTATTTTCTCCTCCAAACAGAATCCTTGAAGTTAGCCTTGACCATAAGAATTGATTTGGGCAATGAAATGTCTACAAAGGCGACATGTCTCATTGTTGGGCAGAAGCAGTGAAGGAACATATGGACAGTTCCCCATCCTGCTCTTCCTTTCTTGTGCTAGCCACCAAAGTTCCATCCACTACGATTGCTGTACTGTACAATTACAGAATACTGGAATACTCTCTATGTGGGACATTGAATTATCCACATAGAAGACCTTTGTTTTAGAGATATGTCCTGTAGTGCACTTATTTTGAGAAATACATAAATATTTGTTGTTTCCTTTGAGATGCTGGTGCTGTTTGTTATTGCAGTAGAGCCTGGCACACCCTGGCTAGATGACATGGTATGAAGAGGCAGCAACAGCATCAAAGAAAGGTCTTTTTAGACTCTATGAAACTAAGATCGATAGGGATGAAAACAGCGAAAGAAAGGGGTGAGATGGCAGAAGGACTAAACCAGTGAAGTAAGGCAGCAGAAGAGAGGAGAGAGGCTCACAAAGTGGATTAGTAGGAAATGATAAAGATCATCTCTTCCTCAGGATTATGAGTTGCTTCCATAGCCTAGACCAGTCTATTTATTTTGGTAGGAGTTCTGGTTTCTTAAAAAGAGCTGGGAAAAGAGAATGGAAATTTTATTTTATTTTTTTGTCTTTTGTCCTTTTTAGGGCTGCACCCGCAGCATATGGAGTTCCCAGGCTAGGTGTCTAATCAGAGCTGTAGCTGCCAGCCTACTCCAGAGCCACAGCAACGCCAGATCCGAGCCGAGTCTGCAAAACACCACAGCTCCTGGCAATGCCGGATCCTTAACCCACTGAGCGAGGCCAAGGATTTAACCCGCAACTTCATGGTTCCTAGTCAGATTCGTTTCCACTGTGCCACGACAGGAACTCCAGAAATTTTATTAAAAAGCATTTTTGATCTTACAGATAATAAGATTATCATTCAAAGTAAAGGAGAATTTATTGTTTATGGAGCACATCACAGAAAAGGTGGCACTGGCCTCAAAAACAACTGGTTCCCTGCCCTGTGATTCTGCCAGGACTCCTTCTCCATCTCTGTGTCACTTTTTAGCTTCTCTTATGTATTGGGTTCATCTTTTCCTAATAGAGACAAGTTTTCTCCATAAGGAAAGGAATATAGCCACTTGCAGTCCTGAACTCATGTCCCAGAAATTCTGCCTCCAGAGAGGAGAGAGATGATTTCTGTTCCTTCAAGCCATAAATATCCTCGAACAGGACTTTGCATGGGTCATCTGTCTATTCCAAGCCAACCTCAGTGGCCAGGTAGTTGGATGATATTTTTGACTCAGCTTGATTCAGATACCCACACCTGTGTTCAGGAGTACAGAATCTCCTGCCAGAAGAGGTAGAGGCAGGCTCTTGACAGAGAAATACAATGATTGCTGCAGGAATATACACGTAATCAGTAGAGTCCTCTACATTTGGGAATGCAACTTGATTGTGGAATGAGTTCATATTATCAATTGTACAGAAAGTCCCAAGTTCTAAATTTTGAAATATTTGTTTTACCTATTATATAATCAGAAACACAGACTTTAGGAAAGGAACCTGCAAAATGTATTTGACAATGACAGGACGATAATAGGAATGATAGGGAAAAAATGCCAGCAATGTTCTTGATAACAGAGCTAGAGTAAGGTGTTACATATATGCATAATGTCAGGAACAGGGGCAAATCCTTTTTCCAAAGTTTTTTTCCTAGATGGAATTCTTCTGAAGCCTTTTCAGAGTCATCCCACTGAGGAAGATACTGAAGCCCCTTAAAATAACACAAACACCCTAGAGATGAGAGATTGAACATAACACTTGTTGCTTATCTACTAGCTACATTATTGATGTTATTGCTATTACTTCTGAGAGATGAGGAATAAGTTTGTTCCCTCAATATGATGAATGGCATGATGGGAAAGTTTCCTAATTTGCCCAAGTTTAAATAACTACAGAGAGCTGAAATTGAAAGTAAGGCCTATATGAATATAAAGGTCTGCCAGTGCACTTCCAGTTATTAACATTTTATCACGAACTAGTTCATCAGATATTTAAGGTGCACTATACAAACTTCTTTTGAAATGACTCAGTAAGGTAAACAAACTTCAGACTTCCCCAAAGTCATTTGGCTTCCCCTGGACTTTGGAATAGCTGAGACAAAATGTGAATGTAGAGTTTTAAATGGTAAATGTTGCAAGGAAAGGCAATACTAGGGAAGTGTGTGTAGATAGTAACTGGGCTTTGCTATGCTAAGGCCTGTGGCAGCTCTGAGCTAAGTGGTATCCAGGTGTGCTACTGATGCTGGCTGGGTTATTGTGGAGGAACAGTGGGGGTTTGAGAGACCCTGGGGTTACATATAGAAAAGTGAACCTCTGAGAGGCCAATTAAGATAGGAGGACCTTGTCAGCTCCCCTCATGGAGGGGGCATTGAGTGAAAGGACCAGTAGGAGAGAGATCATCATGGATGGGTTAAGGGAAAGTCAAAGATTGGAGGCTGAGCTTAGTAGTGCTGTGTAGGATGCTGCATCTCAGGAACAAAGGAAAAACTCTTCAAAAGTTTTTCTGGGTAGATTCTGAGAGGCACCAGCTGAGATGTGGAATTTAGGAACCTCTAAATAATTTTGATCATGGACAGAAAGCATAGATCTGGGAGCTCAGAGAGGAAGATCCTTGCTCTTATTGATTCAAAAGGGACCTAAAAGAAACAGCCTGAGTGTAAAGGCTTCAGAAAGTGCAGTGTCCTGGAGTAGGGACCTTCTGCCTAGAAGAAAATATAATGGAATAGAGAGTTCTGTTCATGTCGAAGTGAATGCCAAGATGAATTAGAAACACGAGGCTATCAACCCGAGGCAGATAATCTCGATGCAGTTAACACACAGAGATTCTAACACAAGCTGTAAACACAATTTACACACCTGAGCTGATTGTGCTTTGGAACACTGCTGGAAAGAAAAGAAGCTGTGAAGCTCATTGGGTGTTGTCTTCAGAGAAGTAATCTGCACACCATGTCTTCAATATTTCCTTCGTCTAAAACGCCAGTAAAGCCAGACAGAGGGAGACTTCTGTGGATTTTGTTATATAACAACAAAAACACAGGGTTAGAAGGAAAGTGGAGAGATTTGTCTATATCTAAGGCATTTCTCTGGTGGGGAAAGCAGGCTTACCTGAAGCCTTACTGTGAAGGACCCGTTAGTCCAGTGTAATAGGAGGTCAAAGTGTTGCATGGACAGAGGGAAGAAGGAAAGAGAAGGAAACATAAAAGGAAACTCAGCATAATTTTCTCTGGAGTTGACTTGGTTCTAAGTTCCATAGAGTCTGCACAAGTCAGGCAGGTGTTAACACTTTCTTGGCCATGGCTATAATAGGAGTCTTCAAATACTAGATTCATGTGAGCCAATTGGAGTAAAGGCAGAACTATTAAAATGAGGGGAGAGAAAGGCGTGAGGGAGGAATTTAAAAGGAAAGACCAGGGATATCACTGCCCAGGGTCAGACTATCTGCTCAGAGCAGACAAAGAAACTTATGCAAAATTTATGATGGACTTAGATCTAGGACAGTGCATGCTTTGAAACTCTAATCTATTTAAATGATGGTAAATGTCACAGCTGTTCTCCTTTATAGAGTTATTTGCCCAATAGAAGAGAAAGATTTCAAGCTGTCTTTTCCAAAGGGATAAAAATCACTTAAAACTGGTCATTCAGATTGTCTCATAAGTCTCTTAAGCTACAGAAAGTGATACTCCTTTTTAAGAGGACCTACAAATAAATGCTCTTTTAAGAATATGCTAATGTTCAGTCTGGTCCCGGGCTCAGTTATGACCAGCGTGGATTATTCTCTCACAATGTCAGCGACAAAATTTAATAGAAAACAGAACTATATATTTTTTTTTCAAAAACCTATCATTGAATTGGTCTTTTGTTAATTTAGTAAAAGGATTTGGAACCCAACAGCCACAGCTTATTCTGTTTCATAAAGTACCAAAATTCACAACTCTCTTGTATGAAGAAATATGTTGTTTCCAACTTTAAATCCTTGAGTCAAGGTTCACACTTGGATCTGGTGAACAGCTGGAAATTTACACTTATCTCCAAATTTCAATATTGTATTTTTGCACATTTGAGTTCCTTCCTTAGATGAACTTGCTGTTGGTGCTGTTATATTAATTAGACAAGGAAGCCTTTAGACTGAGGTAGCCCTAATGCCTTGACAACCTGCATAAGAAAACCAAAATATAAGCCTGACATGTCTTATAGTTTAAGACATCAAATCCTAAGGACAACCAATCACAAACCTTCAACTAGGCATTCCTAAATAAGGCAGCAACTATAGACAATCAAATCAAATTCTTGCTTTGTTTCCATGTCTGTCTGTTAAAGTCTTTCTCCTAGCTCCTAGATAGAGTGCTTCTAACCACTTCTGGTTTGGCACTCCCCAACTCAAATCAATATTTGTCCAAAAAAAAAAAAAACTCTTAAAAGTTTTAATGTCTTAGTTTATCCTATAGCAGTATTAAGGGAAAACAAAGAAGCATATTTAGTAGAAATTTCAGGAAGGGAAGTGTTTATCTCTGTTCATTGGTGACTATATATGTCATGCTCTCAAGCAGATGTGACAGAAGATTCATTCCTTGAAATAGCATATGCCTCATTCCAAGAGGTAAGAATAGATGTATTGTTACATAAAAAAAAAAAACCAAAGAACAAAATAGTATGTACTAGCATTTTTTTTTCTCTTTTTAGGGCCATGCCTGTGACATATGGACGTTCCCAGGCTGGAGGTTGAATCAGAGCTGCAGCTGCCAGTCTACCCCACAGCCACAGAAATGCCAGATCCATGCCGTGTCTGCAACCTACACCACAGCTCACAGCAATGCTGGATCCTTGACCCATTGAGCAAGGCCAGGGATCAAACCTGCGTCCTCATGGATACTAGTTGGGCTTGTTGCTGCTGAGACACAATGGGAACTTCTGTACTAGCACTTGAAGCTACATTTGTGCATATATATTTAAAAATGCACAGAATATCTCTGGAAACATATCCAAAAAATTGATAAGAGTTGCTGCCACTAGGGAGGATACTTGGTGTCTGGGGGATGAGGAAGCAGTAAAGGGAGTTTTACTTACTGCCATAAACACTTTTGTAATCTTTTGGGGTGGTGCCATGTACAAGCATTGCTTATTAAAATGACAATTAGCCAACTAAGCAATGCGAACAAAACAAAATGGTGAGGTTGACCTTACCAAGTTGGGGTTTCTACAGCTGGATAACTTTATTGATGTTTTTATTGAAGCTTTTTGAGTATTAATGCTTCTCCCCTGCCCTTTGGTGAAATGGGTGACCCAGCATGTCCTTAGTTGCTGTTGTGTTGTCTTTCATATCTGAGAGCTGTTGGAGGATGAGTGCAGATTGAATTCTTTGTGGTAATGCCCTAAGTGTGGAGATCAAGAATTTCTGGCAGACCATGAAAGTGCCCATACCACAGAATCCCTATTAGTACATGGACATAAGCAAGGGCTAGAGTAGATGATTCCTATACAGTGGAAGAGAATTTAAGTTATCCCCAATCATCAGGATTTGGGAAAACCCCAGGGAAAGGAAGAATACAGAATCTTAGAGATGTGAGACAGGAATACAGATCCAGGGAAAATTTTTTATACTTACAGGACTATGTTTTTCAGATCAATGTTGGTTACCAGTAGCAAAAGCTCTACTTGAAATAACCTGGGCAAAAAGGAAACTTTATTAGATGGATACTGAGGGCATCTCCACAATCTGAAAGCAATAGGGTATAACAGGGCCTGAGGCACAGCTGGAAATATTGATAAGAATATCCTCAAACTCTACTTTCTCAGCATCTTACTGCTTACATTGGCTTTATTCTCTCAGACTTGCTTCATGCATGGGGTGGGGCACAAGGTTGGTCAGAGAGAGCTGTTTTACACTTTCCCTACCAGAGAAATTGCCTGTTCTTCTTCCCTCAGTTCTAGTGTGAAAGATTGGCCAGGCTTGGATCGTGTGTACATCCTTGAGTTGATCTGCTATGACTAGGGGTATAGGTGTACTCTGATTAATAACTTCCACTGGACCATGTAATTTGATGTGGGGGTAGGCCTCAAGGAAATAAATACTGTTTCTGGAACAAGAGATCTACACAAAATATAAACAATATAAAGGGATTGCAAGCAGCAAGAGGGTACTGTGGTATACTTTCAGGAGCACTTGCCTACCTCCTTGGATCACCTCCGGTAGTCTAGCATTTTTAAATAAAAGCACTTCTGAGAAAGGTAACTCACTGTTAAATTCACTTCACGTTTAAATGACTAGTATGCCCTCTCTTTCTTGAGATAAGAATCTTTTTTGGGGGGAATGGGGAAGGAATAGGATGCAGAGGGCAGACTTGGAGTTCCTGAAGAAGTAGTAGCTAGGAGTTCTATTCATTGCCACTCCTTTTTCAGATTCTTCCTTTCCTTCTTTAGTGCCCAATTTCTCCCTTTTAGGCTGTTAGGGTTAGTCAGGTATCAGTTCCACCAGCAGCGTTATAGGAGATTGTATCTCACTCATATGGTCCTGTATTCTAGAGTGTTCTATAAAGCCGTTGTGAATGGTGACTGCTGGAGTTGTACAATATGGAAGTCTCTCTGGATTCTCATGTAGGCAAACTTGTTTCTTCTTGAAAGCTTTTACTGCCTTCTTACTGTGTAAAATACATACATGTATAAGATATACGTAAGCTTAAAAAATACATTAAATGACATATAATCCATTTCCCAATAGAGACTGGGAGCCAAATCCAGCCTGCTGTTTTTGTAAATAAAGTTTCATCAGGACACAGCCACACTCAAGTGTTCACACATTGTCTCTGGTCGCTTTCATGCTACACTGGCAGAGTCGAGTAGTTATGACAGAGACTATATGGTCCACAGTGCATAAAATATTTGCCACCTGGCATTTTACTGGAAAAGTTTGCTGATCTCTGGACTGGAATATATGCTAGAAATTGTAATTTTCCTTTGATCTGATAAACACAACCTTCCACACTGTTAATCATCTTATTACCAACAAAATTCTCTGCAAGTAAACAAAGGATGGTAATAGTTCAGTTAGGATCATGAAAACTTAGAGCTAAAAAAGGTACTTGGAGGTCATGGAGCTCACTTCTTGTGTTTGTAAGGAGGAGAACTGAAGCTCAGGTAGCTTGCTCAAAGTCATATATCAAATTAGAGTGAAAGTTTGGCTGGTGTTCTATCCCACCAATTGATGTGGCTCCACATCGCCTTCTGTCTGGACTCCTCTGTTTTTTAAACCTACCCTCCCTCCCCTTTCAAGTTTTTAACTTGCACGAGTCCTTCAGTCAGTAGGATTTGTGTGTTCACCTTGATTTTAAGCACTTCATTATTGTTACTGTACTACGGTATCCATAATATGTTCACATTAATTATTCTCTACTTACCTACTCTTTCTGTCCTTTTTCTTAATAACTCCATATGCACTTTCACTATGTGATAAGTTCTTTATGAATGGCAGTTGCAGACTGGCTGCTGGGTCCTCCCTGTACTTTGTCATTACTAAGCCAGCCCCTACCAGATGTTCTCACTTTCCTCTTTTATCTCAGAAAGTCACCTTGGATGCTGTTGATACCAGGAAGCCTGGGGTTTTGAGGTATAGAGTTCAGAATGTAGTGATTAAGAAGCATCACTTAGTGATTATGTCTCTTCTGTACCATCCGCTTTGATGAAGGCATTCACTCTCCCTCCCTCAACTTGCCCTGCAGACATTCAGTCCCCAAATCAAGGCTGAGTGTGTCTCAGGCACCCTGCCCTACAGGACATCAGAGATGCCACATGATTTAGGGGTGGAAGGATTGCTGGTAGGTTGTGATGGCAGGACAGGAAAAGTTTATAGTAGGAGTGGGGATATTTGTTCAATTGCAAACGAAAGGATTTTGGGATCTGTGTCAGATCACAGAAGAAAGTAATACAAACACAATAATAGATTAATTTTCTGTGTATCATTAGGTTACCTGATTAGCCTCTGTGCATCTCAGTTTTCTCATCTGTAAAATGAGAGGTTTGAACAAAAACAAATCAAATATACTTCCTAGTTAGTAACTATATTTTCTGAGTCCCAAATTAGGACATATGTTCTGACAAGTTCAATTACACTTATGGGGACAATGAGACAGGAGATTTGCAATATGAATTATCCTAGAAGATCTGGAACATATGGCTGCCATACTTCCAGTTATAAAATTCTTTGAGATTTAAGGCCCTTTTAGCTTTTGTATACTGAAGAAATTTATGGATCCTTAATGGTCCTGGTCACAAATTCTATTAATTTTTATGCTTCATAGTTTCTCAGCCTTTACATTGTTACTGTATTCCTCGTATGCCAAAGCAGTTCCATTATGTTCTATCCACTTATTCAAAAATATTTAAAGTGTTCCTCTTTGTGCTGGTCTAGGGTTGCTGGATATGACAACTCTGTCTGAGTTATGCCCTACACCAGGGGTTCTGAGAATGGGGGAAGGGAGCATAAACAGTCTACGCTCTGCTCACCCAGCACAGGCCAAGTCCAGCTGAAGGAAGTCACCTCAAGGCATCATATGAGCCAGTGGTTTCCCTGTGTTAGGCAGTAGACATATAGGGCTACTAGATAAACATAATTCCTACCTGCTTTACAATGATGGTCAAGTGGTAAAGACAGATACTAAAAAATAATTATACAAAATATAAGTAATATCAGAGGAGGATAAACAAATGATTTAATGTAGATGAGGGAAGGAGTAAAAGCACCGAGATGAAGGAAGGAGCAGTGGTGAGTGGAAAGAGTCTGGGAAGAAATCGCAAAGGAAGTTACCATTGGCACTTTATTGGCTTGTGACTTCATCCCAAGCAGGAGGGGAGCCACAATAGATGTGTCATGTCCTGGGATTTCCTAGAGGGTAGGTCCTAGTGTCAGGTGTAAAACATGAACCTCTGGTGGGTAAATAGGTCCGTTCCTGTTATCCACACGGTTAGGAGGATGTTAGGGCCCGTGGTGTTCCTGCCTAAGAAAAGGGAGCTCCCACCCTTCCTTTTCTCTCAGATTCTTAGAGAGGCATTAGAAACTAGAGTGAAGTCCCACAAAAAAAAAAAAAAAAGCCAGTTTCTCTGTGCAAGGAAAATAATTGTATTCAAGGCAGTCTTGCTTCTGTTAGCCAACCCAGGGCTTCCTGTTTGCATTTGAGGCCAAAGCCAAGGTAAAAATTGTTCTTTTGCTTGCCTTAGTGTACATGGTAGTGGTTCCCTTAGGTACCTCTCATATAGAGGACTTAAGAACAGAGCTCTGGAATTCAAAAAGCTATCCTCAATCTCTATTACTAATAGTTACATTGAAACTGGGTTTTAAGGGAAGAGTAACAGTTTACCTGTCAAACAAGTCATGGGGAGGTACTATACATGAAGGGAACAATGCACTCAGTGACTTGAATTAGTGGCTGATATTACGTATTTGGGAAATTGGAGCAGAGGATTGGCTGAATAGCTAGGGTGGGAATATACAGGGCTATGAGGCTCAACTAAAATGTATAGATTTTATCCTGTGGGCAATGGACAGAGCTAATAGAAGTTAGCAAGTGACAGAATGACATAATTCGATCTCTTTTGTAGTGTGAAGGGCAGATTGGAATAGAGAACAGATGATGGCCTAGAAATCAGTTTGAGGGTCTTAGACTGGGCAGCAGAATGGGAGTGGAGAGAAAAAAACCTGATTCAAGAGACAGGACCCTTTAGATGGGGCCATGAGGAAGAGGGGGCATCATGAATGCCAGGATGCTGCAAATGGATATTAAGAATATACAGGGGAGGAGTGGAGTAAATTTGGTGGATGAAGGTGGGGGTTGGGAATTACATATAAGGGTCAATATAAGGACTATTTCCATGTGAGGCTGATTGGATTATCTGAGGTAGAACGGGGTGAGATTTGATGGACAATGCTATTTGATGTGAAAACAAAGATATTTCTACTCTGCCCTCAGCCCAGTCCCCATCCACCCTCTGATGAAAACTGCAGAAGCATGCATTTGTGGCACAGAATTATACTTGTGGACGAGGACTGGCAGGGTAAAGGATGTATTATTATCCCATCAACAAAGCTCTGTTACTAGAGACTGTTAGGATGTGCAGATAGTTTACTCATAGGGAAATTTGGTGACAGAATTTGACTCGAACCAGGGAAGATGTGTTATCATGTATTAAAAATATGATAATAATAGCTGCCATTTATTGTTCCTGGCATTTGATGCACATTAATTTTATTGGACCCTCCCAATAACACAGTGAAGTAAATATTATTTTCCTTGTTCCATAAGGAAGTAAACTGAGACTCAGAGAAATTAAGTAACTTGTTCAAGGTATATTACTGTTAAGTGGCAGCCACACAACTAGGTCCACCTTGGTTCCCTGCTCTCCAACATTAGATGCCTTCTCTTTAGTCCACTTAACGTGAAGACAATTGGCAGCACTATTTGTATTTAAATAATACATTTGTTAAGCACAACTGACTCTTACCTATTTGTTAATGAGTTGCTGGGTGCTAAAAAAACCTTTGTGGCTTTTTTTCTCCTTACTCTCAAGGTTTTTTTTTTTTTCTCCTTACTCTCTTCCTATTTTGTCTTTCACAGCCTCTGGGATGCATTGAGGTAGTCTCAGCTCTGGTGAAATCAGTTTACCCATGACAGATATTTTCAAGTTTTTCTGCTTACTTCAAGCCCTACAACTCTTTATTTTTTTTACCCATTGAAATTTTGTCAGCAATATCCACTTTCTGGGGTATGTTTTCTAGACCATGCTTCATCTCATTGATTTATAGTAGGTACTCAGTAAGTATTTGCTGAATGAAGATATAGATTTTTGGCTTCTAGGCATATATAATTTTGGCCCCAAATGTGTTCAAGTGGCCTGACTTTCCTACGCTTTCTTTTCACTGTTGCTTCTGTATTCACCAATATTAAAAACTCAATATGAATAATACTGATTAAAATAGATTTATTTTAATAGTTAATAAATCTGTTAACTTTTTCCTAATAACTCCTCCTCATGTCTTGCCTCTTTTGGTTGTGGGCATCATCATTGTTTTAGCCAATCTGTTTCATTTATAATTCCTCTTTCTTTTTTTCTGCAGATTCTACCATAGATATATTTCTTGAATCAAATCCCTCTTTACACTGCCATCATACTCATTAAAATGAGTATTACTGAATTATTCCAGTAGCCTCCTAAGTGGTTTCTCTTCATCTAATATTTCCCCTCTTCCAATGACCTGGCACAAATTTGCTTCTATCTCCTTCTGCTCAAAAATCCTGCATGTTCAATTTCTATGCCTGGTGTTGAGGACCCATCCCAACACAGTACTTGCCTCAGTATCACCTAGATTGCCTCCCTTCACAACCTACCCAACAGCCACATCAGGCCAGTCTCTTTCCCCTCTAATGCAGAATCACTTTGAGCCTTGCTTGTGCAGTGTTGTCTCCTGAGCATGGGAAGTCACATGTGGGTGTCCATGGCTCCACTTCCTTTGCTTGGGTTCACAGGGGAGACTGCTAATCCATCAGAGCATCACCTCTCAGCAGGGCTAGACTCACATTCAGAATCCTCACCCAGGGTTCCCCGTGGCCTTCTCACAAGAACTGAAGTATGACCTTATTTTCTGTGTGGCCTTTGTACAGCTTTGCCCTCTTTACCAAGTCATCTTTCAAGACCCAAATCCAATGGCATTTCTGCCATGACACCTTCCCCATCTTCCGGCTTTGGGCTTTGGTTTCACTGGATCTTTTTGCCCTGGCGACTGTTCATTGTCCTTTACCTTAAGGGTTTTGTTTGTTTGGTTTTTGTTTTGCATGGTAATCATTTAAGTACAAATTGATCCTCTGCTAGAGTCTAAGTGCCCTGAGGGTGAAGACCATGTGGGATTCACTTTTGAGTTTTCCACAACTCTAACCACAGTGTAGGGGTTAATGTTTGTCAGATGAATCAGCTTCTCACACACTCTGCTTTATTAAGGTCATACAGGAGCGTGCCGTATTTTCTGTACTATATTTAAAATCCTTGAGGGCAGGGATCAAGCCTTGTTCATTTCTGAATCACTCACAGCCCTGAGAACTCAGTAAATTGTTATTGGTAGTTCTGTGAATAGCTTTCTTCATTCTTTGTCAACAAGCATATTGTGTCCACTTAATATCCTTCAACTGGGAGGTTTTCGTAAAATATTCTATTTCTCAGGGTTACTATTTCTGATTGACCTTCTCTCCAAATTAGGGCAAACTATTAAGGAGTTACTGAATTTCAAAACCTTGAAAGTAGCAACTCAGCAGAAAGTCAGCAGAGAGGGAGGCAGTAGCATGGGAGAATTTGGAGCGGTGACTGCCTCTCAGAGGGAACGGACCTAAAAATGAAAGAGAGATGGAGGAAGGAGAGGACAAGGTAGAAAAGGATGCATCCTGAAAGGAAGAAGCAGATAAGGAGACAGAGAAGGGAGGGGCAAGAAAGATGGAAGGAGAGGGGAAGGCAGGCTAGAAGAAAAGAAACCTGGAATTTGATAATATATGCCACCATTGAAAACAAATCAGGCTGCTGAAAATAAGACCATGTCTCAGGTTTAAAAAAAAAAATAATAATAATATTTTTTTTTTCCAAGTAAGAGGAGGATGAGATGAAGCTAAAGAGCAATTTTACCACTTTAACCTATGACAGAATAGGAGCTGGAGAAGGAAGAGATTTTTGAAGACACATGGGAAGAAGATGGTCCTCATACCAAGAGAGGAGAAAGAGAGTGTAAATCATGGGAGGGGTGGGGGGGAGAATGAATATATTAAGAAATGATAGGAGGGAGCAAGGGAAAGTAACTGCAGGCAAGATGCCAGATAAATTAACATGTTTGAATACAGGGGCTTCTTTGTGAAGATGAGCACTCACATCTGCCTTTGATCAGGCCCATGGCAGCCCAGGATCAGATCAGAAAGCAAATGAGATGAGAAAGTGGATGAAACCACAGTAAGTATAATATCGAGGGTGGGGGGACAGGGAAGGGGAGAGGCTGCCCCCGTGGAGCATAAAGCCTGCCTGGGCTTTCACATCAAGGTTGGCAGGGCCTGGCGGTAGTCCAGATGCCCTCTGTCCTTCAGAAGTACAGCAGGGCTGTGACACCAGAGGGGAGAGAGCCTCAGGGAAACTCCTGGGCCCCATGTCCTGCTGGCAGACCTGGCTTTGCTGACACAGCCCACGGGCTGATGGTAGAGAATTTCCACAGCTCCAGGGACTTTCTGAATTGGCTTTTCTTTACCCTGAAACAGGCCAGAACCAAAGATGAAACCATTATTTCCAAGGGATATATTTTTTTCTTTTTTCATACCCGTCCTCCTCTTTTTAAAGGGCTTTTTATTGCTGAATTGTCAGAAAGGTTGCTTAATATGTAAAATTGACCATATTCTGCTCCTGAGTTTCTTTGTGAGTTTCTAGATTGTTTGTAATGAGAGCCCTATAATCATAAAGCAACTGTTTGGAAGACATCTCAACTGTCTTGAAGGCTTTGGGGAGTGACAAAAAGATCCACAAGCTCTAGGATACATTCATTATAAAAATTGCTGATACTTTCAGAGCACCTCATTTGGGCCATGTGCTGGCTTATGTTATCTGATTTAACTCTGTGGTAGTGTCCTTATCATTCCCATTTTTACAGATAAGGAAACTGAAGCTCTGAGATGTTAAATAGCTAGTTGGGGAGTTCCCGTCATGGCTCAGTGGAAATGAATCTGACTAGTATCTGTGAGGACACAGGTTCGATCCCTGGCCTCGCTCAGTGGGTTAAGGCTCTGGTGTTGCTATGAGCTGTGGTGTAGGTCACAGATGAGGCTCTGTCTGGTGTGGCTATGGCTGTGGCGTATGCTGGCGGCTATACCTCTGATTCGACCCCTAGCCTGGGAACCTCCATATGCCATAGGTGCGGCCCTATAGAGACAACCCCCCCAAAACAAACAAACAAACAAACAAACAACCCAAAAAGCAAAAAAAAAAAAAAAAAAAACCACAAACAAACAAACAAAAACACCCAAAAAACAGTTGAAGGCTAGGAAGGGGCAGAGGCGGGACTAGAGCCCCGGTTTCTGTATCTTCTGTATTTCTGAGTCTCTCTCTCTCTCTATATGTATATATGCACACACACACATGCATATATCTATGTAGTTATTACAAGAGCTTTATTTCTAAGGTAGGTGGCAGTAGAAGTTACTTAAATCTGAGAGAATCCGTAGCTCAAATCATTCCTCCTTCCAAAACAGATGCTTGTTATTTGAGCCGTCCCATTCTGTTTAGTCCTATGCATAACCTGGAAGGCAGACCCCCCATCTTGCCTGATTTTAAAGTTAGCTACAGAATTCCAGTTGAGGCTTAGCAGGCTTAGAACCCAACTAGTATCCATAAGGATGGGGGTTTGATCCCTGACCTCATTCAGTGGATTAAGGATCCGGCATTGTTGCAAGCTGTGGTCACAGACACGGCTAGGATCTGGCATTGCAGTGGCTGTGGTGTAGGCCGGCAGCTGCAGCTCTGATTTGATCCCTAGCTTGGGAACTTCCATATGCCATGGGTGGCAGGTGCAACCCTAAAAAAAGTTGACTGGGCAGAGAAAGTCAGGAGAGCTCAGCATGCAGAAACCCATGCTCTGAGAACAGTGGAGGGAGAGAGCTCCAATAGGAGTCACTACTGCTGTCTCTACCCTCAAATTATATAATTTAATGGGGGTATAAGAGTGCACATGAATAACAGGTATAAAAGCACCAAGGAATCAAGATATAAGCACTCAAATGAATATGGAAGAGAACTTCTCAATCCTGTATATTTCAAAGAGGTTCCGTGTGGGGAGGGAGAAGGCTGGGAAGGGGTATCTTTCTACCCCTTGTCCCATGGAGGGAGGAAGGGTGTGTACAGCTGCACCCGCAAGGGACAGGGCAGAGAAAGAAGAGGATCTAAAAACAACGACTCTAATTAAGAGACCAAAGATAGAAATAAGAGAAAAAAGAAAGGTGGTTTAGTGCCAAATGTTTCAGCGCAAGGGCCAGAGACTGTTCAGTGGCACGTGCTGTACTTGACTTTGATTTTAAGATCTGGAAGAAAGTTACAAAGAGGCAAGAGGATGGGGGCCAGGCCTGGAGCAATCCATGCCTGAAGGCTTTCAGGACCACTTAGCACGCTTAGATGGGAGAGCCTGTCTCTGGAGGAGAAGCAGTGAACTGATAGTAGATAAGCTCTCCTATAACCGTGGAGCTTTATCATGGCAGAAAAGGACTCTGGCCAATTTCACCTGCCATCACTATGCCAGTCAAGAATTAGAAATAAAAAAAGAACAAGCCCAGTCAGAACAGTGTAGCATTCTCTGTTATATGTGACATATGCTGTAAGAATTGTGAGCCGTAAAGGAAGTAAAATGATCCATTGAAACTAAGGGTGGGCGTTGATTACAGACAGTTCTCTGCAAGTGAAGTTGGAAAGGAGTTTTATTTATTTGTCTTTTTCATTTTTTTTTTTTTAAGGACCTATGGATGTTCCCAGGCTAGAGGTCAAGTTGGAGCTACAGCTGCCGGCCTACACCATAGCTCCCTGCAACGCAGGATCCTTAAACCACTGAGCGAGGCCAGGGACCCAACCTGCATCCTCATGGATACTAGTCAGATTCGTTTCCACTGAGCCGCAATGGGAATGCCTGGAAAAGGCTTTCAAAGGGAACAAAGTAAAGGACTCAGGTAAAAAGGGACATCCAGAGAGGCAGTGGTTTTAGAAAGAATGACCATGTTAAGGACAGCATGGCTGTGAATAGAAGTCATGATACGTGGGATGATCAAGGAATGGGACTCTAGCCCACATTTCCTAGGAACTCTAGAGGGCCAAAAACAGCACTGAAGCTCTGAACATAGTCACGAAGCAGGAGTTTAATCTTAGTTTTTGAAGGAAAATCAGAAATATATTTGGAGTAAGGGGATGGGAAGGTTTTGAGGGTCTGAATGACCAGAGGGGCTTAGTCAGTGACTAGGCTTGAAAATTCCTTTGTAGGATGGATTTACATATAGGAATTTTAATATATACCATTGCTTTTTTTGTTTGCTAAAGGGAAGATTTTGTGCTTAGAGAAAAAACAAAGCGCCTAGATATAAAATTCAATTTAATACATCAGGCCTTTGAAATTCTATCACTAAAAAATATTTTTTGAAATAAAAATGACACACATAAGGCAAACATACTCTTCTGATGTCAGTGAAGATATTTCTAACTTCCAGGATAGTCTAGTGGTTAGCAGTGTAAATTCTAAAGTCGTAAAACCTGGATTTCAGATTCACCTTCTAATTAGCTAATGGTTATTACCAAGTTACTTTAAATCTGCATACCTCATCTACAACATGAGGGTAATAGCCATATACCTCCTTGTGTTATTGTGATGATCTACTAGCATCACTTTGGCCCATGGTAAGAGCTCTAAAAATAAAGATAAAAAGTACTTTTTATTGTTATTATTCTAACATGGTACTGTTTTAACACACTTCTCTAACTATTTCCTTGGACTCCATATTGAGAAACTTTGTGGAAATGTCTGTGGGAACATTCTATAAAGTTTGTCATATAATAATACATGCAAATTTGTCTCTAGATTCACAACTTCTCAAACAGAAATTTTTCCCCTAACATGTCCCTAAACATAAATATATACTTGAGCACATGTATATTTTTTAATTGGAAGATCAGCTCTAAGGAAATGTATAACTGTCTCATATTGAACCTACTAGAAATCAAATATTAATGAAGAGCAAACACTCCACCCCAACTTTTAAAGCCATGTTCCCTATTTTACAAACTGTATGCCCGAAATAACGTCACACGTTTTCTGAATAACCTTGAAAACATGGAGTCTTTTTTTTTTTTTTTTTTTTTTAAATAGCTGGACTCAAAGTTAGCTGCTGGCATTTTTTTCCTACTCTGCTTTACGGATCAACACGCTGGCCGATCGATTGATCCTTTACCTTCTCTTATTTTTGATCCTTCTGCCATTATTTAAATCTGGCCAGAGTTCCTCTCCAGTTCTAAATCCTTACTCTCAGCACCAAATTGCCCTTTCAGTACTTGGTCAATTCTATTATTTGTGACTGCTTGGGGGAATTTTAGGGATAACGTGTTTAATCCTAGTAGCATCACATGTTGTTCTTTCATAGAGATTTATTTTCTGCTAAAGTTTGTGGGTTTCCTGCTGATGTCAGGTTGAGCTTTCATACATATTCAGCATTTTGCCTCTATTCAGGTTGATGGCAAGAGTTCTCCTCTGTGTCTATACTTTCCATTATTGTGGCCATTGTGATCAGGATCACTGATATCAGCACATTGTCCATGGTGTTTCATGGTCATTGGTCATTCATTCAGAACCAGGCTTGTGCTTAATGCTGTGAGGGAGACCCAAACACACAGGCAATGGTCCCTGCCTTACAGAACTATACAATTTAGGTAATAGATCAAGATAGTACACTTATTCTGGGGCTGAGTAGGGAAGACCCACATGTGAGGGAAAACATTTCTCAGGCTCTAGGCTTATTATTAGAATGACTGACACAAGAAGGATAGTCGTGTCAGCTATATAAGCTGGATGAGGATGACTTAGGCAAGATCGAGGGACTGTACTTTCCTTCCTTCTGATTGAGAAACACGAACTCCGTCTTAGTTTTGTGCAAAATATATATCTGAGAATATGTTTGAAGATCCTATGAACAACAAACCTGCACTTTTCATGGTTCTGCGAGTTACAAAATATTATAAAATTGGCTACTTTACCTTGTCTTCTAGGCATAATCTTCATGGAAATATTTTCCATGCGTTATATATTGAGAAGAAAAAAAAACTTATGTTCTTTGCTTGGCTTCGGTGGCAACTGATCAATTTAACGAGCATCCCATTGAAACTAAGATTCACTGGTTTCTGCATAGCTCATGATTTCTATATTTGTCTCAATATTATTAATTTTATGAGAATAAGGAGTCTGTCAATATGTGCATTTTTATATTTTCCACCTACTTTTGTTTTATATATTATATATATATATATATTTTAATTGTTATTTCCCCAAAACAATTTTTTTTTCTACTGTACAGCTTGGTGACCCATTTACACATACATGTATACATTCTTTTTTCTCATATTATCATGCTCCATCATAAGTGACTAGACAGAGTTCCCAGTGCTACACAGCAGGATCTCATTGCTAATCCATTCCAAAGGCAATAGTTTTTATCTATTAACCACAAGCTCCCCAGCCAACCCACTCCCTCCCCCTCCCCCTTGGCGACCACAAGTCTGTTCTCCATGTCCACGATTTTCTGTTCTGTGGAAAGGTTCATTTGTGCCTTATATTAGATTGCAGATATAAGTGATATCATATGGTATTTGTCTTTCTCTTTCTGACTTAACTTCACTTGGTATGAGAATCTCTAATTCCATCCATGTTGTAGCAAATGGCATTATTTTGTTCTTTTTTTATGGCTGAGTAGTATTCCACTGTATATATATACCACATCTTCCTAATCCAATCATCTGTTGATAGCCATTTGGGTTGTTTTCATGTCTTGGCTATGTGAATAGTGCTGCATTGATCATGTGGGTGCATGTATTTTTTAAGGAAGTTTTGTAAATTGCATGACAAATTTCTAAAATCCCTTTTCAAGTAACATCCTATCTGGCAGCAGCATCAGATCTGAAAGCATGCAATATAAGATAAATCCAGGGTGTAGCTGCTGTGAGGGATAGGTGGGTGTGGAGGGGCTTCGGAGAACTGAAACTGGGATGCCATTTTCATTTTTCACATCGTCATTCTCTGTGGTGGCTCCCAAGAAATTGCTTGGCCTATGTGGAATGAAGTGCAGATACTAGACTACATCATTTCAGTTGTTGTCAAACTTTATTGTGTAGATACAGGTGTGACTTTGCCCAAATAGGATTTTCGATGGAAAGTCTTTCCATGTTGATACCTTAAAGTACTCATTCCTTATCTAAATAAGGAAAATCCACATTAATATATAAAAGTGGATTAAAGGTGTCAACATAAATAAAAAGAAATATATCTAGCCAACATAATTTCATTTTCCATTAAAAAGTGGCATTAAAATAGAAGTATAAATGCCAGTAAGCACTGATCTGCTCCATTTGCGTATTACTTTTGGATAAAATAGGATGTGAGAGGAGCAGAAATGCCACATGTAGGCACAGCTGGTTGTCTTTTCTCTAATTTCAATTTCTCTTTATTTTTGCTCTTTTCTTGAGTGTATTTTTTAAACTCACATTGAAACTTTTGTGGTTCTCTTCATTTTGGTTCTTTTTGGAGTTTGTACTGAATGTTTATGTTAAAACAAGAAATGTAAAAGCTTGCTGCTTATATCTGTTATATCTATTGCAACAATATAGGCTCAAATGACCACCAGGAAGGAAGGAATTAGTGAACATTTTGTCTTCTCTTTCTTTTCCTTTCCATGGAAGATTGCTGTGTGACTCTTCTCTTTTTCAGCCCACTTAGAAACAGAAATACCAGAAGAAAAACAATGTAATAATTGCAAAGAATAGGTTTTCCCCCTCAATGGATATATTTTTTTGGTTTTATCTTTGTTTTTCATTTGTTTTTAAATTGAGATGGAATTCACATAACATTTACCATCTTAAAGTGAACAATTCAGTGGCATTTAGTACATTCACAATGTTGTACAGCCACTATTTCTGTCTTTTTATAAAATATTTTCATCACTCAAAAAGGAAGTCATGTATCCTTTAAGCAGTTACTCCCTGACCCCCCTCCCTTCAGCTCCTGGTAACTACCAGTCTGCTTTCTGTTTTTATGGACTTTCCTTTCTTGGATACTTCGTATCAATGAAACAATACAATATGCAGTCTTTGGGACTGGCTGCTTTCACTTACCATAATGTTTTTGAAGTCCATTCATGTTGTAGCATTTATCAGTATACCATCTTTTTTTTTTTTTTACAGCTAAATAATATGCTGTTATATATAATACCAATATTTGTTCATTCGTCTGTTGATGGACACTTGAGGTGTTTCTACCTTTTGGTTTGTGTGATTACAGCTGCTACATGTAGGTCTACATGTGTTTGTTTGGGTATCAGTTTTCCATTCTGTTGAGAATATACCTAGGGGTAGAATTATTGAATCATATAGTAATTCTATGTTCAACTTTTTGAGGAATAGCCCAGCTGTTTTCCACAGTGGCTGAACCATTTTACATTCCCACCAGCAATGTCTGAGGGTTCCAGTTTCTCCACATCCTCACCAACATTTATTATTTTCTTTTTTTATTTTAAAATTATAGCCACCATAGTGAGTATGTAGTGATAATTCATTTTTGTATATCAACTCATTTTCTTTTGTCTTTCCCCAAAATGTTCTATATTACTTTTAAGCGCAATTTTGCTTCCTGAAAATATTTGTCAAGTAAATGTTATACTCATGCCTGTGAATGGGCAGCCTGCAGAACAGAGCTGATTAGGAAAGGATCAGGGATAGGAGGCTGGCTAAATACAAATGGTTCAAATGATTCTATAAGTCTAATCAGGCAGGGAATCAAAGCACTCAGTATAGTAAAGGAGTTGTAGGCAGACTTCTGCGATGTCCTCTAAGATTCCCTTTTGCTGTTGTATGTACCTTGTATAACCCCCTTCCCTTGAGTGTGGATCTCCAAATGTTAGAAGATAGTCATTGCTGTAATTATATTACTTTATATAAAAGTATGTAGAGGAGTTCCCATTGTGGCTTAGCAGTAATGAACCTAACTAGTATCCATGAGGACATGGGTTCTATCCCTGGCTTTGCTCAGTGGGTTAAGGATCCAGCATTGCCTTGAGCTGTGGTATAGTCACAGATGCAGCTTGGATCTAGCATTGCTGAGGCTAGGGCATAGGCCAGCAGCTACAGCTGTGATTCTGCCCCTAACCTGAGAACTTCCGTATGCCACTGGTGTGACCCTAAAAAACAAACAAAAAGACTATATATAGAAATTCTGTCTATAGCCTTGGTACTAGAGATAGATATCTATTCCTACTAGAGATCTTCCTGACGTCTTTAAGGAAGTAAGCTGACCTGTGAGAAGGTCATGTGGCTTGGATCTGAAGGCGGCCTCTGGGAGCTGAGGATAGCCCCTGTCAGACAGACAAAAAAATGGGAACCACAATCCTGTACCCCCAAGGACTGAATTCTGCCAACAACCTGAATGAGCTCGGAAGAGAGTCCAGAACTTGAGATGAGAGCCCAGCCAGACTGATGCTTGGATTGAAACTTTGTGAGATCCTGAGCAGAGAACTCCTTTGAGCCCACCTTAACTTCTTACCTATAGAACTAGTTCAGTTAATAAATGGATGTCGTTTGAAGATGTTAAGTTTGTGGTAGTTTGTTACATAACAAAAGGAGATTAACACAAGGGGCTATTTAAAATATATAATAATGACTTAATATTTAAGATAGCATGGGTACTGGCTAATCGTAACAGATTCTGGCTGTAAGGTCTGGTGATGTACCACGGGACTAGTAGGCTATTTTCCCTGGACTGGGTATATAGGTTTTAGTGGCAGAATCACCAGAATGTAGGGCTTTGGCAAGGCTATCAATTCATACACTGTGTTCACTTTGATTTTGTGTAAGTTTGGCCTGGTTGTGGCCCTGTTTGCGTGAGAATGGTCTCTCTCTTTTCTAGCAGCATTGAGGCAGGGCCTCTAGGTTCTGGTGGATATGCTTTTTGGGGAATGATGCAGTCCCTCAGGGCTGGGGATTGGAAGGCAGGCAGATCTTATCTCTGGTGGCCTAGGGACAGCTGTATTTTCACCACATTTGGCAATATCTACAAATGCAGTGGCAAAATTATTAGACTTCTTATATTTTTAAACCATGACATGCAGGATCATGCAACTGAACTGTAGCAAAACTGCTCCAAATGACAGAACATGGAAAAGAACAACAGAAAAGTGTTTGTAGATATGAGTAACTTTACTGCTTATTCTTTGAGTTATGCTCTCTTCCACATTGGATTTTTTAATCTGTCTTCTCATCCACTTCTTTAAGTTTTAATTACTATGTATATTTAGACAGCTTCCATGCAGATATATTTTCATCTCACTCATGCTTGATGTAGGAAGGTCTGTCTGTAATTTAGATTTTCTCTAACATAGTGTCTGTCAGTTCTAATAGATCTTTGGTGAACAAGAAAGTTTTCCTTTGGCATCAAGATTTGAAAAATAAAACCAAATTGTAGGAAGAAAAAGAAAGAGAGAGAAAGGAAGGAAGGAAAGCAAGCAAGGAAGGAAGAAATGGAGACAGGGAGAGAGAAAAATATCAGATTTTGAGAGGGAAAATGTGATCTATATACTTCATAATCATTCAGAGTGTCATTTTTATATGAAAGGAGCAGATCGACATCCCTAAACATGCAAGAACTCAAGGAGTGTATATCTTTAAAAAGTACTTGATGAAATATGGCCAAATGAAATATAAACTTTTTTTTAAAGGCTCAGGATAGAAGTGTTGTGATATAGGTATTGGTATAAATACTGAATTTACACCACATTAGCAGAACTAAGAGGAAGCTGGTAATATATTTCAGAACAGAAGGAAAATGATATGTAACTTGATATTATTAAAATAACATAATAAAAATCTGGAGAAGGGGCAGTGGAGGTGGGTGGGAATGCTAATTTTCTCATTTTTCAGAGCAAGCAATCAATCAATATTGACTAAATTTGACACATTTAGTCCAGAAGAACCATAATGACTCCAACTTCTTAATACTTCTCCTGTTATTTCTTTTTGAAATTTGGTTTTATTATTTTGGAAACTATCTCCTATCATAAGTATTAGATAATTATGCAAATTCTATAATTCCTTCATTTTTATATTGTTTTCTTTACATTCATTTTTAATACAAATTAAAAAGTAGCATATTTTAATATGATACGATTTTTATGGAATTATTTATGCCTCTATTTATCTCACTATCTTTATGTCTACTCTTCTATCTGTATGTGGAATGATGCTTATATAATAACAAAGATGATTATTGTTAGATGATATATGGGCAATTCTTAGATTTTCTTATCTGTACTTTGCTTAACTTCTTTAAAAGATGTAAATGTCATTTTATGAAAAAATATGAATCTAAAAAAAGAGGAAGAAGGAACTTTTAAAGTGATTATCTCAGTTTTGATATGAATATTTTCTCAGGTAAAGGAGACAACTTTGTGGAACATTCAAGGGTAGTTCATACTTTTTAATACTGGCTGTTATTCTTTAAGGGATAGGAAAGTTGGCAGAATTCTTTGAGTTTGGGCAAAAGAGAAAGATTCTTTTCTTTCTGAAAGGGGAAATCTATAATACAAATCTTGTTTCTGCCCAGAAAAGTTACCACTTCCAGTTTTAGGAGTAATACTCACAGGATATTTCAAAGCAAAGTGAATGTAGTGTTTGGATTATGGGGAGCTCCAAAAGACTTTGACATTCACCTGCATAACTGATGCAAGAATGCCTGGCATATCTAGGGGCCTCCAAACATATTTATTACTTATAAGTGAGATGAATTAATAACTAGGCTAAATCTCCCATGTTTAAAAATACAAACTACTCTCTCACGTTAATGTTCTGTCTTCTTCCACCCTCACTCTGTCTATGAATTTATCTTGTATTAGTTAAGTGTGGCTGAGCAACAAATTACTCCAAAATTTAGCGGATTAAAACAACACATACGTATCATCATCATCTCACACGTTTTCTGAAGGTCAGGAATCTGGGGACCAACCGGGCTGCATGGATCTGGCTTAGCTTCTTTTAGGGCCTTGCAGTCTGGCTGTCTGACTTTGAGTGATGAGCTCACTTATGTGGCTGCCATGAGCAACCTTCAGATCTGCCCCAATGTGGTCTCTATAAGGTGGCTTTCCTCAGAGTAATGAGAGAGAAAGGAATAGAGAGAAAATAATGACCACATTTATCTATTCTTTCTCCACTCTCTGCTCACTTCCTCACTCCTTGAAACCTTGGCTCTGTCCCTTCTTCTCTACAGAAACTATTTTGGAAGATTCTTGTTAGCCTCCTTCTTAATGGCTCAAGGCCTTTACTTGGGGTTGTAACTTCTTATCTCTGCAGAACTGACTGCTTTTCAAATGCTCAGCCTGTCTTCTGAGAAAATGCCAGCTCCTTGGAAAAGGAGACACTTTCTTACACAGTTTTGTCTCCCAAACAGTATTTGGCACAAAGAAGATTCTAAATACTCTTCAACCAGAATAAGTGTGCTGTTTACTTTGAGAATGTTCTTAGTTTCTATTGGCTCTAATCAAATGTAAGTGAAATTACATTACTTCTCGCTCAAAGCATGAATGGTTCCCATCTCAGAATAGAAGGCTCAAAGTCCTTGCAGTGGCCCACATGACCCTGTGTGATCTGCACCCCACTTCACAAACATCATAGCCTGCTACCTCACTTGCACTTGACTCCATTCACATTGGACTCCTTATTATTCCTTAAACACTTAGGACATTCAGCTGCCTCAGGACCTTTGCACAAGCTATTCCCTCTGCCTGGGACACCCTTCTTTTACATAGCCATGACTCATTCTCTTACCTGCTTGAGATCTTTGCTTAAATGATACCTTCTCACTGACACATTCCCAGTGATGGTATTTCTTTGGCACAGCAAAAGAAAGCATTAAGAAAACCAGAAAGACAACCTATGGAATGGGAGAAAATAATTTCAAACAGTGTAACTGACAAAGACTTAATCTCTAAAATATACAAACAGCTTATACAACTCAACAGCAAAACAACCAACAACCCATTTGAAAAATGGGCAGAAGACATAAATAGCCATTTCTCCAAAGAAGATATGCAGATGGCCAATAGGCACATGAAAAAATGCTCAACATTACTAATTATCAGAGAAATGCAAATCAAAACTACAGTCAGGTACCACCTCACACCAGTTAGAGTGGCAATCATTAACAAGTCAACAAATAACAAATGCTGGAGAGGTTGTGAAGAAAAGGGTACCCTCCTTTGCTGTTGGTAGGAATGTAAATTGGTACAACCACTATGTAAGACAGAATGGAAATACTACAGAAAACTAAATATAAAACTATCTTATCACCCAGCAACCCCACTCCTGGGCATATATCTGGACAAAACTTTCATTGAAAAAGATAGACACAACCTTATGTTCACAGCAGCTCTATTCACAATAGCTAAGACATGTAAACAACCTAAATGTCCATTGACAGATGAATGGATGAAGAAGATGTGGTATATATACATAATGGAATACTATCAGCCATAAAAAAGAACAAATTAATGCCATTTCCAGCAACATAGATAGAACTAGAGACTCTCATAGTAGGTGGAGTAAGTCAGAAAGAGAAAGACAAATGCCATATGATATCTAGAATCTAATTATGGCACAAATGAACCTATCTACAGAAAAGAAACAAACTCATGGACAAGGAGAACAGACTTGTGGTTGCCAAGGGGGAGGGGGAGGAAGTGGGATGGACTGGGAGTTTGGGGTTAGTAGATGCAAACGATTGCATTTGGAATGGATAAGCAATGTGATCCTGCTGTATAGCACGGGGAACTATATCCAGTCACTTGTGATGGAACATGATGGAGGATAATGGGATAAAAAGAATGTATATGTATAACTGGGTCACTTTGCTGTGTAGCAGAAATTGACAGAACATTGTAAGTCAACTATAATAAAAAATAAAAAAAAATTCACCTTTCTCTGTCGTTATTACCCTCTTTCCTGCTTTATTTTTTATATATAGTACTTCTCACTGAGGAACATACTATATATTTTACTTTTTAATTTTGCTTCTATTTTTTCCCCTCACTGGAATATAATCTATTTTATTGACAGTTGTATCTTCAGTGCCTGGAACAGTGTCTAGCCTATGTTAAGCACTCAATAAATATTCGTTGAATTAATTAACATTATGATGTAATTAGAGCTGCTTTTCATTTGGTGAGGGTAGCAGCACGAGTGGGAAAGGAGATGATTCCCACTCCCAGGAAGTAGTTATGCCCCCCCCCCCAGTCACATATTTGATCCAAAGAAATGGGAAAGAATCATGTAAAGATTAAAAAAGAGAGTAAGAGGCGCAGAAAATCAGTAAGAAAAACCACAGCTGGGAGCTTTCGGGAAAGAGTATGTAGAATAAGGAGGGTGTGCAGAGTGATTTCTATTTCTATTCATGCAGCACCCTCTCCTTGCTCATTGACAGGAGCTAAACCTTCCAGATCACCCCAATTAAACTGGAGGTTCCAGGATCTCCCTTGGAAGTGGCTCCCCATAAATTACATTAAACCCCAATTCTCTAGAGCGTGATCAAGCTTGAGTGTTGATGAAAATGTATTGCCTTGCTGTGTCCTTTCTGAGGCAAAGGAGAAGTGAACTGGCACAGGCAGGGCTGGATTTCCTCATGAGAGAAGTGGGGAAACAGTGGGGCAAAGGCCCTAAATCTCTCCTCATTTACTGAGTAATTGTGAGAGTGATAAGCAGGCTTTCAGAAGTTTTACCCTGGGGATGACTCAGAACTACAGGCTGTGGTTGAGACCAGTGACAGGAGGAAGGAAAAGGAATATCCAGGGAGGAAATAAATATATAAATACATGGGCATGATATTTAGGTTAAAGAGGCATTGAAAAATATCTGCTAGAAGCCTTAGAATCTGTTCTCATTTTAGTTTTTTTCTTCATGTCATAAAACATCTATATTTTCATATCAAGAGATTCTCTCAAGGGAGACTTTAGGAAAGTAATAAATCACTCAAAGCCCAAATTTATCTATCTATATATAATATATATATATTATATATGTATATATTTCAGAGCTGTACCTGCGGCATATTGAAGTTCCCAGGCTAGGGGTCAAATCAGAGCTACAGCTGTTGGCCTGCACCACAGCCACAGCAACATGGGATCCGAGCTGTGTCTGTGACATACCACAGCTCGTAACAACTCCAGAACCTTAACTCATTGAGCTAGGCCAGGGATTGAACCCATATCCTCATGGATCGAAGTCAGGTTCATTAACCACTGAGCCACGAAGGGAACTCCAAATTTTGATATGTTTATTAAAAGCTATGGAAAAATTTTCCAAAATTACTGTGAAAGCTGACTCCAAATTGGTATGAGTAAGAAACAAGAATGTTGTATTTTATTTAAAATACCTATTTTCTGGTCTGTAATTTTCAGTTGGCTCCTTTGTAGTCCAGTCTGTCTCACTCCCATCTCCCATGACCATATTGTCCCTACCTTACTATCCTTTTTTTTTTGTCATCTCTGTTGTCGGTCAGACCTGGACCAATCAGCTGGCATTTAATCATATGCTGGGATAGAGCATAATTGACTATGTTTTGTGGAGTAAGACAAGCACACACCATCCACAAACCGTGTGGCTTTGAGCAAGTTACTTTCCCTCTCAATTTCAGTTCCTCAAAATGTTGTTAATAACATTGCCTACCTCACAGTGATTTTTTTTCCAGGACGATGGGGTGCGATGGTGAGGTTTCAATGTATGTTGCAGATAACATGATAATTTATGTAATCAATACTATTCTTGCACGCCTGAGGTAGAGCAACAACAACACAAAAACTGAGTAGGGTCCTTAGCCCAGGGTAAGTATTTAATAAAATATTCTTTATCTTGATGAAATGGAACCATCATCGATCCAATTTTACAAACTGTGAAACTGGTCTTTGATGTTTCCTTTTCTTTCCACTTTTTAGCACGATTATACCCAAGTTTTGCTGGCTTTCCCTTCTCAGTGTCTACAGGCTGTCATTTCCCTCCTTTTCGCCAGCACAGACACCTCTCTGATCCAAGGGATTGTCGTCTCCCCTGAGCTTCACAGCACACATTTCCAGGACTCTGACACCCATTCAGGCCCTACTCTGTCCCGTCTCCACAGTGAAGCAGCCCAGATCCTCCTAATGCTCCATCTGAACATTGTTCTGGTGAAAACTTTCCAGCCACCTCACCTCCAGTCACCTCTCCCATCACTCTTGGGATAACAGGCCAGGTCCTTCACACAGCCTTCACGGCCTAGTAAGAACCACTGTCCGGCCCCATCTGCTCTCCCCTTCACTCTGGGTACCAGCCGCCCACAGCCTTTTTCTCTTCCTTGAACCTGCTGTGCTGCCCCTGTCTTGGGATGTCTGTACAGTGGTCCACTACTTAGGGCATCCATCCTTTCCCCTAGTAATTCCTACTCTTGGCACAAGCGACACTTCCTCTGGAAAGACTTTGACCTGCCAATCTAAGTTCTGGACCCCCTTTTATAGGATTGCACTGATCTTTCATCACATCTAAGTTTGTAGTCATGCATTTATTTGTGTGGTTATTGCTTAATATCTTATTCTTTCGCTTTTCTGTAAATTCCAGGGAAACATATCTCTTCATAGCTGCTATTAAAATCTCAGCTCCTGGAACTGGATCTGGCCAGTAGTAAATGCTTAATAAATAACTTGCTCAATAAATGAATGTATGAATGAGCTGGTATCGACAAAGTCTGTTCTTTTATTCTTTTGGTATGTCATAGATAATCATGTAGATGTATATAAACATTATTTTATTTATTTATTTATTTATTTATTTATTTATTTTCTTTTTAGGGCTGCACTTATGGTATATGGACGTTCCCAGGATAGGGTTTGAAGTGGAGCTGCAGTTGCCACTTACCTACACCACAGCCACAGCAATGCCAGATCTGAGCCACATCTCTGACCTATGCTCCAACACCAGATCCTTAACACACAGAGCAAGGCCAGTAATCAAACCCTGGGATCGCATCCTGATAGAGACAATGTTGGGTTCTTAACCTGCTGAGCCACAACAGGAATGCCATCATATTTGTTATTATTTTGATAGGATGAATACTGTGTCACCCTTTTTATAATGCTACAACTGAAAAGACAATTTCTTTGCTTTCTCTGTGTTTCATTCACTTGTAGCTCTGTAGGGACTATCTCTCTTCTGCTCAGAAATGCTGCTTAAGATCTCCATCCTATCTTTTCTCTTTCTGAGATGGTTTACCATTTCCTCTTCCCTGGTCTAAATTACCACCAGATATGAATGACTCTCTACAATATGGTGATTAAGAACTAAGGATGCGGAGCTAAAAGCCTGGGGTTTAGATACCGCTTCTTTCCGTCATTGTCTGTATGGAATGGAACAAGTTGTTTTAACTCATCAAGCCTCAGTTTCCTTTTGTGGTAGGGGGGGAGTAAAATCTACCTTCTAGTATCATTGGGAAAATGTCACTCGCTGAGGCATGTAAAACAGCACTTCATCTGCAACATAATAATATTGCTACCAAGCGATAGCCACAGAGTAATAATAATAGGGGGTATTTTTATTATTATAACTATTATTATTTTATTTTCTAGTTCTTAACTTCATACCTTTCTCCATTCTTTCTGGTGCCTGCTAACTCCTCGGGGCAGTTCAGTGTGGAATTACATGCAAATTCCCCAAATCTAATCAGAAAAGTGCATTTTGCCCCCACTAAACTTTCAGCTTTTCCGGGTTTTCTTCTTCATTGTTCTATAAAACTCTGGGTCAGATTTCTATTTTTCTCTCTTCCACGTCCCATGTGTTTAAGACACTGGTTGTATTGAACAGAACTTCTCAAAGTTCTGTGCGAGAAGTTGTTTAGCACTGACTTTTCATACTTCAGAAACCCAAAGAAGACTGTCCTGGATGTGGGGGACAGGTTTACCTCCAACTGTGCTGTCCAAACTCCCCACAATTACTTTTCTACTTGTCAGATGACTATCTCCATTTTGGATAAGCAGTATATTTTCACTAAAACCATGGAACCTTTTTTTCCTGTTTCTTTCTACTCACTCCTTTGGCCAGGACTTTAATAGCCTCCTTCAAAGACTTCCTGCCTGGATCTCTTAAGCCTTTTCATGAATTCCTCCTAGAGTCATTTAAAAATTGCATTATGTTGGCCCTTCCACATCTTGCTCAAAATTTTAAAGTGGCACACCATTTATCACCATTATAAATGCCCACTCCTGACCATGTTTCATAAGCGTGCATGCAATTCTTCATCTCTTGCCTCTTTGCCTCCAGAGAAGCAGGAGTGCCAGCTTTCCCGACTCAGAGTACTGGCTCCGTCCTCATTTTATGCCTGCTCCTTTATTAAAGAATGTCCTCAACTATCCTCAAAAGAATGCTCAAGGCTCTTCTCCCTAAGCAAATATGATCATTTTAAAAACAAACAAACAAAAAAGACATGTTATGGCAAGCCTAATTAATAATAAAATTAAACAGAAACCAGATTTGAGAAAGGAAGTTTTAAAAAGACAAGAAAAAAAATTTAAATTCGCAAATAATACTATATGTAATACAATGTGTTTTAATCCACTTGACTTACTGGGAAAAAAATGCCTCAGACTGGGTGGTTTATAAACAATACAATTGATTTCTTATGGTTCTGGAGACTGGAAGTGCTAGATTAGGGTGCCAGCATGGGTGGGTTCTGGTGCAAACCCCTTTCTGGGTTACAGACTGCCAGCTTCTTATTGTAGCTTCGTGTGGTGGAAGGGTGAGAGATCCCTCTGGGGTCTCTCTCTTTTTAAAAAAAAAATGTTTATTAAAGTATAGCTGATTTACAGTGTTGTGCCAATTTCTGCTAAACAGCAAAGTGACTCAGTCATATATATATATATATATACACACACACATATATATGTATTCTTTTTCATATATATTCTTTTTCTCATATTATCCATCCCGCATTATGTCCTATCCCAAGATACTGTACACATTTCCCTGTGCTGCACAATAGGACCTTATTGCAACTCCATTCATGAGGATACTTTTCTCATGACCAAATCACCTCCCAAAGGCCCCATTTCCTAATATCACCACTTGGGCATTAGGTTTTCAACATGTGACTTTGGGAAGCACATATTCAGACCAAAGCACAATGCTAATAAATGAGAAAATATAAATGAAACAGTTTTTTAAAAAATATCATAATTGCCTAAGAGAAAGTCTGGCCCCATTAAAAATTAGGAAAACTGAAAAATTTTCATAGCAATATATATTTTTTAAATTATAGCTTTCACTATTTATACATATGCCAGTTTTTTTCAAAGATTTAGGAATAGAATTTTAATAGAAGCTGTAAAGTTACTGATTTTATGTAATAAATTTATCAGATTTGGATAGAAAAACCTGATAGTCATAGCAAAAAAATAAACGAAAAAACAGAAAAAAACATAAGCCACATAGCTATCTCTATTTTTATTTTAAATAAAATCTCATTTATATGAGGCAAAACCTAAATAATAATAAATTGAATAAATTGAATCTAAATATACCTTAAATATAATCCATAAATACAAGATTTATATTTAGAATGTAATGGTGAGTTAATGTTAAGAGATCAGTTAATTAGATCAAGAGACCAAAAGGGAAAAATAATTATCTTAAGAAATATTGAGTAGGCTTCTGATTATTGTCAACATCCATTCCATCACAAATCTTAGAAAACATTTCTTAACATCTAAACAAGATCCAACTTTATATTTGAATGCAAAACAATTGAAATAGTCCCATTTTTATCAAGAAGAGAAAGTTGCCTTCTCTAAAAGTTCTCTTCAGTAAAACAAGATGAAAAATGAGGAACAAGAGGCAAAACTATTGGAATAGGAATTATAATTAGTATTTTTTCCATAATATTTTATTTTATTTTGAGGAAAAACATCAAATCTAATTACAATAATTAATGAGTTTTTTAAAATGACAAGACAAAATAATAATAATAATAATTATTATTATTATTGCTTTTTAGGTCTGTGCACGTGGCATATGGATGTTCCCAGGCTAGGTTTCGAATTGGAGCTGTAGCTGCCGGCCTGCACCACAGCCATAGCAACAGGGGATCTGAGCCATGTCTGTGACCCTCACCACAGTTCACGGCAATGCCCAATGCCGGATCCTTGAGTCACTAAGCGAGGCCAGGGATCAAACACACATCCTCTTGGATACTATTCACATTCATTACTGCTGAGCCACAATGGGAACTCCCAGACACAAAATAATTTTCTGAAATCTAGTAGCTCCTCCGTAAACCCTGAATAGTTCATTAGAAAATAGAAGAGAAAAATAATTCTGTTCACAATAACAGTTAAGAAAAATATAATCCCTGGGATTGAGCATAATAAATGAGTATGGTCTTATGAAAGAAATTATTAAATGTATTACATTTCTAGAAGAGAGGTATCTATTTTAAAGAAGTGAATCCTTCTCAGTACTTTCATTTAAAGCACACTATAAAAATACAGTTGATTGTCATTATTTACGGTAGGTTGGTACTATATTAGAGTTGCTGTGAATACTGATTTAAAGAATTCTGAATTTGCTTCACCCTTAGTATCTGCAAATAACCATGAAATTGCCCTGAAAATTGATTTGGGGTTACAGATAAGTTTTAGTGAATAATTGAATTTGCAAATATGGAATCTGTGGGCAATAAGAATTAACTCTACCTACTAATGTTACTTTGTTGTAGCTAGTCTGTAAAAAATAATTCTAAAATTCAACTGGAACACAAACTGGTACAAATACAGTTAAGAAAAATTGAAAAAAATGAAGAAGAGGATTTGTCTTTTTGGACCTTAAAATTCATTATAAGCTCAAGGAATTTTAAATGCTTTGGTATACATATCTACAGACAGATCAATAGAATTTGTGATACTGGAATCTATGTGAATACTTGATGTGTGACAAATAGTGCATCATAAAATAATAAGGAAGCTATGCATGATCCAAAATTCGTTATTTTAACTTTTTATGTGGTAACCCTAATTTGTTTTTTCTGCTGTTTACATCAAAATAAATTTCAGACACATTTAGAACATTAAATGTAAGATTGCTAACAATGACAAAAACAGGAGAAAACATGGCTGGCTAATAAATACTCAGGCAAAAAACTTTTCCTCACTGTAAAGCCATGGAAATAAACAACAGAAGAAAGACCAATAGATAAATTGTTTCCATTAAAAGACAGACTATCCGGCCATTAAAAATGTTTTCGAAGAGTCTTTAGTGACATAAGCATGTTCCAAGCACTCTGTTAAGTGAATGAGGCAGGATGCAGAATCACATATGCAATATAATCCTGATTTCTCTGAAGACTTTTCTAAAGTTGTTTCTCTGTTGTGCTCTAACGCATGTTGCTTCCTTGAATGCATAACATCACAAACTGTAGATAATTGATGTGTCTTTTTGGTCTCTTTTTGCCATTGAAAGAAAAACTGAGGCATACTAAAAATGTGAAGAGCAAAAATCGATTAGCATTGGGCAGCATCCAAACTGGCAGATAGAAAGGAGCTCTAAGGAACTGCATCAAAGGAGAGACTTTTATAGGTAGAAGGGAGTGGGAACAAGCTCTGCAGAGTGACTTTCCTTTAGAGGGTGCGCGATCTATCAGGCAAAAACCGACGAGTGCTAATCTGGTGATTCCTGACTGACAGGTTTAAGATTCCATTTCTGGGCAAGTAGGAACAGTAATTAAGTCTCAGTTTGGTGACCTGGGGCTTAGTAGCTCTATTTGGGGCCTTTTTGTTTGTTTGTTTTTTTCGCTGATGATAGGATATGGACTCCAGGAACATATTCACCGTCCTGTTTTGTCTTCATTTCACACTGAGTGAAACAGTGCTCCTTGCATAGTAGATGCTCAGTGATAATTGTTGAATGAATGAATGAATGAATGATTTTGTCAAAATGTTAGATAGAATCATTAAAAAAAGATTGAAATAATAATGGAAATTCTTTCTTATATTTACATGAAAGTTCAGATTTTCTCCAGCAGGTTCAAATTACATCTACAAGGATGTAAAGGTCATTAAGCACACATACCCAATTGTCTTTCATTTGCATGTATCTTTCCCAAACGCAGCTGGTTTAAAATTCCCCTTATTTTCCACTGTATTTTCCATGCATGTTTTTACATTTCATATTGTTTTTCCTTTTTGTGTGTATCTTTTTAAATCCTCACCCTTGGCATATGGAGGTTCCCAGTTTAGGGGTCGAATCGGAGCTTTTGCCACCGTCCTATGCCACAGCCGCAGGAATGTGGGATCCAAGCCACATCTATGACCTACACCACAACTCACAGCAATGCCGGATCCTTAATCCACTGAGTGAGGCCAGGGATTGAGCCCATATCCTCACAGATACCATTTGGGTTCTTAACCTGCTGAGCCATAATGGGAACTTCTCATGTTGTTCTTTCTATTTTAGGTTACACAGTCATTATGATTAGAAGAAAGTTAGACCAATCATATATACTGTATATTTTAGTTACTGGACCTATTGCTCTTTGGTTAAATAACGGGCACTTCTGACTAACCACATTTGTTTTAACTGAGCAAAGTAAAACAGCTGTTGGAAGCACCAAGCCACCAATGCCATCTACATCTTCATCTTTCATCCTGTATTTTATTGAGCTCCACACATGCAAACCACCGATTGTCAAAGCCCAGATCATCATCAGGCTGTGCCTGCTTATTTTCTCCACTTCCTCTTTTTAAAGGAACAAATCATGCCAAAAAAAAATCTATGTATGCTTTTATCACTATTTGAGAAAAGTAAAATGTGGAAATTAGCATTAGTTAAATTCCATTGTAAGTGATAAATGGAGCCGTGGTTTGGAAAGGTTGGAGTATGTAGGAAGGCAGAGAGCCACCCTTCCATTCACAATTAGAAACATCCATAATAAGGCCATGTAGTCAATACATATTTTCCCCTTTAGTACATAAGGGTAACCTGAATAAAAGTTTGAATTACAAAGCAGCCTAATCCTGCACATTCTCTGAGCAATGACTGCCATTTGTGTCAAGAAAATAAAAGAGGCTGAGAAAAAGAGCGTGAGAGACTGGGAGGGAGAGAAGGAGGAAGCGCAGGCAAAAATTATCCTTCTCACACAAAATGGGAAAACTCATAGATATTAGATTTTTTTAATTATTGAAAAGTTAGTGTTTTATATCTTTGGGAAAATCGTTATTCCTAGAAAAAAAAAACCCCGCATATTTCTAGGTTTCTATACGACTTTTTGTCTCCTCCTAAACGCAGAGAACAAGCTCCAGTCACCACATACCTGTGGCCCCTTCTTCCCTGCGGCCTCCCCCGCCCTCACACTTGGTCTCGTGGTGTTGCTAATGTGTAGTAATGGTGGAGCTGGAGAGGCATTTATGTTCCATTTTCCTTCAATATTATTAAAACTGCTCCATCACTGCCTGTAATGGGGGCGTCCATATTTTCTCTCGCTATATCTCTGACATGACATAATGCCTGCCCTCACCAGTATGCTATAACACAGAGGTAATTGAAACATAACTCACCCTAAATTACAGTCAGTGTGCAGGCTGGGCCCCAGTGAGTTTCCTGAGGCTCATTATAAGTATAAGCTAAATATTTCTTTAAGGGGATGTGGGGGAGACCCAGAACTTAAAGGGGAGTGAAAGGGGGGGAGGGAAGAAAATTAAAAGCAAATGAAGTTGAGGCAGGCTTCTATAAAGGGAGATTCCCCCCACCCACCCACCACACAGTTTTAGGTGACCCTCCCCTGCCATTTGGCTGAGATCAGTAGCAACCTGTTATGATTATTAGCTGAACGGCTCTTTCATGGACTATTTGAAATTGAAGGTTCCCATTCAGTTCCTAGGAAAACATGGGTATACCTAGTTGTATTTCCTGGCCCAGAGACTCCGGGGTTAGCAGTATTTACTTTCAGACGAGGCTATGAAAAATGGTATAATAGCTGACTTCCTAAGACTGAAAGGCAGTATGAAAGACAGTGTGTTCTCTGTAATTCTTTCAGTTATCAAAACCTGACGTCCCACCCATTGTCCTGAGATTGTCTCTCTGGAGTAAGGATGTCAAAGCTCAAACACTCGTAACTTTGAGTGAGCCTCTTTATTATATACGTGGTCCTCTCCAATCTTATTATAAAACTAGGTATGATTGTGTGAAGGTCATGGCTTCAGGGTTGGATGGCTATCCTTGATGGAATTCATCTTTACCTTCTCATGTGGGAGGGCCTCTATGAACCACACCTCCTCCTCTGTTCTCCCTCTGGAATGTCCCCCCTCCATCGCTACTTCTCGGAAGCTATTTGATTCACCTCACTGAAGTTGCTGTCTTACCACTGAAGGCCTAGAAGCTGGTGTTCAGTATCACAGCCCTTTCTCAAGCCAAGGGAAGCAGCTTCTTCCTGCCAGTTCTGGCTCCAGGGTGCCCCCTTGAGGGCATGAGCAGTGCTGGTGGCGAGGGGCAGAGAAGAGGGGAGTGTTGCCCACCAGGACCCTGTGCTTCTGGAGATTGGTCCGCTGATTCCACCCTCTGCACTTTCATAGTGGTTTATAAGCACATCCTGTGTGGATTGACGTAAGGAGCAAAGCAAGTATATTCCTCTCACCTCATCTTACTCCCACCTGGACAGCCAGTATTCTGTGATGGTAAACATTGTGGGCAGCACGTGTACAGAGGTGATATAATAACCCTGGCTTTCACCAAAGAGCTCAAGCTGGCCTTAAAAAACAACCTGGTCTCACTGCTCATTGGCCTCCTGCCACCATTCCTTGTTTTTGCGACTCTCTCAAAGTGATAGGAAGCCAGAGCTTTCATTCATAACTCAGGCTTACCCTTCACCTTCCCCATTTCAGGAACTAAGAAGAGTCGTAGAATTATGTGACCCTTAGGGATTATCTACTCCAATCCTCATATTTTCCTGATGGGTGGTCTGAGGTGTGATGTGGGAAAGGACCTATTCAAAGACACAGTTAATTATTGGCATAAGTGTGAGTAGAAAGCAGATTCCTGTTTCTCAGTTCTATGTGTTCTTTCCACTCTACACCAGAATGCCTTTAATTTTACCTCCTGTTCTTACAGGGTAAAGTTTTAGGTAGCTATCAAATTGAAAATGATGTATTGTTACATCTGTAATGAAATGTTAATGACTGATAATGGCTTAATGGGGTGCCATCTTTTAAGAATTTGCCATTCAGCCAGCATCTAAACATAACTTAGAAGAATGTGAATTTCTTAAGATCATATGTAAAATATACTTAGAGCTAAAGAACTTTGAGGCAGCCATAATTGAAATCACATCATGTTATGCACCCATCTACTTCCTTTAGATTTAAGGACTGGGTTTATTTGTGTGTGCTGGCCAGTTGGTATGGATTTATGTCATGGGATTTACACATGTGTGCCGGAAGGGACCTTAGAACTCATCTGGGTCAGGCTCTTTTACTTCATGGCTACGTTATCCAAGGTTACTCATTATTTGCAGAGCCAGGACCTGTACCCGCGAGGGCTGACTTTTCACACAGTGCTTGAGTTACCTCAGGCCAGGGATAAAGTGATCTGCAAACAAGGACATGTATCAGAATCATCTGGATAACTTGGAAAACTTTTTGCAAATATATATACTTATGTACTTTCTCTCCCTCAGCCCTGTTTCTGATTCTGTAGGCCTAGAGAAAAGATCCAGTAACTGTATTTATTTTTTAAAGATTGCAATTCATTTTACATACAGTAAAGTGTGTAAATCTTCAGCGTAAAGATAATGATTCCTTATATATGCATGTAGGTATGTATATATAATAAATATATAATAAAGACCAGTACCTTTTCAAATGCTTATTGTTGGTATCCAGATTTTTTGGATATATATTTTGGAGATAACTTCTTACAGTTTGTAGGTTACCTCTTCACTGTCTTCATAGTGCCTTTAATGAACAGAAGATCTTAGTGTTTTTCTTTGGGCACGCTCTTGGTATGTCGAAGTTCCTGGGCCAGGGATCAGACCCATGCTCACAGCAGCAACTCAGGCTGCTGCAGTGACAGTGCTAGATCCTTAACCTGCTGTGCCACAGGGGAACTCTTGAGGATCTTAATTTTAATAAAATCCAATCTGTTATTCTTTATTGGCCAGTCCATTTTGAATCTTGTTTATGAAATCCACCTATCCAGTAGTCATGATTATAATCTCCCATGTTTTCTTTTAGAAGCTTGATTATTTTCAGCTTTTGTGTTTAGGTCTCTGATCCATCTCAAGTTTTTGTTTGTTTGTTTTTGTTTTGTTTTTTTTGGAGGAGTGGTATGTGGTAGCACCTGTAGCAGTTAAAACTTTCCAGTTAATTTTAATGACCAGTCCTGACTGAGAACCAGTGGAAGTAAAAAGATTTAGAATTGGTTTTGGGCTCAAATCCCATTTATTGTCACATATTAGTTGAGGGATATTTTCAAAATCCCTCATATTAAGAACATGGAGAATGGTTTTAGGGTTTTAGAGATATTAAATGTTATAATTATTTAGAGACTAATGTAGAGGAGAAGATCATTAAATCATAGCTGTTTTAATTTAAGTCCTTTGAAGGCATGGTTCATTTATCATGAAATGCAACTATTATTATTTTTTTTAGATTTTGGTTTGTTTGGCTCAGTCTTCATTGACTGATATGTACCCACAGGTCATTCATAGTGATTAGCAGATTATTTTAAAGGATCAATTTAGGTAAGCTTTCCACTGGTAAGGTGGCTAAAAGCTTATAGAATTCAAATTAAGAAACTAGAAATTCATGACAGGACAAAAGGTGATGGGAAAAAAAATCCATGGCATTTTGCCTGAAAAAAGATCTGTCTTTTAAAATTCAAATGAGAAGAACTCGAAGAGAGAGATATTCTGGACTTCACAGGTGATGAATCCTACTTTTCTCTTTTGGGAAAATTCCCATCAATTGTTCCTACTGGTTCTATGCCTGGTATTGTCACAGACACTTTGCTTTGCCCCCTACAGGAACATCAGAGCCACATGCTACTAGATACACACACTCTTTTCTCTTGCTAAGGTATTTACATATCTTTACATTCTGCACCAAACTTAGTTTTGCCCACAGGGTTGAGGCAGA
Source organism: Phacochoerus africanus (assembly GCF_016906955.1). Classification (NCBI taxonomy): domain Eukaryota; kingdom Metazoa; phylum Chordata; class Mammalia; order Artiodactyla; family Suidae; genus Phacochoerus; species Phacochoerus africanus. The sequence continues at coordinate 222,278,507 of NC_062544.1, forward strand.
CCAGTGTATTTGAGGGTGTGCCTTTACCTTATCTAGTTGTCTCTATTTCTCATTTTAGGTCAAATTTGATTTCAAAGGATACCCTCCACTGATGATATACTGTTTATGGTGGAGGTTTATATGTTTTCCAAGCAAGACCCATCTATGCCTAACCTTTTCCAAACCTCCCCAAGGAACTGCTAGTTTTGATTGGTCAGAGTTTAAGGTGATTGTGTTCTTCTGAAAACTGACCTTGGACAAAGGTGAGGTTTCTTAATTTATTTGGGAAGTGATCCATGGAAGCAGAAATGTGGGAGAGAAAAAGTGAGATGGGGGAAAGGAAATGATGATAAAGCATATATTTTGTGTCGGGGGTGCTATGGGCTGAATTATGTCCCCCACACCCAAACTGACATGTCGAAGTCCTAATTTCCGTTACCTCAGAATGTGCTGTAATTTAAGACAGGACTTTTGAAAGGGTTATTCAGATAAAATGAGGTCATATGGGTGGGTCCTAATCTGGTATGTCTAATGTCCTTATAAGAAGAGGATATTAGGACACAGATGTATATGTGTGTACAGGAATGTATGTGAGTGTGGGTGCACAGAAGAGAGACCATGTGAAGATGCAGAGAAAAGGAGGTTGTCTACAGCCAAGAAGAGGGGGCTCAGAGAAAATCAAGCCTGCAGACACCTCGATCTCAGACTTCGCAGCCTCTGGAACTGGGAGAAAGACATTTTCTGTTGATGGAGTTCCCACAGTGTCTTAGTGGTTAACAAACCTGACTAGGATCCATGAGGATGTGGGTTTGATCCCTGGCCTTGCTCAGTGGGTTAAGGATCTGATGTTTCCATGAGCTGTGGTGTGGGTTGCAGATGTAGCTCAATCCCATATTGCTGTGGCTGTGGTGTAGGCCAGCAGCTATAGCTGCGAATCAACCACTAGCCTGGGGACTTCCATTTGCTGTGGGTGTGCCCCTAAAAAGACAAAAGGTTAAAAAAAAAAAAAAAAGAAAATTTTCTGTTGTTTAAACCACCCAGTCTGTGGTATTTTGTCGTGGCACACCTAGGACCCCTAGCAAACTAATATGTAGGGACAACAGCTCACTCCTAGTGGACTACTGTTCTGTTACTGGAAGAGTGTGGGACTTGTCCCAGAATTGTCCACCAGGAACCGGAAAGACTAGACTGTCTATCCAACAACTCTCATCCACCACTGGGGCGGGTTGCTACTGGGGACCTCAAGCTCCCCTAAGCTTCTACATGGCACTTGCTTGTTGGCTGATGGTTTGTACCTGATATGGGATACTGGCTCTGGGCCTGGGCCTTTTCAGGGCTGACCTGCAATCAGGTGGGCCTAGGACATGTGGTGCACCATAAGCATCTGGGGCACTGCTAGTAACTGGTGACGCAGCCCACTAGTTAATGTGGAGAGCTAAGTTGCTATGTGCAAAACTTGGCCTCTCAGAGAAGCCTGGGAAGCTTTTTATTTATTTTTTTTTCTTTCCACTTATTTTTGGCTTTTCCATTCCTGTTGTCCTTGTTGCAGGGTGGGCTTTCTGGAGAGCAGACTCTGAAATGTCATTTAGAATGCAAGAGTTTTATTAAAAAGTACTCTTGAGATGAACACTTAGAGGAAAAGAAAGGAATCTATCCTGAGCCGAGGAAAATATTCGGTTGTGATACTGTCATAACGAAAGCCTCTGTGAAGCCCATAAGGAGCTTTCATGCTGAAAGGGCCTGTCCTGGGTTTGGATGAGAGGGTGGGCTTCGTATTCTCACAAGAACTGTACATGGGGTGGCAGGCTTCTCCTGGGAAGGAGTCATGATCATTGGTCCAGCTACACTCAGCAGCTGGAGAGAGCTGATGGCTAAGGGATGGCTCGTGGGTAGCAGCCCCAGTAGATAGTTGGAAAAATGTGTTTTTCAGTCCTGAAAGGGTTTTGGGCAGCACAGCATGTGTCAACTGCACACATGTGGCTGTGTGGATCCAGAGAGCCAGAGTCTGTTCTGTTGGTCAGTCCTATAGAGTCTACCGCCTCCCCTTTTCTGTCTTTCTTCATGCAGCACATCAAAGGCTGGTAAGGTAAAAAAAAAAAAAAAAAAAGTCTAGATTAAGATTGATAATGGCGTTGAGCACTTAGGCCCTTGTGCTCCAGCTCAGTTTAGAATCATGCTCTGAATTGGGTTAGGGAGTTATTGGGATTGGTGCAGCTGGTAAGAAAGCAACACTATGATTTCTCCTTGGCTATTCCCTTACTAAACTGGTGGTGGTGGTAGTAGTGGGTATGCTGATGAACAGGGCAGAAGGAGATTATTTCAGGGTTTTGGGTGTGATAATCAAAATGCCTTCAAAGTCCACTACTAATATGATGTTCATTAACTCCCTAATTTCTAACCTTTCCTGCTCCAGCCTAAAGCAGAGGCTGTAGACGGATCCTGTGCATCGAGGTCGGTATGTGAAATGAGCATATTAAAATCAATTTCAGGTGTCCACCCTATCTCTGTTTTAGCGAGACCACTTTCCATTTGCCATTGTGGTACACAGCCTCTGACTATGACTTGGGATACAATCTTTTTGGGTAGCCTGGTTTTAATGACTCATTCTGGACACACTTCTCTTGCTTAACCTCTGCACGAACCACAGATCTGACATTCACCTTCTGACCCTGTAAATAAAGAACTTAAGTAAAGAACATCTAATTCTAGTTCTCCACCAGAGGGATGTTTGTGAACTAGCTTATCTCTTGTCTTCCCAGTCTTCTGATTGAACCCAGGAGGAGAGTTAGAGGAGTTCCTATCATGGCTCAGTGGTTAACGAATGTGACTAGGAACCATGAGTTGTGGGTTCGATCCCTGACCTTGCTCAGTGGGTTAAGGATCTGGTGTTGCCATGAGCTGTGGTGTAGATCACAGACGCAGCTGGGATCTGGCATTGCTGTGGCTCTGGTGTAGGCCAATGGCTCCAGTTAGACCCCTAGCCTGGGAACCTCCACATGCTGCTAGTGCGGCCCTATAAAAAGACAAAAAAAAAAAAAAAAAAGAAGGAGGAGAGTTACATTATTAAGTCATGCGTTCCTAATTTTGGTCCTGAAGATGTAATCTATAGATTAAGGAACATTACACAGATTCATGGGTTCATTCAGTTTTTAAACTGATCATGGTATTGCTTTGCCTCACTTGGGTAGGGCCATGAAGAAAGATCATTAGGGCCAGATGCAGATAAAATTGTTTTAAAGCTAAAATTTACTCACTTTGCAATTTGGGGGTGATTCTTTTTCTTGTATTAGAAATGCTCTGCTTTCAGGGTGCCACTCTCTTGTGAGTCTTCTGAGACTGCCCGCACTGGACTCTCCTCCACAATGGCTGATGTGGCTCCACCAAGCCCATCAGGTCCTCAGCAAGGAACTAGCTTAAGGCAAATCCATTCCTAGAAGTATATCCAGGTCCTACCAAAGGAGGCCAGTTTGCTGAGCAGTGAATCAGAGAGATCGTAAGGAGGAAGTGGGGGGTGGGGGGTTGGATAATGAGAAGGCAGAGAACACGCTTTGGTACAAGGACAATGAACTTTGATTACATAATAGTGAAACTATCCCAGGCAATAGCAAGGAGAAGCTGCTGCCTCAGTAGTTCCTGAAATAGATAGATCAAATTTAGCAGATAAGGGGGAGCGAGAGGCAGATTGGAGGAAGCAAAGATGCAGACCATCATAATAAGGATATCATTTAAACACAAGTGTGTTGATACTTGGAATGCACACTGTGTTTTGTTTTTGCCCTTGTACATGACTTAGCTCAAAGGCACCACAGGCTACATTTTCTAAAGCCTGACCACTTGGGTCAGCAGTAGGCCAAGCTGGTTTAACCCTGGGGTCAAAATGGGCCAGCCTTTTCTGGATAGTTGAGAGCTGATGATACAGAAGCAACAGGATTGTATGACTTGGAAGCTGAACATTCTCTTATAGGCTTTATAATAACCCAGACACCAGAATGCTACTTTTGGAATAAAAAATAAAAAATGTAACATCTCAAGCACACAGCAAGGAATACAGAAACATAGGTAATCACCCCTACTATGCTTTTGTCACAACAAAGCCTCACTGAGTAACTCCTACAATCTGAGAACCTTTAGTGGTGCTTCTCAGAGTAACCTCAGTCACAGCCCCTCAACTGCCCCAGTCTTTAGCCAAGGAGGGTTTAAGCAAGCAAAGTGTCCAGTTTTATGAGTGAAGACATATACAGATGAGCTAAGCAGAGAAAGGAACCACAATGAGGTCCATCACATATATTAAAGCAGAGCTACAAGAATAAAATGTCTCATCTAGAAGAGCATTTTGGGGTGGTCCAGTCTAACCTTGTCATTTTACAGATGAGAAAAAAAAATAAATTTCTCAGAATCAAATAGCTAGTACTTGTAGAGATAAGATTAGAGTAAAAAGGGATTAAACCTAGCTGAGTTGCATTGTTACACCAGATTCAGTGGTCAATAAGGAATTCAGATGAGTAAATGCTAGGCAAAACATAAAGCAATAATATAAAGATAACTAATAGGAAACCACCCCCATTTCTCATGGAAATATGGTTTAGCTAAAAGAAAAGAAAATCCACATTAAAAGATATCTGCTAATAAATGGAGTAGGACATAAAATTTAATGTTCATTAAAATACTTTGTTAGGGTGAACTCATTTTTAAATCTATCCTCAAGAAGAAAACTAAAGCCTATAAATCTAAACATTAAGAAGTAATAAAGCAACTATTGACCTAAAGAATGCAAAAGAGCAGGGAGAAAATTTGAACATTTGCACATCATCAAGTCAAAGCATTATTTATCTGCAACTACTGTAATTAGCAAATATGTATTAGCAAAGCAGCTATTTTTGAAGAATGATTGAATAAACTGAGTAAATACTTCAAGGTTGGAAAGGACAATGTTGAATTCTGCTTGGACATAAAATCTCTGGATTGAACATTATGTATCAACCTCCATGTGTCTAATACACCATAAACAAGAAGGAAGCTCACATGTAGAAAAAGTAAAGGACACATTTTAGTACTTTCTAGACAAATATGTATATATATGTGCTTAGTGTGGAATATATGCCTCCATAATAGAGCATCTGTCTACATGTTGGGCCCCATCTTCTTCCATGTCCTTCCTTTGCCCTACAGCCTAGCCATACCAAATTATATACAGCTCACTGAATGTGTCTGGTTTTGTGTTTTCTCCCACTCCCCACTTTTGCTCAGATTCCTTAAATACCTTCCCCTTTTCATGTCCTTTCCTTTTATCACTCATCCTATTGCCAAGCTTTGACTTACCCTGATTCAGTTCCTACTTCCTCTGTCTTGTCCACATGCTCTGTTCCATCATTTGGACGAATTGCTCTATCTTTTTGCTCTGTGGTATCCAAGGCCTGTAAGCTTCTCTCACTCCATGTTTAATACTGATTTATAAATTGCCTTGGTTGCATCTACTGCAGTCTGTATTCTTTTTTTTTTAATAGTTATTTCCCCAGTACATTTTTTTTTCCTACTGTACAGCATGGTGACCCAGTTACACATACATGTACACATACTGTTTTTGCACATTATCATGCTCCATCATAAGTGACTAGACAGAGTTCCCAGTGCTACACAGCAGGATCTCATTGCTAATCCATTTCACAGGCAATAGTTTGTATCTATTAACCACAAGCTCCCCAGCTACCCCACTCCCTCCCCCTCCCACTTGGCAACCACACGTCTATTCTGCAAGTCCATGATTTTCTTTTCTGTGGAAAGTTTCATTTGTGCCTTATATTAGATTGCAGATATAAGTGATATCATATGGTATTTGTCTTTCTCTTTCTGATGTACTTCACTCAGTATGAGAGTCTCTCCTTCCATCCGTGTTGTAGCAAATGGCATTATTTTGTTCTTTTTTTTGGCTGAGTAATATTCCATTGTGTATATATACCACATCTTCCTAATCCAGTTGTCTGTCTATGGACATTTGGGTTGTTTCCATGTCTTGGCTATTGTGAATAGAGTTGCAATGAGCATGCAGGTGCATGTGTAATTTTTAAGGAAAGCTTTGTCCGGATATATGCCCAAGAGTGGGATTGCTGGGTCATATGGTAGTTCTATGTATAGACTTCTAAGGTACCTCCATACTGTTCTCCATAGTGGTTATACCAGCTTACATTCCCACCAAGAGTGCAGGAGGGTTCCCTTTTCTCCACACCCCCTCTGGCATTTGTTATTTGTGGATTTATTAATGATGGCCATTCTGACTGGTGTGAGGTGCTATCTCGTGGTAGATTTGATTTGCATTTCTCTAATAATCAGGGATGTTGAGCATTTTTTTCATGTGCTCATAGGCCATCTGTACATCTTCCTTGGAAAAATGTCTATTCAGATCTTTGCCCATTTTTCAATTGGTTGTTGGCTTTTTTGCTGTTGAGTTGTATAAGTTGCTTATATATTCTAGAGATTAAGCCCTTGTCTGTTGCATCTTTTGAAACTATTTTCTCCCATTCCATAAGTTGTCTTTTTGTTTTATTTTTGGTTTCCTTTGCTGTGCAAAAGCTTGTAAGTTTGATTAGGTCCCATTGGTATTATGGGAAAAAAAATCATTAAAAAAAGAGTATGGGACTTATCCTCTTTTTTTAATGATTTTTTTTCCCCATTATAAGTGGTTGCAGTCTACACTCTCAAAAGGTAGCTTCTGATTTTTCTTGGCATCATTAGGCTTGGAGCTATCAACTCAATTGCATTAAATAAATGTTTGTTGAATAAATGATCAGACATTCTCATCCTTGTACCCAAAGAAGAGGTTGTGATGGCTCTGGTCTTATGCTGGAAGTGAGTGAACATAGTCCACATCCTAGATCACTTGACCTCTTAGTACATGGATTTATTTACTTCTCTGAACAAAGCAGTCTCTGTTGTAATTAGACTTGATAACAAACAGATCCAAATACAAATAATAGAAACACCAGAATTCTAAGTGGAATATAGCCTCACATGCCCAAGAGCCCATTCTTTTTACATTCTCAAATAGAGAAGAAGTTTATTACTAAGCTTGTGAGGAATGTAATCATGTGAGGAATGATCTTTCAGGCACCTGCCTTGGGCCCTGTCATAAATGCTGGAGAGCTCACTGTAGTGCATGTAATTTAGCAGCTTTTGATAATGTTATATTATATGGTATTCATTATTCTTCCAGTGGTATTGGTGACACTTCAGGGAAGAGATTAAGATAAAACAAAAAATAAAGCAAAGAGAAAACAAGTGAGCTTAACTATCTGGTGTTTGACTACTTGGCTGAGGCCACAGATGACATCTAAAGTTGGGTAGCAAAAATCTAGGGGGAAAAACCCATGTGAATCTATCTAAGAAGGATCTGGAACCCTGACCTAAAGCCATAGCATAGAAAAGGAGAGAACTTGGCATAGAACGTGATGGAAGATAATACAAGAAAGGGTGTGTATATATATATATATACACACACATATATGTATATATAACTGGATCACTTTGCTGTACAGCAGAAATTGACACATTATAAGTCAACTATACTTTAATAAAAATAAAGCCAAATAAAAAAAGAAAAGGAGGAAGGAACAATACAATAATTTTCAAGCCAGAAGCTGATGCAAAAGTGCTCCATAGAGCATGAACAAGGTTCAGTCTTTCCATATTAAACCGGAATAATTTGTCAGAAACTCAAAATCATAGGCTTTAAAATGTCCTTAGTAACTTTTTATTGTATATGGACATTAATAAGCAAAAATGTGCCCTACTGACAAACTTCAAAATTTCAATTATTGCCCAAGTGTTTGTTAATTAGTTGTCTATCTTCTTTTGTAAATTGAAAATTTGACATTTCCCTGTATGGGCTTAGTGTCTTTTAGTGTTTGAACAAATTCTTCAAAGTGGTTACTTCTTTACTCAAAATTTTCCATTTGAGAAAATTAAATATGTATCAAAAGAACTAATTTTTAAAATAACATCTCTTTATCTAGCAGTCATTAATTGAGTACCTACCCATGTGCTGGGGCACTATTCTAGGCAGTTGGAATATATCAGAAAAATGAAACAGAACAAATTCCTGTGCTTGTGAAACTTATATTTCAGTGTAATGTGTGTGTGTTTGTGTGTGTGTGCATGTGCATGTGAAGGGAGGTAGATAGCAAATAAATAAAAAATAAAGAACATATATATGATGTGTGTGCTGTGGGAAAAAAAAGAAAAATAAAGCAAGTGTGGAATTCTGGGGACTAGAGTTCAGATTGCATCATTACATAGGGTGACTGGGATAACTTTAAATGATGGATGATATTTGAATAAAGGTCTGTCCCAGGAGAAATATTCAGTTGAGGATTTGGGGTCTGGATACTCTGGGCAGAGTAGGCTACCTGTGCAAGGGACCTATGGAGGAGTGGCCCTGGTGATGCTGAGGAATAGCAAGGAGGCAGTGTGACTGGAACAGAATCAGGGAAATGAGAATTTTAAGAGGTGAGGGCAAAGAGAAAAGGAGATCAATTATGTGAGACTTTGTAGATCATTGTAAGGACTTTGGTTTTTCTTCAGAGTGAAATGGAAAGCAGTGGAGTAATGTGACTTGGGTTTTAGCAAGATCACTGTTAGATTGAAAACAGACTGCAGGGGAACAGGGGAAGAACAAGAAAACCTATTAGGAGGCTAGTGCCAGTTTCTTGTTGCTGCCCTAACAAGTGACCACAAACATGGTGGCTTAAAACAGCAAAAATTTATTATCTTGCAGTCCTAGGGGTCAGAAGTCTGAAATGGGTCTCACTGGGCTGGAATCAAGGAGTGAGCCAAAATTTTTTATTTAATTTAATTTAATGAAAGCTTTCCTCTATCCTGTCCTAACTTAAGTCTGTGATGCAGAATTGTCTGTGGAATATATTCATTTTAGATGTAGTGTGAATATCTGCACTTTTTGATCTTCTTGCATCTCTTGTCTCCCCTTGTTCTAGTGTAAGGAGCTTTTTTTGGGGGGGAGGGCTGCACCCACAATAAGTTCCCAGGCCAGGGATTGAATTCAAGCCACAGCAGTGACCATGTCAGATCTTTAACCCCCTAAGCCACTGGCTACTAGGTCAGAAATCTGACATGGGCCCTACTGAGCTGGAATCAAGAAACCAACAGGACTGCTTATCCAGAGGCTCCAGGGGAGAGTCTGTCCCCTTGTATTTTACAGCTTCTAGAAGCTGCCTGCATTCCTTGACCTGTGGCCTCCTTCCAGATATTGTGTCACTCTGGTCTCTGCTTTCTTCAGTGTATCTCCTGTGACTCTGACCCTGTGACTTATTAAGTTACCCTTGTTATCACACTGTGACCCTGGACAGGCCAAGATAATCTCTCCCTCTCAAGATCCTTAACCACATCTGCAAAGTTCCTTTTGCCATATATGGAAACATGGTCAAGTTCTGGGGACATGGACATCCTTGGGGAGGGAGCCATCATTTTCTCCATCACAAAGCTGTTATGTGAACCCAGGCAGGAGATAATGACTTGGACTAGGATATCACAGTGAGGATGGTGGGGAATGGTTGGAGTTTGGATATTGTTTTGAGGTTAAGGTCAATCACTGTTTCCTAATAGATTAGCTTTGGCATTTGATGAAAAACAACAGAGAGATGAGTCAAAAGAGTGGGGCCATGCTGTGGCATGGGTTCCATTCCTAGCCCAGGGTATTTCCGCATGCTGTGGGTCTGGCAAAAGATAAATCAACCAATCAGTCAATCACCATGATTGAGGAAAGCTAGAAAATAGGGGGGAAATCAGCAAAACACAACAAAACACAAAAAACTCTATGCTCAAATATGCAAAACTACTTTAATGTTTTGTTATTTGCTTCAGAACTTCACTATGTAAGCAGATATTTTTCTTTTTAATTTTTTGGTAGCACTAAACCTGCTACTTTGTGTTCTTAAATTGTTTTCATTGAGCATTTTGCTATGTTTATAGTCTTCATTAATATCAATTTTGATAACTTTTATACTATTTCTTTCAGTGGATGTTTTATAATTTAAATAATCATTACCTTAGTGTTGGACATTCAGTTATTTTAGCATTTTCACTTATATAAAGGTGTAATTAATGTGTTCCTTGAATATTTACCCAACATTATATTTTTAGATTAGGCTCTCAGAAGTAAGATTACTGACAAGGATGACATCTTTTCATAAATCTTGATGCAGAATGCCAAATTGTTTACAAAACAGTTGTTCTAATTTCTCTTGTCAATTGTAATGTGTGAGTATATGAAAATCTATAGATTCTTCTCAGTAACAAATAGTGTTACTGAAAAAATGTTCCCCTTTCTTAACTGGGAAAGAGCATCTCATGCTTTTAATTAATTCCTTTTCCTTTGTGTGTCAACCAGATATAATTTCTGTTTGTGAATTATCTGTCCATATATCTATTAAATTATATTTTTAAAAATTATTATTATTTTTTCCATTATAGCTTGTTTACAGTGTTCTGTAAATTTTCTACTGTACAGCAAAGTGACCCAGTCACACATACACATATACATTCTTATTCTTACATTATCCTCCAACATGCTCCATCACAAGTGATTAGATATAGTTTCCAGTGCTATACAGCTGGATCTCATTGCTTATCCATTCCAAATGCAATCGTTTGCATCTATTAACCCCAAATTCCCAGTCCATCCCACTCCCTCACCCTCCTCCTTGGCAACCACAAGTCTATTCTCCAAGTCCATAAGTTTCTTTTCTGTGGAAAGGTTTATTTGTGCCACATATTAGATTCCAGATATAAGTAATATCATATGGAATTTGTCTTTCTCTTTCTGACTTACTTCACTTAGTATGAGAGTCTCTAGTTCCATCCATTTTGCAGCAAATGGCATTAATCTGTTCTTTTTTTAACTGAGTGGTATCCCACATTGCATATGTACCACATCTTCTTAATCCATTCATTTATCTGTGGATGGACATTTAGGGTGTTTCCATGTCTTTGCTATTGTGAATAGTGCTGCAGTGAACATATGGGTACATGTATATTTTTTAAGGAAAGCTTTGTCTGGATATATGCACAAGAGGGGGATTGCTGGATCATATAGTAGTTCTATGTATAGAGTTCTAAGGTACTCCCATACTGTTCTCCATAGTGGTTGTACCAGCTTACATTCCCACCAACAGTGCAGGGGGGTTCCCTTTTCTCCACACCCCCTCTGGCATTTGCTATTTGTGGACTTATTAATGATGGCCATTCTGACTGGTGTGAGGTGTTACCTCACAGTAGTTTTGATTTGCATTTCTCTAATAATCAGTGATGTTGAACATTTTTTTATGTGCTTGTTGGCCATCTATATATCCTCTTTGGAGAAATGTCTATTCAGGTCTTTTGCCTATTTTTCTTTTCTTTTTTTTTGTCTTTTTGCCTTTTTTAGGGCCACGTCCGTGGCATATGGAGGTTCCCAGGCTAGGGGTCTAATCGGAGCTGTAGCCACTGGCCTTTGCCAGAACCAGAGCAATGCAGGATCCAAGCCACATCTGCGATCTACACCACAGCTCATGGGCGCCAGATCCTCAATCCACTGAGCAAGGCCAGGGATTGAACCCGCAGCCTCATGGTTCCCAGTCGGATTCGTTAGCCACTGAGCTATGACAGGAACTCCCATTTGCCTATTTTTCAATTGGGTTGTTGGTTGTTTTACTGTTGAATTGTATAAGTTGTTTGTCTATTTAAGAGACTAAGCCCTTGTCAGTTGCATCATTTGAAATTATTTCCTTCCAATATATTACCTTTTCTTATTAGTATATCTGAGCTTCTCAGTTAATACAGTTATGAAATTTCTGTCCATAAGCAGCATATGGAAGAGCCAGAGTTCGAATTGGAGCTATAGCTTCAGGCCTATACCACAGACCTGGTTATATCGGATCCAAGCTATATCTGTGACTTACACCACAGCTTGTGGCAATATCAGATCCTTATTAACCCACTGAGCAAGGCCAGAGATGGAACCTGCATTCTCATGGACACTATGTCAGGTTCTTAACATGATGAGCCATGATGGGAACTCTATAAAATATTTTTAATATAATTGATTACAAATCAGAAAATAAAGTATACAAATATGTAAAGGATAACAAAGTTAGAGATGGACACAGTAAGAACACAATAAATAAGTGACACAATAAAGACACAGAAAACACAGTAAGAAGGAAGGGCACAGGCTGAGCTCTCTTCATCATATTCAGTCAGGTTTGAGTCCTCTGATCAGCAATCTGGTCTTCCTCTATAGACCTCCCTCTGCATGTCTCTCCGGAACATCTGCAGTCATCAATAAAAACATCCAAGACAGAAAAAGATTTTGAAAATCTGCTTTTCTAATAGAACTTCCAAATAGATGGAAAGAAAGGAAAGAAGAAAAAAAAAGAAACCTGCTTTTTAAATGACTATAAACCCTATAAACCACATTTTATTTCATTTTAGGGAGGAGGTAGTTCAAATGAAATTATATAACAAAAAGTCATGAATAGTAACAGCTATTCACAAAAAAGTAGACTGAACAACTTGATAAACTATAAAGGGGACTGAGGGCATCTTGGATGTGATGGGACAAAATATTGCTTCCACTTTTTTTTTTTTGTCTTTTTGGGGCCACGCCCTCGGCTTATGAAGATTCCTAGGCTAGGGGTCACATAGGAACTGTAGCAGCTGGCCTACACCACAGCTCACAACAACGCCTGATCCTTAACCTGTTGAGCGAGGCCTAGCATGGAAACTGCATCCTCATGGATGTTAGTCAGATTTGTTTCTGCTGAGCCATGCCAGGAACTGCATACTTCTTTTTTTCTAGCTCTTCAATTAATATCTGCAGGAGTCAGTGCACATTAATATATCTTGAAATGATGCTATATTAGGCAATGCTGTAAACATGGATAATGACTTAGAATCTACTTCTCTGGAACTTGAAAAGGTTACAAATATGGACTCAAATCAAAATGAGATTAAACTGGAAGAATGTAAACTAGTACATCTGGGAAGAAATTGAATCAGATTCATAGTTCTCCTGAGAAATCTGGTAAGTGGTAATGTTAGAAGAGACAGAGCCGGTGGATAAATAAAAATAAAATTAAAATACAATATTGTGAATTGAGAAAGGTCAATGTGCTTTGAACTGCCTAAAGAGAAATTTTGAAAGAGCGAAGAACAAAATGAAACAGGAAATACTAATCAAACCCTTTCTTAGAATTGGGGGGTGGCAGCTTTAGTTTTTGAAACATATTTGAACAATCAAGCCAAGTAGTTAGACAATGGAAAGTTATTTGGGAAGAAGAAAACTTAATAAACAAATAAGTTTAGGTAATGACCTGAAGCATCCCACACACAGTCACTATAAAGAGTTCTGCTGTTCTGTGCACATGTCCTATTTCACAACTTTGTTGTTTTACCAGCTTTTGCTCATGTTATTGCTTTAGATTAGAAATACGGAGTTCCTGTCGTGGCGCAGTGGTTAACGAATCCGACTAGGAACCATGAGGTTGCGGGTTCGATCCCTGCCCTTGCTCAGTGGGTTAAGGATGCGGCATTGCCGTGAGCCGTGGTGTAGGTTGCAGACGCGGCTCGGATCCTGCGTTGCTGTGGCTCTTGCGTAGGCCAGTGGCTACATCTCCGATTCGACCCCTAGCCTGGGAACCTCCATATGCCGCGGGAGCGGCCGAAGAAATAGCAAAAAGACAAAAAAAAAAAAAAAGAAATATTTTGCTGCAATCTCATCCTAAAAAAAATCTGGTTTATTCTTCAACCTTAGTTCAAATGCCATCTCCTGGCTAGCCCTTGTAAATTGCTCATTCCTGTCCCTACAAAGTTAATTACTTCTCTTTTGTAACTCTACTACTTGTATTTATTATGTTAATTACTTAATTGCATCCCTTTTCTCAAATAAATTTGGAGCGTCTTCAGAACAGGAAGCAATTTTCATTCATTTTATTTCTTTCCTCCATTTTCTATAACAACTAGCCATAGAAATTTGTATACAGAAGGAGCTTAATATTTATTGAATTGAAGATCACAAGACTGCATCATTACTTCTAGAAATGAGGTTCAGCTTCACCAGCAAGTGGTTTGAGAATGAGCTGGTCCATAGGCTGGGTCACAAGACCCATAGGGCCGGACAGCATTTGAGACCCAGGAGGAGAAACTAACTTTTGTGGTGAATGATTGCTATTTTTTAAGACTCTAAGAATTAGTTCTTTTACATGTAATAACCCACTGTATCCTCACACCTACCATGTGTTGTAGACACTATCAACCCCATTTTGCAGATGAGACTAGATAAGAAAATACGGAGTTCCCATTGTGATGCAGCGGAAACAAATCTGGCTAGGAACCATGAGGTTGCTGGTTTGATCCCTGGCCTCGTTCAGTGAGTTAAGGATCTGGCGTTGCCGTGAGCTATTGTGGAGGCCGCAGATGCTGCTTGGATCTGGCGTTGCTATGGCTTTGGCGTAGGCCGCCAACAACAGCTCCAATTAGACCCCTAGGCTGGGAATCTCCATATGTCGTGGGTGCGGCCCTCCAAAGTCAAAAAAAAGACCAGATAAGAAAATAACAAAAAAGTGGTGGGCAGGATTTGGGCCTTTATCTGCCTGATTCCAGTACTTGAGTTTTAATTTTAGTTTATTTATATTTATTTTCATTTTAATTTCCACTATACAAAACCCCCTCTCTGACATCATTACTTTTAAATACAGGTATCACTACAGAGTATGTAATGTAGCTAGTTCAGTTAATCTGGCATCACAATATTTATAAACTGAAGTTTTCCTACTATATCTTACATTTCTCCAAATGCTGAATTTCCCAGTTTGCTTTGTAAAGTGTGATTGTCTGGGGGGAGGATGGTAGATAAGGCAAGGGACTGGAAACTCATCGGATAGTAACAAAGTAAAAACTAGAACTTCTGTCATTAACAGTATCTCTCCAAGTTTACCTGCCAGATACAGCTCCCAGTGAAACTAAAAGATTGAACTCAACTACACTGGCTGTTAAAGTTTAAAATATATAAAAAAATCTATAGGAATAGGAATTCTCACCATCCTAGTCATTTTAAAAGAAGTGTGCAGTTAAAGATAACAAGGAATGTCTACAATACCAGATGTGATGATTTATATAGAAATAAAAGGTCGAATCAAGGATAACAACAAACATTATGACAAGAATATCCCATCACTCTAAGAAAATCACAAATTAATGATCCAGGTAAAATTTTTGGCTTCCATGTTAGCACCGAGCCCAATTCTGTTGGGAAATGTCTCTAGAAAAGTTTTGTGTTTTAGTGATTTTTAGGACTTTCCCTAAGAATCTCATCAAACAATGAGTATGAAGAATTCTGTCTTTCACAGCTTCACACATCAACACCAGAGAAAGATAAACAGATAAATAGATTCTCCTTATTCGCCTGTGTTAAATGCCATTTTTATATGCATTGCTCTCTAATATAACCTAGTGGTTAAGGATCTGGCATTGTCATTGCTGTGGCATGGGTTCTATCCCTGACCTGGGAACATCATCAAGCAAAGGGCATAGCCAAAAAAAAAAAGTTCATCATATTAGCTGGCATTTATGTGGTACTTTCCATGAGATAAACACAGTTCTATATCTTTTATATGAAAAAAACCACATAATTCTCACAATTCCATGAGGTAGGTACTTTGATTGTTCCAAGTACAAAGTTGAGGATTCCTACAAAGAGAGGTTTAAATACCAAGGTCCCATAGCTCGATAGTGGAGAAACGGGATCTGAGTTCAGACAACCTGACTTCAGAGTCAATCCTCTTAATTACTTCATTGCTTCCACATGCTTATGTAATGAAGCACCTGACTTGGATGCAGTGCTAAGAGGCAAAGCCTGTCTCAAAAGCAGTCTGTTTTGGTTTGCAAGGTGAATGGATGGAACGACTGACCTACTCTGGATTGTTATGTGTGTAGGTTGCGGGTGTTGGATGATGAGGGTGGATGTGGGCTGATGTGAAAACTGATAGTAGAGCAAGGTAAGAGTATCCCAGCTTGAACCTAAGCTGTGACACCTCTGGGATACAGGAAAGATAGGGTGTGTGTATATAGAGCTTATGGGAGCTCTTGGGAGTCAGGGTCAACACTCATACATGGGAATAAGTTAATAGAGACACAAGAGTCTGGCCTCTGTCATTAGAGAGGAGTAGCTGTGAGTGGAGCTTAGTATCTTTTTATTCAGATTGACTTTCCTGACCTGGGCTTTGGCCTTAAAGTGTTTCTAATCACTGTAGTTCCAGTTATTAGCTGTGTAACTTCAGGCAGCATACCTACTCTGTGAGCCTTAGTGTCGTATTGCTACTGTCATCCTCCTCACGGTCATCATCATCAGATTGGTGCCTGAAAGAGGGAGTCCTACAAATAAAGATGGTGAAATGACTTTCTTAAAAATTCTGTAAGGTGTTAGGAGCACGTGTTTTCAAACTTGAATGGGCATAAGGATCACCTGGGAAGCACAAGAAAATCCAGAGTCTTGACTATATTCTCAGAGACTAAGGCAAGTGGGACACAAGTAATACATAGACATAGTCCATTTGAGAAAAACAACTAGTATGGTATAATGGAAAATAGCAGAGGTGGGGAAGAGACATTCTAGCAGAAGGGCCCACTCAGCATTGCCAAGCAGAGGTCTGAGTCACTGCTATCACAGGGGCAGGAGTATTTTGCTGCACCGTGGCAGCTTTGTCACAGGGGAGCTCCTTCAGCAGGTCATGCTCATGGCTCAGGGTGAGCACCAGGAGGTTGGTGAGAGTGAACACAAGCACGTGTGATGTTCTAAGAGAGGCCCAGCAATCACTGGGCGAGACTGAGAGCAGTTGACATTCGCAGTAGCAACCTGGAGAGAGAATGTTTGTGCTCTGTAAGACCTCATTTGTTATTTGCTTTTCTTTAATCTGAAGAATGACAGGGCTTGGAAAACATGGGTCCTATAGTGTGATTGGTAGGCAAGCAATATTTTATAATTAGAGGAGAAAATTTTAGGAGAAATTTTTAAAAATTAAAGAGTAAGTAAAAGAAGAGGGGAATGCAAATTTTAAGAGCAAATCTTATAATGCTGCCATTATTTTAGGTTCTTTATTCAAATATCTCACACTGTGTTTGAGGCGATTTTAGGCACTTGAAACTTGATCAATAATTCCCGCATCAAATAATTCCCACATCTTCTACCCTATGATTAGAATGGCCACAAGTACCTCAGAATATCCTCACTTATCCACACTGCAAAGCATTCTGAATAATATCTCGGGTAGATCTTAATGTGGTTTTATAGGTTAGTGGGAGGAGAGGAGAGAGAGTTTGAGGGAAAAAAGTGGGGAAAACGTCAGAAAGCATGAAGGATGAATGCTTCAGAACAAAAAATTATGCAACTGATGGAAATGTAGAAAGGTAAAATATTTTTTTCATCCACTTGCTTCCAACCTTTGTAGTCATAATCTACTCGAATTCATCCATCTTTCTCTCTGAAGTGATACTTTGATTAGTTGCTGTCATGATCCGAGATAGGCCAAGAGGGTGCTGGCTTGCTTTTCTCTCCCAAACTTCAGCACTATCGACATTTTAGGCCAAGAGGGTGCTGGCTTGCTTTTCTCTCCCAAACTTCAGCACTATCGACATTTTAGGCCAAATACTTCTTTGTTGTGGGGGCTTCATTGTAGAATGTTTGGCTGCACTCCTGGCCACTGCTTATTCCATGTAATTAGGAACTTTTCCCCAGTTGTGACCTCCAGACATTGCCAAATGGTCCCTTGGGGGCACAGTTGCCCACAGTGAAGAACCACTGCCTTACCAGTGATCAACAGTGGTCCAGCTGCCCCGTTCCTTTCCACTGTGCAGCATCAAACCTTTGCCTCCTGCAAAGCCTGCCTCTGCTCCCTTGCAAATATTTCCATGACACTTCACAACTGAGGTTTATGGATCGCTGTACTGTGCTCTTTGGCATGATTAGTTTTTCTTTAGTGACTGGTAGGGTTCCTAAGCAATTCAAAAATAACTATTGTTTCAATGTGTCTGAAAACATGGCGTCCAGATCTGCAAGTTATTGATTATCCTACCAAGGCCCAACGTTTCCTAATAGTTTCTTATTTCTTATGTGCACATTTAACTGATTTGGGAGCAACTTTAGGGCTCATGAAATGTGAGGCCTAATAAAGTCAGTCAGGTGGAGAAATTTCCTATTATGGCTCAGTGGTAATGAGCCAGTAGTATCTAAGAAGGTGCGGGTTCAATCCCTGGCCTTGTTCAGTGGGTTAAGGATCTAGCATTGCCTTAAGCTGTAGGTCTGCAGCTGTAGCTCTGATTTGACCCCTAGCCTGAGAACTTCCATATGCCACACATGTGGCCCTAAAAAGAAAAAAAAGCAAAAAAAATGGTCAGCCAGGTGGAGAAGTTGCTTCTCCTCCTCTCTTCTTAACCAGCAACCAGTTTTGCTGCTCTCCAGGTCATGGCCCTCTGGTTTTCCCTAAAATGTTCTGAGAAGCCCTCTACTTTTAGAAGTCTTAAGGTTGCTAATTCTGAGTCAGATACATGCTTTTCTTTCTTCCTCTTACAGATTGTAATGGCTTGTGTTAACTAAAGAATGTCATGATTGTTTAGAGGTGTTACTTCGACTTTCTTGCTGCTAAATTAGTGAAACCTCAAAAGACAATAATTGATTTATACACTGCTTCTATCCATAGCCTGTTTATAACTGTAATCTGTAGCTCACGTAGAAAGGAAGACACCTGGCTAAGGCAGTTTTGGGAGATTAGGCGTGTGAGGTTTGCCTGTGACAAAGATTCTGCTCTGCCCAAATTCTAAAGAGGGTCCTTTGAGCCTTTTTTTCAACTAGGCTACCTCCTTGGGCCTTGTTCTTAAGAGCCCAATTGTTACAAAAATCCTGCCAAGTAAATTAAGGAGAATCCCTCAACCTCAGCATCTGAGCAAATTTCCTCACCACCTCCACCTTCCAGGTAATATCTGATCATGCTGACCTTCCTTCAGCAGAATCCTATTAGATCAGTGTACCAAGAATTCCTCTCCCCCTAATATTTCCTCTCAGTAACTCTCCACCCACTGACCTTCTGTCCCTTACCCCAAACTGCTTCTTGGCTATAGATCCTCACTTGCTCGTGTTCTGTTCGGAATTGAGCCCAGTTCTACACTGAGGTCTGTTTACTCCTATTGTAGTAGTTTTTGAATAAAATCTCTTTTTTACTGCTTTAACTGCTGTATAGCTCTGGTTTTCTTCAATATCGGTTCAGGCACCAAAAGCTTGCTGCAATTGCCAACTAGGGTCCTATATTTGTCTCTAACAATGCCTTGAGGAGCTCTTTCACTCAAGCCTTTATAAAGAATACAGAAGGGTTGATGGAGAAGAGCGAGTTATCACAGTCTGGGCTAAACCTGTGAAAATATGTCATGCTCACTGATTTTCATGGATGAAAGAGGGAAGGAAAGCCCACCAAAAGATTCTGTATGGTTTGGAGGCCAAGTAGCTTCAAGGGAAAAATACTCACCCTGGGGTGAGGCGAAAAAGTTGAGGCTGGCCAAATCCACGTGAAGCTAATGAGTCTTCACAGATGGGGAGACAAAGGGGCATCTGAGGAGCAGTGAGGGTCACTCAGCTTAATCTCAGGCCCATCATTCTCCCCTGAGGCCTGTGCTGGGTGACATTAAAATTTAAAAACATATTACTCTAATCTCCATGAGATGCTAAGATTTCAAGGTAGAACTGCTTTTCCACTACTAAATAAATTAGAATGAAAGGAATTGGTTGAAGCAAGGTCTGCCACATAATTTGGAGGGATGTTATTTAAGAAAAGCATACAAAAATAGGGATGTGGCCTTGAAAGAGATGGTGAAAATGAGAGGCCCTAAAACTTAAGCTCATTAGCTTCCTGACAAATAAGGCTCTGGATCAAAGGGTACTTGGTTTCCCCTCCTCCCTCAAGCTGGCTGTTGAGGGATCTGAAGTCAGATGTAATGCAGAGAGTGGAAAGCCCACTAGCTCCACCATCAGTGCCAGGAGCAGAAGGCGGCTCACACTGGAGGATATCGTGGCTGGGGTATGTGGCTGGGGGTACTCTTCCAACAGTCTGGGACCCTCCCAGAAATCACTGGGAGCAAGAGGAGAAGGATCCCACATGGGATCCAGGAAGGCTGTATATGTGGGTAAGGATCTAGTAACCTTCTGGGAATTTCCAGAGTCAAGAGGGATAAAATGGGGCTTACCATCCAACAATTCAGTTGATGAGGCTGAGCCAGAGTAACCCCATTTTGTTACTTACATTATGCCCCTTTTGTGGGCACTGTGGCCCAGGAAAACATGTTACATGAATAGGGCTGAACCTTCATCAAAATGTAAGGGAAAATTTAAACTCTTTTATTATGAAGTTAGATGAAGAAACTTTTATGCTAAACATGATAGATAATTTGTACTCAGTCAGCTCCACATTAACGGAAATTCTCTATTCTTTGGTGACACACAGTGAGTAGTGCTGATGGCTGGTGTATCCTGTCTATTATGTGCTGTGTCTCAAGCACAACTTTTCCATCCATCGACTTGTGTGCCAATCAAGGGTCAAGTATGATTAATCCTAAATTTGTTAAATTGTAGTAATTTAATTAAATAATACCTAAACCAATGATGGATAAGTGTGAGAAGAAAGAGCATGTTGTTTCTGCAAAAGCTAAGTTAAGTGCTTATTTAAGACGATAAAGGAGAGTGAGACAAAAGATAGAAAGAAGGTGTAAACTCTGGAAGAATTTTGCATTCAGGTGGCTTTACAAGTAATATGCTTAATTAAGTTCTTGTTTCACTTTAAAGGCATTGAAATGGAAAAAAATACACAATGCCCATGGTCATGGTAAATGAAAGAACTGTGGCCAATAATGTCATCAGCTCAGGTCCTGTGTAACAATATTACATTTATACGTGTCTTTATATGTTTTAAATGAAAATAAAGTGTATGAAATACATATGCACCATTATTTTAATGCCTGCTGTTTTAAATTACTTTTTTCAAATAACTGACCAAGAACAACTCCAATTGCAAAACAATATAAAGTGAAATTCTGGCATGAATTCCCAATTCCTCCTTGCTAGGGCTTGATATAATTAGTTAGCTGTTAGTGTTGCCAAGGGAATCTATCCTGTTTGGGACCTTTTGAATCTCTTCTCTTACCCTCAAGCTTGGCTGAGCCTCTTCTTCTGCTCCATTAATATTCTATATGGGTACAACCACTTCCTTATAAACTGTGTCAGAATTTCTATTACTGCCTGAGTTTGCATATGAAATAGCAATGTTCTTGCTAATTGATTTCTAATGACTTTTTTTTTTCTTTTTGCTTTCTGTTAATATGCTCTGCAAAATACCTGCCTCAGTCACTCAAACCCAGATTCTGCCCCTCCTTGCTCGTCCCTGGAGCTGCTTCTCTGGGTACTTTTGCCTGCTGGCTCTGTCTGTGTGGTGCCCACTGCCTCTTTCTCTGTCTCTACTTTAACAGGGAGAGGAAGATTTAAATTCATTAAACTTTTGAGGGAAGCCTTGTGTTCAGATTGTTTGATTTTCAAAATGAACTTTTCACTGTGTAACATAAAGTTAAAAAAAAAAAAGTAATTCTGAAAAAGCTATTTTGTACCTGGAAAAAAACTGGAAATTCAGGAAATATGTATCTATTCTTTGGCAGTGATGTCCTTGGTATCATGCGGTCATCCAGCATGAGATACACAGCCTTATTTGAGAACCATCAAGAAAGATATTCTAGAAATATTTAAGGACTATTAGAAAGACACTGTAAAAAAATGACAAAACAAAGAGGAATCTACTTTAGAGGAACTAGGTACAAAAGCATATGAACAAATTAGAGAAGAAAGAGAATGACTGACATAGGAAGAGATCTGCTTCCACCAGGCAGAATATTTATTGGACCACCAGGCAAAATGCTTATTGATCAGAGGGGCACAGCCAGAATTTCACAGGTGCCAGCTTAAAAGTTTTATGTACGGATGAAAAAAAGAAAGCCTAATTGATGGGAATCACTACTATTAGGATGGAATCTACAAATGTCACCAATTCAGAGTAGAAGATATTATGAGGAAATATTTTACCTGTAATTGAGCTCAGACAAAAGTACTTTTTATCTTTAGTCATCACTGGAACCGAGAGGTGACACTTTAGGACCCAAACAATTCTAGAGGAGTTGGCTAAATTACACTAGATATAGAAATAGGAAAGGCAGACTAACCTGAGGATTATGGCTGGAGGAATAAAATAACGTGGGAATAGAAACACATGCAGAATCCCAATTGAAAAGCCTTGGGATCACCATCCTCACCATCATCACCACCATCATTCTTTCTTTAAGTGCCTGCAACCCTGTTATTTTCTAGG
This sequence comes from Phacochoerus africanus, assembly GCF_016906955.1. Taxonomy (NCBI): domain Eukaryota; kingdom Metazoa; phylum Chordata; class Mammalia; order Artiodactyla; family Suidae; genus Phacochoerus; species Phacochoerus africanus. Next base: position 222,300,919 of record NC_062544.1, read on the forward strand.
AAAGTGGTTTTTCATGATAAGAGATGAAACAATTATGGTTTCTTTTAGCCCAGATGACAAAGGCCATCTGTTTCTGACGATGTCCCTAAAACAAGCACTATGGATTCAAATTTACCACAAATGCCAGGAGTTAAAGAATCTGCATTTTCCCTTTTCTTATCCCAAATACTACAAACCTTTTGAAATGTGGTAAGCTGTAGGTTCTGAATAAAAAGACCCTGATCTGATAGACAGCTTTCTGAGCTTAAACATTATCAATCAGAGACCCAGTTTGTAGAACATAAATTATCTCATGTTCTTGGGCTTGGGGTCTTTGCTGTTCTGGTCACAAACTGAAGTGGGCTTGAGGTCTTTGCTGTTCTGGTCACAAACCGAAGTGATTTAGATAGAGGTAAAAGTGTGCTAGCCACATTTTTAATCATTGTCAAGAATGCTTTTTGAGTTATTTCTGAAAATTCATTTCCTTCACATCCGTTACTAAGAAAGACTTGTCTTTTATATCTTTGCTTATATTTATACAGACACTCTAAGAGGTGTGTAGATTCTTTACATACCTAGTTTCAACTTGATGATCTCCTGAACTTTACAATCTCTGTGCCCATTACTTGACATAATAATTTTATTTAATCTAAATTCTAGAAGTAGCTATGATACTAACAGCATTTAACCTCTAGGACATCTAGATTTACAAGATAATTTCTCTATGGCTCCACTCTTAAATAGAGAGATGTCTGAATGAAAGAGGAAAGAAAAAAATACCTGGTCTAATTGATCCATCTATGAGCATTCCCTAGTAGAATTAAAAGAAAATTAAAGGGAGATGCAGAGTAGAATTTACTTTGCATCTTAACACAGGGTCAAGGATAGCTATTATTCATTACTTAGATAGTCTTATTCTTCTTACCACCATTCTCTTATGTATGCAGAGGGAGATGATCTCTCTTACTATGAACTTCAATATAATTACTATTAGTTTTTGCCTATTTTGCCCAAATTTGAAATAGTGAAATAGAAGGGGTAATGATGTGGAGCTAGAATCCAGACATTTTAATTCTATAAGCAACCTTTCTTTTTAAGTTTATTTTTCCAGAGACAATCATTCTTGAGCCACATCACCCATTCCATCTTTCTCACAACCAGGATTATTCATTAAACAATGGCTTCCAAAAAATCATGATCTAGGCTTTGGTATGATAGCTGCTGAGCAGCAAGGAGTCTTAGAATATTATGAATAATATATAATAAATATATGATATATATATATAATATTTATGTTCATTATATAAGATAACATTTGTTTTGAATTGGGTTTTGTTAGATAAAAGTTGTAAATGCTAATCAACAATCAAGAGTGAAATACAACAATAAGTTTGAAAGAAAGAAAAGAAGAGGTACCCTCTTCATCTGTCTTTAATATGATATCTTGAGATGGCTTTGCTGTTGTATGCATGCTTTATCGTTATGGGAGTAACTAGCATCTACTTAGGTTTGGGGGGGGAATTACTGCTATGGGATAATTCTCTCATGTACGTCTTAGAAGGTAAATTTAGAGAAGATATAAATGTGGACTTAGGGTTTTGTGGACTTCTTTTACTCCTATAACTTACAGAAGATTTTAATTAATGATATAATTTTCTGAATATAGTTCTTTTTAAAAAGCTTTATTTTTAGAGAGGTTTATAGCAAAATTAAAAGGAAGGTACACAGATTTTCTAAAAGTCTCTGTCCCCAAAACTCCCCCATTATTAATATCACTCACCATAGTGGACATTTTTTTGTCAAGGGTAAACCTACATTGACATACCATGATCACCCTAAGTCCATAGTTTACCTTAGAGTTTACTCTTTGTATTGCATATTGCATGGGTTTGGACAAATGTATAATGACAGTAATCTGTCATTATATTATACAGAATATTTTCACTGCCCTAAAAATCCTCTGTACTCTGCCTATTTATCTCTCCCCCACTTCTCAACCTGGTAGTCACTGATGCTCTATCCACTTTTGCCTTTTCCAGAATCATATAGTTGGAAATATATAGTATGTAGCCTTTCCAGATTGACTTGTTTCACTAATATGAACTTGAAGTTCCTCCATATCTTTATATGGCTTGATAGCTCATTTCTTTTAATATTCCTATGTCTAGAAGTATCAGAGTGTATTTATCAGTTTACTTACTTAAGGACATATCAGCCACTTCCAAGTTTTGGCAGTTATGAATAAAGCTCCTGTAAATGTATGTGTGCTGTTTTATTGTGTGGACTAAGTATTTAACTCCTTTGGGTAAATACCAAAGAATGTGATTGCTAGATCAAATGGTAAGAGTATGTTTAGTTTTGCAAGAAATCTGCAAATGTCCAAAGTGACTGTACCATTTTGCATTCCCACCAGCAATATATGAGAATTTCTGTTGCTCCACATCCTTGTCAGCACTTAGTGTTGTCAGTGTTTCAGATTTTGTTCAATTCCTATAAGTATATAGTGATATTTTATTGTTGTTGTTTTCAGTCATATTTCCCTGATGGCATATGATGTGGAGCATCTTTTCATATGCTTATTTGCTGTGTGAATTTCTTCTTTGCTCAAATATTTTTGAAGGTCTTTGGCTCATTTTTTTAATTGAATTATTTGTTTTCTTACTGTTGAGTTTTAGAAGTTCTTTGTATTTTCTTTTCTTTTTTTTTTCACATTATCATGCTCCATCATAAATGACCAGACAGTTTCCAGTGCTACACAGCAGGATCTCATTGCTAATCCATTCCAAAGGCAATAGTCTGCATCTATTAACCCCAAGCACCCCATCCATTCCACTCCCTCCCCCTCCCCCTTGGCAACCACAAGTCTATTCTCCAAGTCCATGACTTTTCTGTGGAAAGGTTCACTTGTATCTGGAATCTAATATATGGCACAAATGAACCTTTCCACAGTTCTTTGTATTTTCTGATCTTTCTCTTCACATTGTATGTATAATTTTTTCTTGATTGTCATACATATGTGTTGAATAAAAGGAACTTATTATAGGTCTTTAATAATATGTTGGTGAGGTGTAGGGGAGGCCAGGTGTTCTATACCCCTATAATAATGTCTCAGTCTTTTAGAGATCATGTGCCTCTTACTGGGGGACTTCACAAGAGTTCCTCATTTTTTTCTCCCCCATCAGTGCAACAGGAGTTGGGTATTTCCCTTTCTCAGCAGGTCAGGCTCTGTTTAACTAGTTTCTCCTGAGAGCAGGCCTTGTTAAGAAGAACTGAGTCCTCTGGAGGGTCTTAAATTATTCCTTTTCCCCTCCCCCTGCAAAGCAGGTTGGGATTTTTCTCTGGTATTTACTGTGGGAACCTGGTAGCACTCCTGGAGGTAAATCTTACAGTATTTTGCCCCTCTCCGCACCCCAGGACTGGTTCCCTAGGAGTTTTTAACTCTCAGAGTTTCCTGAACTGAGCCTCCAGCAGTTCATCACCTATAGTCAAGGCTTTCCCACCCCAGCATTGGTTCCAGTGGTGATTTCGGCTAGAAGTCTATGCTCTGTTAGGTAAGCCATGCCTCCCAGTATTCACCTGTTTGTTTCTCCAGTCTTGGAATTAATACTGTGCCCTGGGTTCTCCATCTCTCAAAATTTAAGAATATTTGTTAATTTTTCATTCTGTTCAGTTTTTTATTTGTTATTAGGACAGAGTGGCGATGTCTAAGCTCCTTATATGTGAAATCAGAAACCGCAATTCTTTGTTTGCTTCTTTTGAACTAATTTTAGGTTTGCTAAACTATTGTCATTATCCACATTGACTTGAAATCCACACAGCATGACTAGGGGCTCTAGATTCAGAAGGATTTTTCTTTCTTTTTTTTTTTAAATGGTCGTTAGTGTTAAAAGATAAACTAAGGCATATTAAAACATTTAAGAGTTTGTTTAAACAAAAATGGTTTTGAATCCAGCAGTATCCTATTTAGCAGATAGAAAGGAGCTCTGAGGAACTATACAAAAAGAAAACTTTATAAGCAGAAGGTAGGAGGGACAAGGAAGTTACACTAGCAAAAGGCAGATTGGTTATTGCACAGTTTCTTTCCTTTAGGGGATGACAGGAGTCTGTCATGCAGATGACCTAACTAGTCCTGATCAGGTGGTTCCTATTTGAGGTTCTGTTTCTGGAGAGCTGAAGCTGTAATTCCTATTTAAGGTTCTGTTTCTGGAGAGCTGAAGCTGTAATTAAGTTGTGGTTTGGTGACATGAGGTTTGGCATAAGCAACTCCATTTTGGGCCTATTTTGTTTTTAACCGTTCCCCCTTTTAAATCAGACTCTAATAGACATGGTCTACCCTCACAAATGCTACTTGGACCTCTCCCAGTTTTTAGCTGAATCTCTGTGTGGTCTTCACATGTCATGACATATTTTGCTGAATAGCATTGTGTGTTTACAGATCATGGTGAGAAGTTCATATTCTTTTTTTTTTTTTTTTTCTGGAGTTACTCAATTTTTTATTGTATTTTAATTTATGTATAGTTATTTACATGCATTAGTTTCAGGTATACAACTTAGTAATTCAATAATATTATGTGTTATAGTCCATTTAAAGTTATTACAAAGTAATAGGTACATTTTAATGTACTGTACAATATACCCTTGTTGCTTATTTTATTTACAGTAGTTTTGTCTCTTAATCCCATATCCCAGCCTCTCTTCCTCCCCCTTTCCTCTACCCACTGGTAACCACTGGTTTACTCTCTATATCTGTGAGTCTGTTTCTCTTTTGTTATATACATTCATTTTTTAATTTTATATGTTCCACATATGTGATAACATATAGTATTTGTCTTTCTCTGTATGACATTTAATTAAGCGTAATACTCTCTAGATCAACCACATTGTTGCAAACGGCAGAATTTTATTCTTTTTTTGTGGCCAAATAATATTCCATTGTTTGTGTGAGTGTCTGTTGTATGTGGGTGTGTATATATATATTTGTATATATATACACATATATACGTGTGGGTGTATATATATATATGCATATACACACATGCACGCACCACTTCTTTTTCCATTCATCTGTTGATGGGCATTTGGACTGCTTCCATAGTTTGGCTGTTGTAAATAAGTGCTGCTATGAACATTGGTGTGCATGTATCTTTTTGAATTAGTATTTTTGTTTTTTCTGGACATATACCCGGGAATGGATTGCTATATCATATGGTAATTCTATTTTTACTTTTTTTGAGGACCCTCCATACTGCTTTCCATAGTGGTTCCCTAATCCAATTAGTGTTTTATTACCACTTTTTGAATTCCTTATCTCGTAAATTGTTTACTTCTCTTTCATTAGTTTTTTTTTCCAGAGTTTTTCTCTTGTTCTTTCAATTGAGACAGATTCTTTTTTTTTTCTTCACTGTGGTTATCTTTCTCTGTTTGTGGGAAATAAGGTGAAACAGTTACCTGTGGTAGTCTTGAAGGGGGTCCTTATGTGGGAGTGTCCCTATAGAGTCTTAGTGTGCTTAGTGGCTTTGATGAGAGAGTTCAGTTTTACATAAATGAAAGTCATGTTTTCCTCAGTCTGTGCTAGCTGTCACATTGGTAGGAGGTGAGGCTTAAGAAAGACAGGCTATATATGGAGCTAGGTATGAGGCAGGGCTTCCCCTCAGGGGCCATCACTGTCCTATTAGGGGTGGGTCAAGTCCCAAGTTGTTGGAGCAGAAGCCCTGAGGATTGGGTCTGAGCTGGTTCAGGTCCCTTTCATTGTGTGCTCTTCTCCTTCCAAACACTGGTACCCTTGACTTCAGAAATGAACAGTTCTAGCATAAGGTGTGTTAGTATGGGTATTTGGTGAGGGTCAGGGCACCATGTTTGGAAATCTGGCCATGGTCAGAGATCTGGTCTTCCACTAATGCACTGCCTGTGCAATTGCCAGTAATGGCTGTCCTTTCCTTGTTCAGACACCTCTGTGGTTTCAGTCACCATTCATTTAATGGCCAAACTTTTTCCTTGGTTATGTCTTTTCTATCTCAGTGTATAGCTGTGACAAATGGTGCTGGATTGTTTGCTCAGCTCAGGCTAAGATGTGCCACAGTGGTGGTGGGAAACCAGTCAGCCAGCTGCACAGTTTCAGTCTGTCCTTTCTGCCCTGCTTCAAGGGCAAGCAGACATTCATGTGCTCCTCTTCAGCCAGAGTCCAGGCTTTTCACTGTTCTCCTGTCAGTCCCACCAGCTCTCCAACAAGTCAGTGGGCTCATCTTCCCTTTTTTTTTCTGAAACCCAGGGATGGGGTGCCCAATATGTGGCTTGAACTACTTACTCCTCAGGGAAGGTCTCCACCCATGTAATCTCACTTTTCCTGTGACTGCCGCCACAAGGGCACAGGTTCCAACATGATCACTTTCCTTTCTGATTCCATGTGTAGTTTTCTTATAGCCTTGGTTGTACCGCAGTCTTTCTGCTAGTCCCCAGTTAGTTTTCAGTGAGAGTTGTTTCACGTGTAGATGTGTTTTTAATGTGTATACTGGGGAAGTGATTTCCATATCTCCCTACTTTGCCATCTTGATACTGTCTCAGGTTCATATTCTTTAAATTGGATATTCTGTTTCTTTTCTGATGTTTTAGTCTTATGGAGATCATTTGCTTGGTGGTTAGTGGCTGCTCAGTATGAATTTAAAGTTTTTGAAAGACTACAGTGCACTAGAGAGACTACCATGGTTACTATAAGAAGGATGATTCCTAATATTCGGGGGCTATTTTAGAACTATGGTCCCCAATATCCAAACCAATCAAAACCAAAGAAGTCAAAGAAAGATCCCAATGAAAGAGTCACTTTCTTAAGCCACCTGAATTGTTCAGTGATCTTATGTAGCTGAGTCTCTAGAAGTGTCAATCCCAGTACAGCAAGTGGTGTTGGCCATGGCACAAATGCTTTCTTACTCAACTACAAGATAACCAAGAGCTATCCTATTATCAAGAACAGCTTTGACTGGAGAGTCTAGGGATTTTTGTTGGGTAGCTATTGCTTAAGCAGCAGATTGTGTCATATCTTCAAGAGTTCTACATGAGAGATTGCTAATCATAGCTTCTTTGCACTTACTCCTAGCTGGGCCAGTAGGGAGCTACCAACAGAAGCTAATTTTGAATCATGAATACCTCTGGTAATTTTTGTTTTAGTCTGGCCTAGCAATGGAAAAGTGACAGCTGTGGAGGCCAGTAAACTCCCTAGACCACACAGGTAGTTTTATTCTGGTTATCCTTGCTTTGTGCCTCTTTCTTTGTACAGAGCCTGGATATGAGGTTTCCCAGGTTTGCAGTTATTTACCAGAGACATGAAAATGGACTTAAGGTTTGAAAATTTCTTACATGATAGGGTGCTGAGTTTATTCCAGAGAAACTGAGACATTGGTGGGTAGAACTAAAGGATCACCAGTACTGTGGAAAATCCAATAGTCATTTGGAGGTTGGATTATTCATCCTCCTCTTCAAAAGTCCTGAGTATATGAACAATAACATTATTATTATTTTTTTAAGTGAAAGTAGACAAAAGTTGAGAAAAAGAATCATAAAGACCTTCATGGTGCAAGAATTGGGAAAAGGATGGTCATAAAAAGGAGGAAAGGAATGTTCTCGATCTAACATCTTGGGAGGAAGCACCCAACCTCAATGTCAGCTACTTATCTTTCTCTTCAATTTGCTTTTGAGATCGCCAGCATTTCACAGGATCGCATGTCAGATAGATCCTTCTCCAACTGTGAAATATGTACTCAAGTTTCGATAACTATTAGTTTGGCAAACAGTGTCAGTCATCATGTGTACTTGATAGGGTTTTTCCCATAAGTCTCACTTTTGTAAAAGCATCAAAACATAACAGTAACTGTCTGTATCTGACAAAAGACTCTAACATGCCCATAGTTAAAGATCTTGCAAGAATTCATTATAATGGAATTGACAAGGAAACTTGGTTATTTCAGTGAAAACAATATTTTAAGAGAATAACTGGAATTATGACTGTTGACATTATATTAGAACATAAGAGATTTTAAAAATTCGTACAGTTTCTGGAACACTTAAATTAATAACCTGCATGGATACAAATACAACCTAAGAAGCTGTATCATCACTTATTTGACAATGCTTTCTTTGTAACTTAATATACCTAATAAACATAATTAGTTTAACATCTCTCTTTTACAGGGTCAGAGGCAAATCCTTTGAAATTTTCTAAGAATCCTCTGGGAAATCTCAAAGTGCTTTGAGGTCAAAAAGTGTTCATTTGGAATTTTATTTGGGGAGGTTGTTAAAATGTCAAAAGATTTGAACATTTGACTGAATAGGATCAGAGACTATTAAAAATATCACTTAATTATCTATTTAACCAGTATGATAATAGAATATATTAAAGGCAAATTCAGAAGTTTACATAGTTGTGAACTAAACAGCTCTTTTAATATTGAGAAAGTTGGGTTTTCTTAAATAATTGAAACCTAAAAAGGACAATGTGAAGCACAGTCAATTATTTTGGTAAAATAAAATCTTTGCTTCCCAGGTAGATTACCCAAGAAGTAAATGAACAACTCTTGTAATCTCTTAACCGAACAACTCTATAATCTCTTAACAGAAGAAGAACAATTATCCAATAAATCTTTGTCCTTTTAATAGTGAGAAAACCAAATTCTAATTTTGCACAAGTGTGTTTTTGATATTAAAATTCATTTTTTAAAAAGACTTAAATAAATCCCCTCCAGTCTTAGCCAGCTTGACCACATATTAAATTTCTTTACCAAGATCCCTTTTCTACAAACCTATAACTTTTTAATATTTTAAATATATTGAAATCCATATTTCATTAAGATTTTTTCCTATGATTTTTCCTCTTTTCAATTTTGGAACAATCAGTCTTTTACTCTTCTTACCTACTTTTTATATGCAGTTGTTTTTTTTCACCCTGATTTTTTCTAAGCAGTTTTAATTACCTATATTAATTGACATTATTTACCTTTCCTTAATGCCTAGTGAACACTAAGTAGTAAGCAATAATGGACAGGTAAACTACCATTCTGTGGATTGGCAAATTTATAAATACATCTTATAATTTCTAGAAGTATATTCTTCCTTATTGTAAATTTTACAGTGTGTCACCAAAAAATGTCTGCTTTTAGACTCAAATATTTTTAGCTCCTCTGTAAAAGGAAGCTGAATGTGTTTCTTTTTGAAATATGTTTAGTAATTAGTGTTTCAGTATTTTGTCTTACTTGGAAATGATCTAGATATTCAATGAATATCCATCATTTAACTTATTTTAGGATAATTTTAAAGTTTTAAATTACCAAAAAAATTGGGGAACTAATTTAATTTAATTAATTTTTTTGTCTTTTCTAGGGCATATGGAGGTTCCCAGGCTAGGGGTCCAATTGGAACTGCAGCTACTGGCCTATGCCAGAGCCATAGTAACATGGGATCCAAGCCGAGTCTGTGGCCTACACCACAGTTCACAGCAATGCTGGATCCTTAAGCTACTGAGTGAGGCCAGGGATCTAACCTGCAACCTCATGGTTCCTAGCTGGATTCATTAACCACTGAGCCATGATGGGAACTCTCTGGGAACTATTTTTAAATGAACCTACCTGAAAGCATAATTATTGCTAAAAAAACTCATAAATTTCTTATTTAAATCTATTTAATATGCTTGTTTTAAACTCATGTTTTGATTACTCATAAAAATTTCATAGAATAATAAACATCTAACCATCATATCTTTTTTGCTGATAAATTCTGTAACAGAGGTAACATTAACTTATTTTACTTTTAGTAAAATGAGGTAGAATAAAGGTATAATATTTATTACTGATAATTCTAAGATGTGTGCCTCTTTTAATTAAACCAATAAATTTAAACTGTTTTTTTATTTACCTAAGATTTTCCTAGATCTGTTTTTGAGTTTCTGTGTTTCTGAGAGTATATTTGATTTATAGAAATACTTGTCTTTAAATCAATTAAATAGAGCTCTTTACAAATTAACTTTTGAAAAACTATCTAGAGGTAGGAAAAAAAATCACATTTGTACCATACATAAGTAGACATACATAACCAGATGTACATAACCATACAGACAGATGCAGAGCTCTTACAGCTTTTGTTTTAAAATTTTAATCACAAGGCAGGTACAATAATTCAAAGTTCACTAGTTTATAAAATAATTGTGTTTCTGGTAAGTGGAATAAATTAAGATCACCTGCTCAGATGGCTAAACTTTTTACCAATATTTGTAGAAGAGGCTTTTAAGATTTTTCATAAGCCTAGGAGTTACCTTCATGGCTCAGGGGTTAATGAACCCGACTAGGATCCATGGGATGTTGGTTTGATCCCTGGCCTCACTCAGTGGGCTAAGGATCTGGCATTGCCATGAGCTGTGGCGTAGGTTGCATACATGATTCGGATCCAGTGTTGCTGTGGCATAGGCTGGTAGCTATAGCTCCAATTTGACTCATAGCCTGGGAACTTCCATATGCCACAGGTATGGCCCCTCCCCCAAAAAAATAAATAAAGATTTTTCGTAAGTCTTAATTTTCAAAATAGTGTTTTGTTTTTTTCTTTTTTTCCTTATAAGGATTACTTTGATTCCTGGAGAGGATTAGGTATAATATTTAATCTCAAGGCACAGAAAGAGAATGATATTTAATCTCAAAAGGCACAGAAAGAGAATGCAATTTCCACCAAGAAGAACTTGTGTTTCCAAAGTCCAGATCTTTTACATTGTCTACAAGTCTTTTGAGATGAATAGGGGAGATTTGGGGGTTAGTGGAAAGAGTTTTGGTGGGCTCTGCATTGTTTTTCTAGCCACATTTCTGCTCTTGTAAACACTAGATTTGTAATCCAAGAGCATTTTTTTTTTAATTCCTCAACTGAGTGCAATGTGAAGGATATGGAAGCTGCTCCTCTCATTCAACTACATTATCTTCAATTTGCTTTTTTATATCAGGGACCTTTTCAACTAAGATGGAAATCAAGAGTCTTATGTTCTAGATGTAGAGCTACGTGTCCTTGAAATGCTTTAGCAAATCCTTCCCCAAAAGCTTTACAATGGTTTGTTTATTTGTTTTTTTTTTGGTCTCCCCCCTCCCCACATAATTTCATTTTAGCTTAGGAGAGAAGGCTTAAAATATGAATTCCTAACATAGTCTTTATATCAACTTCCAGTTTGTCCAACTTTTGACCATAGAGATATTAAAAAAAAAATCCTTCCAAGTATCATGTCAGGTTTACCCTGGGCTAGACAATAAATATTCCTGTGGTATTGAACAACCCCTTGGACACAGGAAGCATCCCCAAAGAGGGTACAAAAATACTATCCTCCCAAGAGCCAGAGCTACTTTCAAAGACAAGCAAAAGAGAGGCTTTAACAATTCCTCTGAGAGCTGTCAACAGTTGGTGGGACCCTGGCCACAAATGGAATGCAAACCATATTTCTATCCAGCCAAATCTAGGCATAAATGAGATGCAGTTCATATTTCTTTCTGGTCATATTTGGGGGTCCCCAACTGGATAGTTGTCAAGCCAAGTTCTTTGGACACAAAGCAAGAGAAGCAAGAAGGCAATAGCTGTCTCTGGAAGAGAAAGGATCAACAATCAGTGAGGACCTGAAAGCAAATTCATGAGTCACAATTCAAAGACCTAATTCTTATACATGTTTTTCCTGCCAATTTGAATTTGAAAAAGAAGGGATGTAAAATTTTACCTAAGTCTTTCAATCAGGCACTATAGATAAAGATGTAGCAGACCTGACTTTGGTAAGAATTCTCACTCTTGGCTAGCTTCTACCAGTTTTCCCAAGATTCTTTCTATCTGCAGCCTCTGGAGTGAGTGGGGTGTCACAGTGGGTCTCATTCTGGTCACCACAACCTGTAGAGGAGGAAAAATAATTTTCCCATCACTCTATATGATGAGTGCTTGACTGAGATACCTTTTTTTTTTTTTTTTCTCCTCCAGGGCCCCTCCTACATATATAAGTTTATCTAGGTTAAAGTTCTCCACTGTGGCCACTATAATTCGAAATTACCTTTGGTAAAGTTAATCTGCTTAGTCACCCTTGTAACAAAATTTTATTCCCCCAAGTCCTCACACTGGAACCTTCTAGCTTGAGTTAGACCCAGACCAACCTTGGACCCTGTCCATCCCAGACCCAGTCTGAATCTAGCAGGTTTCTGGATCCAGTCTGAAAAAATAAATGCTCAAATAAAGTCTGAAAGTTCGTGATGCAAAATCTGTGGTGCTAGGTTTTGAGAGGGACTGACCCATGAGTGACCTCCAGAAGCGAGAATGCAGGGAGCAAGTAGTGAGCTCAAGAGTCCCAATAGGTACCTATGCCTGGCTGCTTGTTGCTCCTGGGGGCCTTCAGGGACTTCTTCAATTTCCTTTTCTGACACTAGAACTGTTAAAAGATAAACGTGAGCATATTAAAAAAAAATTTTAAGTTTATTTGAGGAAAAAAAATTTAAATGATCTGGCAGATAGGAAGAAGCTCTGAGAAGCTGTACAAAATTCAAGACTATTAGGCAGAGGGGGTAGGAACAAGGAAATTGTACTGGCTAAAAGTGGATTGATTATTGCAAAGCAACTTTCCTTTAGGGCATGGCAAGGTTCTATCAGGCAGATCACCTAACTGGTGCTGACCAGGTGATTTCTGATTGACTAGCTTAAGATTCCATTTCCGGGATTGCTGAAACTGTAAGTCTTGGTTTGCTGATGTGGGACCTAGCTTAAGCAACTCCACTTTGGGTCTGTTATCTTGTTTTTAACACATTAGGAAAGAGGAGAGAATGTGGCAGAAAATTTACATCCCTGTGCAAACATCTGTTAACATTTGCTTAGTGACTATTTATGTTCCTCAAACTTATCAAGTCACCCTCCTCTAGTTTCGGAATTTTGAAATGTGTATACTTCTTTGGTCCAGCTTTCCTTTGATATATAGGAAGGTCTCAGCTTAAGTCTGAGCTGTGTCTGGGCTTCCATGAAGTCCTGCAGGTAGAGCTACCAAGGTACTGTCACATGAGAGAGCAATCCTTAAATTCTTAATTAATCATTAAATTCTAAAGGAAAAGAGAGAAGAGACCCCAGTATTCAAGGACAATGACCCAGTCGTTAAAAAGAAAAGGCAGTTCTGCGTACCGAGTCTGTCTCTCAGATTGTCTTTTGGTTGGCTCATGGTGATTATCCTTTGGTTGGGCTACAGTAAATGGAAGAATGAAATCCAAGGGCTTTTTCACTATGGTCTTTGTAGCTCATTCATTGCAGTGTTCCAGAAACAGATGTGCTAGCGCTGTCTGCAGTGATTGTAGGCAGTACTGATGCCTTTAGTAGGATGCATACCAAGGCCCTCCATGCAGACAGCATGCCCTCATCACTTTGTCTGCCCTAAGGCAGACAGAATTGGGTGGAGGCCATCATGATAGCTTTGGCATGTGTCACTATTATCTGTGGCTACTATACCATCATTGGGCTTGAAATAAAAGGGTGTCCATAACGCGTGCTATATTTTAGCTCAGTGGACTAATTCATAAAGAGCATGTAAGACACTTGCTGATAATTCTATAATTCAGGTTCCTGCAGGACGAGTGAGGATAGTAAACCCAGGTATATTGAGCTTTGTGACGGTTGTTGTGATTATCTTCCTATAATTTATTTATAAAGATGTTATAAATGTATCAGTGCAAATATATTTACACGTGTAGAATATACTCAATGTATTTTTTATATATTTAATATGTATAACAATTACTTGTGCTCTGTTCTAAAGCACTCATTTATCTGCTTATTCTCATATCCTCATTACATTTGAAATTATTTTGACTTAAGAATAAGAATTACTATCTAATAAATTTAATTTATTGTACTGCTCTTAAAAGTTACCTATTATATTCTTATCTACTTGCTTTTTCAGATAGTATAGATTTCTGTTCTTATAATGCTCAAATCTTTTGCAGAAGGAAGGTAGGGAATAAATAAAACATTAATAAATATCTTCCCATTGCATACTATCGATTGGAGAAAAAAAAAAAAAAAACACAACCCAAAAGTTGAGAGTCATATTTTATTTGGGAACTAATTGAGAACTATAGTTCAGGAAATAACCTCTGAGGAACTGTTCCAAAGAAGTCAAGGAGGATCCAGTATATATGGGAGTTTTTGTTTTTGTTTTTCCTAAGAAAACCATGGTCAAACATCAAAAGATCATGCTAATCACAAAAAAACAGACATTTTTAAGTTAATGATTTTCATGCTTTTCTATGTATAGGAAGATGCAAGAGTCTGGGTTCATTGAAATTATTTCTTTGATATTCACCATAAGTATCCAGAGCTGGTATCCTGTTTTCCTCCATTCTGAATTCCCCTCTGGGCACACCATCAGGGGCAGCTGCAGTGGCTGATGGCTTGAGGATGGACAACCTTCACTGTTTACTGATAGGACAGACAACATTTTTTGTCCTTTTTGTGCCTTTATGTATTCATTAACAAACAGCTAAGCAGGCTTGTCCTTCCTTAAATACTTAGTTGTTTTCCTACATCCAGTAAAATAAGGTCCAAATTCTTTAGACTGATGGCTAAGGGCTTCCAGAGGCTGGGTTGAATTTTTCCTTTTATTTTCCATCAGCACCTTGGAATTTCCTCACACCAGACTGGTTTACTCCTTCCAGAGGTCAGTCTTATTTTTTAATTGGTTTTGCTCATGCCATGAGCTTTTTCTGGCTGCTTGTCCTCCCCAACACCATCTTTTTTTTTTTTTTTTTGCCACATCTGTGGCATATAGAATTTCTCAGGCTTGGGGTCAAATCAGACAAATCAGAGCTGCAGCTGCAGGCCTATACTACAGAGCCAGGGCAACACCAAATCTGAGCTACATCTGCAACCTATGCTTCAGCTTGTGGCAACACCAAATCTTTAACTGATTGAACAAGGCCAGGGATCGAACCCACATCCTCACAGAGAGTGTGTTGGGTTCTTAACCCGCTGAGCTACAACAGGAACTCCACCCCACTCCATCTATTAAAATGTATCATATTCTGCATCCGCCTCAAGGGTCTAGCTACTAGGCCCTTCATTTCTTTGTCCTTTGAACTCAGAGCCTATTCATCTGCACTGTAATTCAACATGTACCAGTTGGTGACAAGCCATTTTGGTCCTCAACAATGATGTGCTTTGGCATCAGGGAGAGTATCTTGTCTATCTTTGTGTCCCAAGGCTTTGCATGGTTTCTGGAGCACAGTCAGGCCTGAACATGCACTTATTGCTGGCTTGATTGATCACAGTGCATAAAATGGGAAAAGAAAATTCCTAAGAAATTGGAATAGCTTTGAAAAAAAGAGAAATGGCAGGAGGGCTAGAATTCCTTTAGTTTTAAATTCAAGGTTTACTGCGAGGCTTAGATAAGCTGCTATTACAGATAAGCCTCTTCAGTTCCAGAACTCTCCTTCTGTGCTGCTCCACAAATGATAACACTGGGAGGGGAGGGGGAAGAGTGAGGGAAATCAGTGAGGGAGGAACTGGGGCTTAGTCTCTGCCTCTTCCCAGAAGAATCTTGGCAGGGACTTGTGTAATCCAGTGCTGAGTCAAAACATAAGCACCTTTGAAATGCTTCCCTGACCCCATCATCAGATAGGCACCACTATGGGGATCCACTCTGGGGACTGTTTTTACAGAGTCACTCTGTTGCTTGAACCACTCACACACACACACTTCCTTGCTTTCTTTTCTGGTTAGTTTTTCCAACTTTTTAGCTCTCCTCTTGTACCCCACCTCCCGCCTCTCCCCACTGGCCCTTCTTTAAGTTTGCCAGATTGCACGAATGACAACTCCTGAGTTCTGCTGACATAATTCATTGAAAGAGCTACTTGGCCTAGATTATCTGATCATGTCTTAAGGAATTATATAACAGTTTTACAGTGTAGTATTGTATTGTGCTAAGAAGTAAATGAGGTCAAGTTTGCAAAGTGAACTACAGAACAGATTTGGACATTACCTTGTAGAACTGGCCTAAAGAGAGTGCTGAATCAGAATATGAATTTGGGGTCCCCCCTCATTTCTTTCTTCTACAGATTATGTAATATCTATAGAGTCTGAGTTTATCAGGTGTTAGCTGCTTCCTGGGATTGGACTGATTTAATATAGTACCTACCCAATTGGGTCCTTGGCCTTGAATAAGACTTCTGGGCACCCTGGAGTTAAGCCACCAAAGGCTTAATTGCTTCAGATATCTCTGCTTGTTTGTAATTTGGATTTTGTTTGCTCCTAGTCCCTTGGGAGTGCTCTATGCTCTTCAGTTAATTGAAAGTGGCTAAAGCTGAATGAGGCAGCAGCATTGCAGGTGGCATCTCGGGGATCAATTTGAGAAGACTATTGAAATTCTCTTGCTTAGTATAATAATTATATCTGATTGAGGTAGGATTTCAGTCTTGAGACTAATAGGAGATTCCAAAGTTTCCCATTGGCTTTAGGGATTAGCAATTCCCAAAGCAATTAGCTTTGCCTACAGGTTGTTTCAATGAAACACTACAGCTGAAGATGTTAGAAATTGCGATATTAATGGTGTGGGATATGGGGGTATTACATACAAGGTGGGGAAGGAAGGGCAGATATGAAAGAGTTGGAGTGAAAGATAAAAAGACTACAAAAGATAACCCAAGTATCCCAATATGGAGAAGAAATAAAAGGTGTATATGGGGAAATAAAAGCATAATTCAGAAATAAAAAATAAAAATTTAAACAATATAGAAGAAAATAAACAGAAATAATATTAGTATTTAAAAAAAAATAAAGGGAATATTAGAATTAGTATAGATAGAGAAAAGAAAGGGGAAAACTTTTAAAAATGAAGAAAATGCAAGATGTTGAATAAATAATAGGACATTGGTTGCATCTTTTAATTTTATTTTTTGATCATGGTATTTGAGTGAAGTCACTGGGTTCCACAGCAGTTAGGTGGGTTTTTCCAAGTGGTGAAGAAAGGAAGAAGATAGGTCTTAGACCCTGCTATGTGTCAGGCATCCTGCTGGTTACTTTTAAACAACATTGAGAGCCAGGACTTGTTGAGAACTCTTTCTGTGATAGGCATTACATGAAGGGCTGTGCCTATACAAAATATTGTCAGCCTCACCAGGAACTTATGCTGTAGGTTCCAATATGCACTATTCATGAATCCCTCTTTAAAAACAATACAAAATTATAAATAGACAAATACATGTGAAAGTGGGTATAGATTTAGAAAATGAAAAAAGTCACAAAATTTGCAAATTTTAAAAAGCTGTCTGAGAGTTCCTGTCATGGTGCAGTAGAAATGAATCTGACTAGGAACCATGAGGTTGCGGGTTTGATCCCTGGCCTCTCTCAGTGGGTTAAGGATCCTGCGTTGCTGTGAGGTGTGGTGTAGTTTGCAGGCGCAACTTGGATCTGGCTTTGCTGTGGCTCTGGCGTAGGCTGGCAGCAACAGCTCCGATTGGACCCCTAGCCTGGGAACCTCCATATGCTGTGGGCGCAGCCCTAAAAAGACAAAAGACAAAAAACGACAAAAAAGTCTAAAAAAAACATCTCATACATGCACAAAATAGCACAAAATCTTTATTAATTAACTGTCCCACACACCTCTATAATACTTTTAGTTTTGGTACAATCAATAACTATAAAAATGTAAAATTAATCTGAAATCAAGGAATACACAAAAGCCAATCAAATGCATTTAAAAATTGTGACTACATTATGTATTGAGCTACATAATTGTGTAATCATATTACTCTTAAATGGTGTTCACTGACTTACTAATCAGCATGTATGGGGGTTTCTGTCACTGGAACACTTCTTTCTTCAGGGTGTTTTGTAGCTTTAGTGGCAGTTTTGCTCAGATGTGTCTGAACCTGCTAGACTGCATCAGTGCAAGTTGCATGAGATGTGCTAAGATCCATGCCCAATATCTTGTGATACATACAGCAGACAGCTTCACCTTCTCGTGTCCTGGCTCTTTGAAGGACAGGTGTGTGGCCTATACACAAAATCATTCTGATAAATTTAATTTTGTGTCCAATTCTCCTTTAAAAATTTGTGATTTATCTGTCATTGTATATGCTGCATTATTGAGTATATCCCTGACTGGTGGTATTATTTTGACTAGACTCTGTGGAAGTTGAATGCACTGCTTATAATTTTACCCCACTGATGACTGGAAGAAATGTCTGCAGACATTTCAAACCTTTTCCTCACCATTATCCTAATAAAATCCAGTTCTGAGAGCGGGAGGGCATGTTCATACTATACATAGGACCTCACCGCACAGAGGGGGTTCATGTGGTGAGAGTTGTAGGCGTTTTGGAATCTGTTCCTATACCAGCACTGATGGTGAACCACATAATATGTCCTACTAAACCCAAATAAAATGCATTCTCCACTGAAATTCTCCTTTGAAGGAGTCCCCAAATGCTCATAGGCACTCCGGTGCCACCTGCCCCAAGGGGACCTGTGATGAAAGGGAAGTCAGTGTTTAAAGAGACAGTCTCTAAAGCGTCTTACTTTTGCAAATCTTATATAAACCTGACCATGTGAACATATGTTAGAACTCCTCATAGAGTCTTGTAGGAGCCCCGTGTAAATGAGGGTCCCTGAATTCTACAGTTCCATTCATTTCATGGCAAACTTGTCCCTAATATTAATTGATTTATTTAAATAATTCAGGAATGATTTCAATAGAAGTATTAGGACTCAGTTTTCCAATTATATTTCAATAATCCATTATTACCCTTAACCATCTTTTCTATTTTATCCATAAACTGTTACTTAAATCTTTTCTGAAATACAGTTTTCATCTATCATGATATCATCCCATATGTACTCCTAGAAGACAATCATTATTGTAAATCTTTCTATCCTCCAGTATAACCAACTCATTGCTTTGCATGGATGATAGATACATAGCAAACTGATGAGAAACAAATTAAATGGAAGAAACATGACTTTATATCTTTCTCTCCATTGCTGTTAATTAAGTGTATAACTGTGGATATGGGAAAATTAGGCACCAAATAAAACTAGTTGAGATGGTCGGAGTGTTTAAAACTTTACGTCAGTGACAGAAACCCCTACACATGTTGATCAGCAAGTCAATGAATGCAATTTAAGTATGCATTTCATTTGAGTTTAGTAAGATGTAGATTTACTTTGTATGATAGTATATCTCATGATACTACCTAAGGTTTCTACCATAGGATTGGTTGAAGATAGACATAACTTCTGGGTTCGGGGCTTTGTAGTAATGGTAATAAAAACTAAGAAGTATTGAATGATTTTGTGACTGCCACTGTCCTAAGTGCTTTTATAGGCATTAAGTAATTTAGCCATCAAAAGAACTTTAACAGGTAGATAACTTATTATATCCATTTTCATTCTGAGGCATCTCAGGCTCAGAGGTTACATTGTAAGTTAGGCCATGCTCTGAATCACTAAGCTCTACTCTTTTATATCAAGAAGGCAGTTGAGGAGATGGGATTAAGATGGCAGAATAGAAGGACTGGAGCTCACCTTCTTTCCTAAAAACAAAATTCACAACTAAAGGCTGAGCTATCTTCACCCAAATGGACTGGAAACCTTAAAAGAGATATCCTACTCCAGAAGAAAAAGAGGAGGCCACATCAAGAGCTGCAATTGATTAAGAAAAAATAAAATTACTGGCAGCATCTGCTAAATTGCCTATAAAAAAAAAAACAGAAAAAAACAAAAACAAACAAACAAAAAACCCAAAAAACAAAACAAGAAGGCAGTTGAATCCCCTTGGCTTAAAATTCCTTCTGCTGGTCACCTGGTTGAAGTACTCTCACTGTCTCTGAGGCCATAACATATAAATATAACTCTGTAATCATTCCATAATTATATCACATCCTCACATTGTATACTTTAAATATATGCTACATTTGTCAATTATTCCTCTGCAAAGTTGGGGGAAAATAAATAAACCTGAATTTTTTGCTTATCTCCACTGCCTCCAAAGCTCCAATAAAGTCATGTTTGAGGAATAAAAAAAGTGGAAACTCACATGAACAATAAGTACAGAAGAGGAAATAGAAATAAATTTCAGATGCTAGAAAATAGATGGGCATAGAAAACAAAAGCACAGGAACCACATGTTTTATACTCTAGACCCCCAGAAAGCCTTAGAAATAGGGGAATCAAATAACTTTAAAAGTGTAGGAGCAGGCAGGATGAAACAGAACTGTGGGAATCTCCATAGAATCACCTGAATAGATCCCTTTGTCTGTTTTGTTTGGAACATTTATGATGATAGTAATAAAGGTTAGTTATTTCAATAAGGTTTAAAGTACAAAAAACTGGATAAAATGCCAAAATTTATCATCTTAGAGGCATCATTAGAGTTCCTTAGGTACTTGTTATATTATACATCTGTGATATGTGTTACAAAGATTTTCTTTTTTTTTTCTTTTTGTCTTTTTGCCATTTCTTGGGTTGCTCCCGCTGCATATGGAGGTTCCCAGGCTAGGGGTCTAATTGGAGCCGTAGCCACCAGCCTACGCCAGAGCCACAGGAATGCGGGATCCAAGCCGTGTCTGCAACCTACACCACAGCTTACGCAACGCCAGATCCTTAACCCACTGAGCAAGGCCAGGGACTGAACCTGCAACCTCATGGTTCCTAGTCGGATTCGTTAACCACTGCGCCACGACGGGAACTCCAAGATTTTCTTTCAGTTTTTCACCTGTCTTTTATTTTGCTTATGGCATTTTGTCATTCATATGCCTATCAGATATATTTTTTTAAATAGTCAAGTTTATCTTTTTAAAAATTGCCTCTGGAAAATAAAAAAACAAAACAAAACAAAAAAATTGCCTCTGGATTTTGAATCTTAATTATACAGTCTATACCTACACAGAGATTAAGTAGAATTCAGCTATGATTTCTTTTAGTATGTGTATGGTTTAATTTATTTCATGTGTGTCCCTGGTCCAGTTAAATTTTATTCTAATGTATGGTGTGACATATGGGTGTAATTTTATCTTCTCCCAAATAGCTAAGCATTTGCTCCAGAACAATTTATTAAATAATTATTTTTGCTCCATAAGGATGCTACCTGTATGATATCCTACATTTTCATAGGTACTTGGGTTTATTTCAAAGCTAAGTATTCCACAGGTCTCTTTGTTTATTCATGTATCAGAAACACACTGTTTTGATTATGTAGATTTTATACTATTTAAAAAAAATATCTGATAAGGTAGGTCAATGCTTGTAGCTTTTTGTTTTTGTTTTTGTTTTTTCCTATTCTTTCATTTTTTTTTTACCATAGGAATTTTATCACCAATGTGGATTTGACATAATACCTTGATTAGTCCAGCAAATATAAAACAATATAAATACAAAAACTTTCCACTCATAATACGTTAGAGTATTATCTACATCTTCCCTATAGAGAAAAAGACACAGAATCTTCAAAGTAGTTAGGAACTAATTATTTATATGCATGTGGAAAGTTTGGGAATGGTTTGATACTTTCCTCTAGTTTCTGCTTTGTCTACCAAATTACACATTTTCCCTACCATTTAAGAATTTGTTTTCACAGAAAAGAAAATAATATGTTACTGTTAAGACAAAAATTGTGAAATCAACAAACAAAAAATATAAACATTTTTGCATAAGAGAATGGAACAAAGTGCCAGCTGATTTGATTGCCGTTACATGTCTATTATTTATAGCATCATCATTTTCCTCTTCTCCTTCCTCTTTCTGATGGTATTCCAGGAAGAACTTAACCTCTGTGAGCAAGGGAGTACCTAAGCTCAGTCAGGTATTCAATTGTAATTATCACTATTTGCCTCCCAATTCCTTATCTGCCAGGATATGGAAAATATTTGAGCCAGTAATGTGGGGGCTCCTAGCGGGGATTATGGCTTCACTTTTCCTCATTCCTCAGACTGCAACTTATATGGAATTCATTCCCTTTTATGGAAAAATACTTACTTTATTCTCTTTTGTTTTACATGTGTAAAATAATTTAACATTGTTAGAGCTTTCTTCTGGTTGTACTAACCCAGAGCTAGGAATTCTAAGGAAAATCAAGTTGAAAATGATGATGAAGATGATTTGAAAAAACAGCAAGTAAATATTATTTTTATCCACCTTCATCCTTCTTGATTTCCTTCAAGCTCACATTTTTTAAATGTTTCAAAACTGTGGGCAGTGCCTGACAGTATTGGGGAAAAAAGAGCAGAATTTTTCAAAACTAATCTGCTAAGAGACATGTCTTTTTCTTTTTTAAAAAAATCACAAAGCACCACATTTATTAGGTTATAAGAAAGGTAATTGAGATATTTTTACTAAATTCCAGCTTGAAGTACTTATTGATGATAGGTCAATCCATTTTGATCAATGTCAGAATCTAATTCTTTATTTTTCAATGTGGTTTTAATTTCAGAAAGAGGCTATTAATAATAAACTTCCATGAGAAATGAAAGAGACAAAGGCTATGTATCTGAAACAGATGGAAAACCTGAAAAAACCCTCCAAAATTCTAGTCTCCTTTCATTTTTCTAACAACTTATTTATTAAATATTCACAGTAGATTTCTTTCTTTACATCTTAAGTTATAAATGAAAAATAAGAACCAGTGGCATTCAGTTGCAAATTCAGTTTTATTTCTTACCTTTGAAAAATATTATTTTTTTTCTCCTTAGGTGGGTTCTCTTTTCTTTAACAGTACATTTTTTTATGTAATAGTTTTATTAGAATATTCTCCACGAACTATAAAATTTACTTTTTAAAATTTATACTTTAGTGGTTTAAGTATATTTAGAGTTAAACAATTATCACCCTCAACTGTTTTTAAAAACTGTTTTAGCATATTTTCATCACTTCAAAAAGAAGCCCCACATCCATTAGCAGTCACTCCCCAGTTCTCCTTCCATTTAGTCTGTGGAAACCACTAATTTACTTTGTCACTGTAAATTTGCCTATTTTGTACTTTTCATATAAATGTATTTATACAATCTGTGTCCTTGTGATAGACTTCTTCACTTAGTATAATGTTTTCAAGGTTCATTTGTGCTGAATCATCAAACAGCACTTCCTTCCTCTTTATTGCCAAGTAATATTCCCTTATATAGCTAAACCATATTTTGTTTACCCAGTATTCAGTTAATGGACATTAGGGTTGAATATACTTTTTGATTATGATAAATCATGACCTCATGAACATTTTTACACAAGGGTATTTTTTTTTTGTGGATGTGTGTTTTTATTTCTGTTCAGTATGTACCTAGGAATATAATCATATGGTAACTCTATGTTTAACTTTTTGAGGACCTTCTGAACTATTTTGCAAAAGAGCTGTACCATTTAACATTTCTACCAACAGTGTATAGTGTTTAATTTCTTTACCTTCTCACCAGCGCTCGTTATTATCTGTATTTTTATTTTAGTTACCCAAATATGTGTGTTACCTCCTTGTTGTTTTCATTTGCATTTTCCTCGACACTAATGATATTGAACATCTTCTCATGTATTAATTGGCTATTTGTATGTCTTATTTGGGGAAAATATTTATTCAGTGCTTGACCCAGGAGTTCCCATTATGCCTCAGCAGATTAAGAACCCAACTAGCATCCATGAGGATGTGAGTTTGATTCCTGGCCTCACTCAGTGGGTTAGGATCTGGCATTGCTGCAAGCTGCAGCATAGGTTGCACATGTGGCTCGGATCTGGCATTGCTGTGGCAGTGGCATAGGTCAGCAGCTGCAGCTCTGATTCAGCCCCTAGTCAGGGAACTTCCATATGCCACAGGTGCTGCCCTAAAAAGAAAAAAAACATGCCTGACCCTGATTGTCCATTTTATTATCCCCCTACCATTGAATTATAAGAGTTCCTAGTATATTACATGAATATCAACCATTTAACAGATATACGATTTACAAATATTTTCTCATTCTGTGTGCAATTTTTTCTTTCTTCGTGGTATCATTTGAAGAAAAAAACTTCGTATAAATAAGAGGATGTCAAATTCTTTCCATTTTTTTTCTTTTGTTGCTTACGCTTTTGGTATTTTATCTAAGAAACTATTGTCTAACATAAGATCACAAGAGTTTACTATTTTTTCTAAGTTCTTTGTAGTTTTAGTTCTTACACTTTTGTCTATTATCTACTTTAATTTCTGCATATCTTTTATGGTAGGAGTCTGATATTATTCTTTTGCATGTACATATATGTCTCAACACCATTTGTTGAGAATGGTATTGATTTCCATTTTATTGTCTTTGCACCAATGGTAAAAATCAATTGACTATAAATGTAAAGGTTTATTACCGGACTCTGAATTTTTTTCCTGTTCTTCTATATGCTGGGGTTTATGTCAGTACCGCTCAGTCTTGATTAATTTAGCTCTGTACTAAGGTTTGAAATTGAGAGATAAATTTACCTTTGTCCTTCTTTCCAATATTGTTTTTGAATATTCTAGATCACTGGCATTTTCATATAAATTTTAGGATAAGTTTGTCAATTTCTGAAAAAAAGCAACTGAGATTTTGACAAGGACTGCATTGAATCCGTAGACAAATTTGAAGTATATTTCCATCCTAGCATTTAAAATCTTCCTATTCATGAATATGGGCTATCATTCTATTTATTTAGAATCTTATCATTCAGTGAATTTATTCATGAGTAGTTTATTATGTTTGATGATCTCATAAATGGAATTGTTTCTTTCATGTTTCATTTTTGGATTGTTCAGTACTAATTCCAGTGATTTCTGCTACCAACTACTCAAGAGTTGGGCCAAGTTTCACATGTTAAGACTTCTCTCACTTCAGACATCAACTGCAAGTTTGGTGGTCCCCAGGCTGCCCTAGCTACAAAGATTTCTATTTCTCCTTTAGGTTTGCTAATTTGCTAGAATGATTCAGAACTCAGAGAAGTACTGTACTCATTATAACTTTATTATATTCAAAGGATGCAAATAAGAACCCCCACCCCCCACCCCACCAAAGAATAGACATATTGAACAAGGTTCAGGAGGGTCCGAAATGCAAAGCTTCACTGCTTTCCACTGGGAGTCTGGACATATCAACTTACCAGCACATCAGTTTGTGGCAATATGTAGAGTGTTGCTAACTAGGGATGCTCACCTGAGATTGGTGCCCAGAGTTTTTAGTTGGGGTTTCATTACCTGGGCACTATTGATGGAATCATTTGCCATGGCTGAAGTAAATCGCTAATATCTTTTTATTTCCCCAAAGTTGGGTTAATATCACATGACTCAAAGCCTCAGCCCTCTAATTGTATGGTTAATTTCTGTCATAGCCAGTTCTCATTTTAAGTCATCTTGAGAGTTAAACTGTTAAGGGGCCCACTGTGAGATGCTTCATTAACATAAACTGTCAGGAACCAGCTGATGGTCTCCTATCACTTGAGAAAATTTCAAGGATGTAGAGGTTATCTCTCAGAAATTGGGGATAAAGCCAACCAAATCCTTTATTGCACAGGACTAGTGTATAGAAATGGAATGGATTTTTGTATATTCATCTTACATTCTCCAACCATATTGAGGATATTTTTTCATGTGGAGTGATTATCTGTGTGTGTGTGTGTGTGTGTGTGTGTGTGTTTGTATGTCTTCCTTGGGAGTTTTTTAATACAAGGTCACGCTATCTTCAGAGAAAGAGGATTTTGCTCCTTTTGTTTTAATCTGGATATATGCTATTTATTTTTCTTGTTTAATTGCTTTTGTTTGAACCTCTAGTACAACCCCAAATAGAAGTGGTGAAAATGGATATCCTTGATTTGTTCCTGGTCATAGGCAGGAATGTTCTTTTTTTTAACATGAAGTATGGTTATCAGCAATGGGTTTTTCATAGACACTCTAGCACATTGAAGAAGTTTCCTTACACTCCTAGTTTACTGAGTGTTTTTAATCATGAAATGATATTGGATTTTGTCAAAAGCTTTTTCTGAATATATTGATATGATCAAGTGTTTTTTGTCCTTTATTCTATTACTGTGGTGTATTACACTGACTGATTTTGGGATATTAAACTAACTGTACATTCCTATAATAAATCCCACTTTTTCATGTTGTTTAATTCTTTAAATTTTTCTTATTATTTGTAATTTGACACTTGATGCTTGATGAGAGAGTCTGTTTTAGCAATCATTAGGAATGCATAAATAAGGAAAATATGAGGGAAATAGATCAATTAAAAGTATTCCCCATCTTTTTTTCACATTTAAACTGCTCGTTCTGTATCTGTTTGACTCAGAATCACTCATGTCTTTGTTTTCCCATGCAATAAATTGTCCATCCAACTAAAGTATTGGTAGTGCAGAATTTCCACAATGAACCCATAAAAAACTAGAAGTCATTGAACTGGGCTGTTAAGCTATTTTTGCAATTAGCTATAACTAAGCTAGTTACAGCTCCTGCTACTGGAACATTGCTAAGCATTTCTGGTGATAGACCTCCTCTGACTTGTCCTTATAGTCATGGTTTCTGAGAGTAAAATGAATGCTTCACATGGTGTACATTTTCTTCTGACACTCATGCAAGTTTCATCTTAATACTTGAAAAAAAAACTATTTTTAAGTGACTAGTATAGTAATGTTAAAAACATGCATATTGTCGTGTAACAGATCTCTGTAACTTTTTCATCTCGCAAAACTGAATATCAGTATCCACTGAACAATTATCCTTTCCTTCCTCCTCCAAGTTCTTGGCAATCATATTATGCATCCTGTCTCTAAAGTCTATTTTAGACACCTCATGTAAGTAGAATCATACAGTCTTTGTCTTTTTGTGACTGGTGAAATATTTCCCTTAGCATAGTGTCTTCCCTCTTCATCTCTGTTGCAGCATATATCAGGGCAGGATTGGATTTCCTTTCTTAAGGATGAATATTGTTCTGTGATATACCACATTTTCTTGATTCATTCTTCTGTTGAGGGACGTTGGATTGGTTCCACCTCTTGGCTACTGTGAATAATGCTGCAGTGAACATGGGTGACTGAACTTCTCTTTGAGATCTTGTTTTCAGTGTTTTTGGATACATACCCAGAAGTGGGATCATATGGTAATTCTGTTTTTAACTTTTTGAGTAACCTCTATAATATTTTTCCTAGTATCGTCACCTTTTACAATCCCACCAACAGTGCATAAGTGTTTAAGTGTTCCAATGTCTCTACATCCTTGCCAATGCTTATTTTCCATTTTTTTTTAACAAATGTGAAGTGCTATTTCATTGTGGTTTTGACTTATTTTTCTTTGATAATTAATGATGCTGAGCATCTTTTCATATGTTTGTTGGCTGTTTATATATCTTCCTTGGAGGAATATCTGTTTAAGTCCTTTACCCATTTTTTTCCCACATTTTAAAAAAATTATATCATCTATTTTTGTTTCTTTTAAATTTTTTTATTAAAATATAGTTGATTTACATTGTTGTGCCAATATCTTCTGTACAACAAAGTGACCCAGTCATGCATATATACATTCCTTTTCTTAAATTATCTTCCATCATAATCTGTCCTAAGAGATTGAATATAGTTCCCTGTACTATAGGGTAGGACCTCATTACTTATCCATTCTAAATGTAATAGTTTGTATCTCCTAACCCAAAACTCCCAGTCCATCCCACTCCCTTCCCCTTCCCCCTTGGCAACCACAAGTCTTCGCTCTATGTCTGTCAGTCCATTTCTCTTTTATAGATAGGTTCATTTGTGCCATATTTTAGATTCCACATATAAGCAATATCATATAGTATTTGTCTTCTTTTTCTGACTTCACTTAATGTGAGAATCTCTAATTGCAGCCATGTTGCTGCAAATGACATTATTTTGTCCATTTATAGCTGAGTGGTATTTCATTGTGTATATATACCACCTCTCCTTAATCCATTAACATGTCAATGGACATTTAGGTTGCATCCATGTCTTGGCTATTGTGAATAGTGTTGCAGTGAACACAGGGGTGCATATATCTTTCTAAATTATAGTTTTCCCCAGATATATCCCCAGGAGTGGGATTGATGGATCATATGATAGTTATATATTTCCATAGTGGTTTTCACTATGTGGAGATAACATATGATAGTTCTATATTAAGTTTTCTGAGGAACATCCAAACTTTTTTCCATAGTGGTTGTCTCTATATGCAGATAATGTGATACTATGTATAGAAAATGCTACGGACTCAACACAAAGACTACTCAATCTGATCAATGAATTCATCAAAGTAGCAAGATATAAGTTAACATTCGGAAATCGGTTGTATTTCTGTATACTAAAAATGGAATTTTAGAAACGGAATAAGAAAATGCCTTTTAAAATAACACCCCCAAAAATAAAATATCTAGGAGTAAACCTGACAAAAGGAGGTGAAAGACTTAAATGCTGAGAACTATAAAAACACTAATTAAGGAAATTAAAGAAGATTCAAAGAAATGGCAAGATATTCCATGTTCCTGGATTGGAAGAATTAATATTAAAATGGTCGTACCACCCAGAGTAATCTGCAGATTTAATTATCAAATTACCCATGATATTTTTCACAGAAGTAGGAGAAATAATCCTAAAATTTATATGGAACCACTAAAGATGCAAAATTGCTAAAGCAATCCTTAGGGGGGGGAAAAGCATGGCAGGAGGCATAACTCTCCCAGACTTTAGATAATATTACAAAACTGGTTATCAAAACAGTGTGGTATTGGTACAAAAACAGACATATGGATCAATGGAAAAGAATAGAGATCCCAGAAATAAACCAAGACACCTATGGTCAATCAGTTTTTGACAAAGCAGGCAAGAATATAAAATGGGAAAAGACAGTCTCTTAAGTGATGCTGGGAATACTAGACAGCTGCATGTAAGTCAATGAAACTAGAACACACCCTCACACCATGCACAAATATAAAGTCAAAATGGCTTAAATGGCTTAAAAACATAAGACATGACACCATGAAACATAGGCAAAACAATTTCTCTGATGTAAGCCATACAAATGTTTTCTTAGGTTAGTCTCCCAAGGCAATAGAAATTTAAAAAAAAATAATAAACAAATGGAAGATTTACCTGTTTTTATAGTGGATTGTTAGTGGGAACTCCTGCGTTTTGATAGAGATTGTATTGAATCTGTAGATTTCTTCAAGTAGTATGGGCATTTTAACAATATTAAGTCTTCCAGTCTGTGAATACTGCGTGTCTTTCCATTTATTTGTATCATGTTTAATTTCTTTCATCAGTGTTTTGCAGCTTTCAGTGTAGATGCTTTTTGCCACCTTGGTTAAGTTTATTCCTGAATATTTTATTTTTTTAAGACTGTTGTAAGTGGAATTGTTCTTATAATTTGCCTTTTTCAGTTGTTTATAGTTAGTGTATAGAAGTACAACTGATTTTTAGGTGTTGACTTTGTATCCTGCAACTCTACACGATTTGTTAATTAATTCTAACAGTATTTTGTGGAATCCTGTTTTGGTTTTCTGTGTGTAAGATCATGTCACCTATAAACAGAAAATTTTATTTGTTCCTTTTCTATTTGGAAGATTTTTTTTTGTGCTTAATTTCTCTGGATAATACTTCTATTACCGTTTTGAATAGAAATGGCAGGAGTGGGTATCCTTGCCTCGTTCTTAATATTAGAGGGAAAGGGCTCAGGTTTTCATCATTCAATATGAAATTAGCTGTGGGCTTTTCATACATGGCCTTTGTTATGTTGAGGTAATTTCCTTCTATTTCTAGTTTATTGTGTATTTTAATCACAAAGGGTGTTGAATTTTGTGAAATGCTTTTTCTTCATCAATTGTGATGATTGTGTGGTTTTTATCCTCTATTCTTTTAATGTGGTGTGTATTACATGAACATATTTTATACTGAACCATATTTGTATTCCATAAATAAATCCTACTTTGGCATGTTGTATAATTGTTTTAATGTGTTATTTACTTTGGTTTCCTAGTATTTTCTTGATGATTTTTGTGTCAGTATTCATCAGGTATATTGGTCTATAGTTTTCTTGTGGTATCTTTGATTTTTGTATCAAGATTATCCTGGCTTTGTAGAATGAGTTTGGAAGTGCTTCTTCTTCAATTTTACAGAAAAATTTGAAAAGGATCAGTGTTGCTTTTTCTTCAAATATTTGGTAGATTTTCCAGTGAAACCAATTGATCCTGGGATTGCTTTTGTTATGAGTTTTTATTATTATTCTTACTTATTTAATCTCATTATTTGTTATGTCTGTTTAGATTTTTAAATTTCTTTATGATTCAGTTTTGATGGGTTGTATTTTTCTAGAAATCTATTTCTTCTATATTGTCCATTTGGTTAGCATATAATTGTTCACAGTTTTCACTTATGAGCAGTTTAAAATTCTGTTTAATGTTAAATTCTGTTATTGAGAAACTTGTACCTATATTCATAGGGATATTGTTCTATCATTTCTGTTAATTTTTTTTTGTTTTATTTTATTTTACTTTATTTTATTTTTTAGGGTAGTACTTGCAGCATATGGAAGTTCTTAGGCTAGGGGTTAAATTGAAGTTGCAGCTGCTGGCCTGTGCCACAGCCACAGCAATGTGGGATCCGAGCTGAATCTGCAGCCTACACCACAGCTTGAGGCAATGCTGGATCCTTATCCCACTGAGTGAGGCCAGGGATTTAACCCACATCCTCATGGATATTAGGTCCACTTCGTTACCACTGAGCCATGACAGGAACTCCTCTTATAATTTCTTTGTCTGGCTTTGTAAAGACAATACTTACTTCATGAAATAAGTAAGAAGTGTTTTGTTTTGTTTTGTTTTTTCTGGAGGAGTTTTTGAAAATTGGTATTAATTTTTTTTTTTTTAAGTTTGGTAGTTTTTACCTGTAAAGCCTTCTAAAGTGGACTTGTTCCCTGGTGGGATTTTTTTTAAAAGTTACTAAATAAATCTCTTTACTTACAATAGGTGTATTCAGATTGTCCACTTCCTTTTAGGTCAGTTTCAGTAGTTTTTATATTTTTAGGAAAATTTCCATTTCATGTAAGTTAATTTATTGGTATGTAGTTGTTTATTCCATGCCTTTATCATCCTTTTTATTTCTATAATGTCAGTAGCTATATCTGTTCTTTCTTTTCTCTTTCTCTCTTTTTACTTTGTAATTCTAGCTATAGACTTGTCAGTTTTGTTGATCTTTTTAAGAATCAACTTCTAGGAGTTCATGTTGTGGCTCAGCAGTAACAAGCCTGACTAGTATCCATGAATTTGCAGGTTCAATCCTTGGCCTTGCTCAGTGGGTTAAGTATCTAGCATTGCTGTGAGCTGTGGTTTAGGCCATGAGCTGTGGTATAGGTCACAGAAATGGCTTGACTCTTGCATTGTTGTGGGCTCTGGTGCAGGCCAGCAGCTGCAGCTCCAATTGACTCCTAGCCTGGGAACTTCCATGTGCCGTACATGTGGCCCTGAAAAAAAAATCAACTTCTGTTTTTATTTCCTTTCTCTATTATTTTTCTCTATTTCATTATTGTTTGCTCTAATCATAACTGTTTCATTCTTTTCACTTTCTTTAGGTTCTTTGTGCTTTTTTTTTCTGGTTTCTTACAGTGAAAGATTAGGTTATTGATTTGAGATATTCTTCTTTTTTTAAAAATAGGGATATTTGTAGGTATCAATTTCCTTTAAAGTACAGCTTTTGCAGCATCCAATAATTTTTCTTTTTTTTAAGAGCTGCACCTGCAGCATATAGAAGTTCCCAGGCTAAGGGTTGAATCAGAGCTACAGCTGCTAGCCTATACCAGTCACAGCAACAAAGGATCTGAGCCGCCTCTGTGACCTACACTACAATTCACGGCAACATCGGATCCTTAACCCACTGAGTGAGGCCAGGAACTGAACCCACAACCTCATGGTTCCCAGTCTGATTTGTTTCTGCTGTGCCACGATAGGAACTCTGCATCCAATAAATTTTATACCCAGTATTTTTATGCTTCCTTTCTCCCTATCCTCCAGTACTTATTTTTTCATCCTTACATTTAACTCTGCTCTTCTCTAGGCAGGTATTGATTCATGTGTTGGCTGATTGCTGACAAACCTTGTTTGGAGAGACCAATATTTAGTTCCCAAAACTGCTAAAGCATTCATTTGACAAAACATTTGGACCATTATGGAACTGGTACCCAATATCATCCATAAACAGGGTAAATAATGCCTTGTCTTGGGCTTTGCATTATTTAATGTCCTGTGATTACAAATGCATAAAACATAGATTTATTTAAAATAATATGGGTGACTCTCCTTTTGGCAAACACCCGGCTCCACCACAATACATTCTATTACCCTGAACATCTGTTTTTGTAACTGATAGTGTCCAGTCTCTGGGGAAACAATTCTTTTTTTTCTTGCCCTTAAAAAAAAGTCAACTGCATATAAATGCTGTGAAAGTTTATGGGATGTGCTATTACTTCAGTTTTGAAGGGAAAAGATAAATTAATTCACTTCTCTGGTTTTCCTCTCAGATACCATGAATGCTACAGATTTTTGTTTCTCAGAGGTGCTGAACATCTGTGCTTTTGCTTCTCTTGATACAATATCTGCTCCTAGAAACACTCAGAAATTAGCCTAGAATTTCAGTGTGGTACATGGGAACTGAAGTACTCTTTCCTATATTGAATATTAAACAATTTAAATCACTATAGACGTAATACATGTGATGAAGTTTTCAAGTCAACTTTGGGTAAATTTTTCTTCCCTGTCTCTTTTCAAGGACATGTGCTATCATGTAATGGTCCCTTGGGCACAGATTTTTGTGGAAAGGAAAGAAGGCTTGTATCATCAGATGTATCATCTTTTGGGTAGTCAACGCTCGTGCTAACTCTATGTGTCTGAGATAGTTTTTAGCAAATTTATAGTTTGGTCATTAAGTTTAATGTTCCTTCAACATGTATTGGTTACCTGCAAAGTAGCGATTACAGTGCTATTCAGTAAGGACATAAAGATGTTCACAAAGAGCTTTTGGTCAAAGGTATAAAAAATTACTAATAATAACCATGATAGTTAATAAAAATAATAATTCAAACTATGATTATTTAAATACTTAAGAAGAAACAGGAATGGAAAATTGAGATTTAAAGAGGGTAAATAACCTTCCCCAGGTTGAATAAAAGTTCAAACAGCAGTAGAAATAACCGCTCAAGATTCTTATAAGAAGAATGGACCCAAAAGGTGTTATCAAACTGATCTGGCAAAAGGAATACAAGAGAAGAGCATTTACTTAAATTGGAAAAGAAAGTTCAGCTCTATTCTCTCCATCTTCTGAGCACTTTTTCATATGCATTCTTCCTCTTTTCTTGAAAATTTGACTCTGACACATCGTCATGCATAATAGCATCAGCATATTGTCTTTCATGAACAATATAGGCAGGAATTATGATCAATAGCAGGGTCAATTAACTTCTTAGGCTCAGAGCCTCTGGACATGTAATTTCTATGTTGTCCTAGTTTACACTAAAGTACTTAGAGCTAGAATGCTTATTATATCCTGGCCTTGCCTCTTCCTTTGTAAGTAACCTTGAGACAGAGAACCTCTGTTCCTTGTTTTTTTCCATCTGTTAAATGGGAATAATACCCTCATAGGATAGTTGTGAGCATTCAGAGAAATAACACGTGAAGTGCTCAGAACCATGTTTTGCACAGAATAGGCTCCTGTATAAGTTGGCTCTTACTGAGGTTATCAAGTCTTTGAGATATTTGTCTTCTCAGAGCGTCATGAAGAAAAAATAGGATATTCATATTACGGTAGGATAAGGAGAATTCTATTCGATTAAAAGGGCATTGCCCACATAGAAGAGGTGTTCTGAGTCAGAGTATGAAAGTGAGGGAGGAATGAAGTGCACTGTGTTTTGTGTAAGCAGATGAGGCAGCTCTGTGGAAATAGAGATAAAGCCTGGGTAGTTAGCAGAGGTTTCTCTTAGATCCAGATATTTTTTTTCTTCTCCTTTTTTTTTTTGGATGGCCACACCCATGGCATATGGAAGTTCCCAGGACAGGGACTAAATTCAAGCCACTGCTGCAGCAACACTAGATCCTTCAACTCACTGTTCAGTGCCAGGGATTGAACCCACACCTCAACAGTGACTGAGACACTGCAATCAGATTCTTAACCCATTGTGCCATTGTGAGAACTCCCAGATCACTTTTTAACTGTCATTCTTTTTCAGTGTTATCATTTCCACCTTTTAGGGTTTTCATAGATATTTTTAGGGGGAGGGCTGCCTCACAGGTTATCATGATTGTGAGCCAGAAGTCAGAAGACAGTTTTTTTTTTTTTTAACTAAAACCTCAGTAAAAACTGTAGTATAGCACAAAAGAATGTCTCGTAAGAATTGACCAGGCCTCTACATCTCCTACTCCCACTCAGAGTCTCCAGACTCTGAGTTTCCCACTCAGACTCATTAGAAAGTATCATAATCGAAGAAAATGAAGATTTTTATTGCCAACATCAAATGACAAAGATAATTTTAAAATAAGAAGGCTCCTTTATGATCTAAAAATTCATCTGCGAAAATTATAAATGTTTTGTTTGGCAGTGGTGGAAAACCTTGAAGACGTCTCGGCTTTATAAGAGCTTGATTCTTTCTTTCTTAATGACCACCAGGTTGTCCCTGGACCTGGCATATGGCTGACACATAGTGATGGCTCAGTTAAGGAATGTGGGGCTTCCAGGATAAGAAATCTGGCAACAGCAGGATGATTAATAGGATCAGAGGAGGCAATATGTATGTAAGGCTTGACCAGCAAACTTAACACAGCAAAGTGACAAAAATTAAAACCAGTACACCATATACCTTCTATAAGGTAGAAACTGAGATAGACCAATTCAATTAAATAGAGTGACTTCAAGTATCCATCCAAAAGGTGCCAGACCAGATGAAATCCGTAGCAGAAGCAAAGTATGTAGATGAATTCTGTCGACCTCCTAGAATGGGCCTTCTTAAAATTTGCAAAGATCTCTAAAGTGGCTTGGTTCTCTGTAGGGAACACAAATTTGTACCTTATTTATCTGTAAGGAAAATAAGAAGCAGCACCAAAATGTAACATGGTGATCTTATGAGGGAAATAAAATAAGCAAGCAAAAAGACATTCATCATCCAGTGGAAATTCAGAGATTGAAAATTGACAAAATAAGATGTTAAGGATACCATGAAAGGAAAAAGAAATTGAAAGCCCATAAATCACAGTAAGCTTGAAAGTCAAGTTTTTGAAAAGGAGCCCTACAATGAGGAAAATTATCTTTGCAGAAAGGGGGGAATCAGTTAAGAGATGAAACCAGGGTGTCTCAGAATTGCAACTGGTCAAGGGCATAGTAAACATTAGGCAAATCAAAAAAATTCAAGAAAAACCTATAAGATTCTCTCATGCCAATAATAATTTCTTTAAGCATACTAAAAGCAGGAAACCAGAAAGCAAAACACTCAGCAAGGGTTGTGTGAAGTTTGCATTTGGGAACGAAAGAGAGATACAGGAGAATAAATGAATTCTTTGCTTGGGAATTTTCTGAGGAAGACGTTAAAGGAATCTCCACTCCCGAATTATCTCTTAACAAAGACAGATCAGAGATACTAGATCAAAATGCCAGGAAATGCTAGGTCTGTTCTATAGGTAATTGAAAATCTAGATGAAGACAAATAACTTGGGCTCATATCATCCATCCT